>NC_080852.1:29619701-29927469 GCF_030435755.1 Ochotona princeps | reverse complement strand
ATACCTTTTATCAGCGTCTTAGCCCTTGCTGTGTGAGTTCTATATTGTCATTATTTTAGGTTTATCTCTTTTTTGAAAACGTGCAGTTTATCTTCACACCCATTAGGGTGCTATTGTTATTTTTAAAAATTTTATTGATTGAATTGTTTTGAAACGGAGGTGGAGAGAAGGAGGGGGAGAGAGAGGGAAAGAGAGAGCTTTAATATGTGCTGGTTTGCTCCCAGGCTGGCTGTGGTGGGCAGGTTGAAGCCAGGAGCTGCATCTGCCTCTGCCATGTGAGTGCAGGGGTTCAAGCACTTGGACGGTCTTCTCCTGCTCTCCCAGGCGCACTAGCAGGGAGCGGACTCAGAAGTGGAGCAGC
Organism: Ochotona princeps; assembly: GCF_030435755.1. Classification (NCBI taxonomy): domain Eukaryota; kingdom Metazoa; phylum Chordata; class Mammalia; order Lagomorpha; family Ochotonidae; genus Ochotona; species Ochotona princeps. Next base: position 29,927,108 of record NC_080852.1, on the reverse strand, counting down.
TGGGGCAGCTGTTCTTGCTATGGCACAAGGCTGGCACAAGTTTATTTATCTTTTTAAAACAGTATGTGTGGGCCCAGCGTGATAGCGTTAACAGGTAAGGTCCTTGTCTTGAACATACCGGGATCCCTTATGGGCGCCGGTTCTAATCCCGGCTGCTCCACTTCCCATCCAGCTCCCTGCTTGTGGCCTGGGAAACCAGTCGAGGATGGTCCAAAGCCTTGGGACCCTGCACCCACATGGGAGACTCGGAAAGAAGTTCCTGTCTCCTGGCTTCGTATTGGCTCAGTACAGGCCATTGCGGTCACTTGTGGAGTGAATCATCGGACGGAAGATCTTCTCTGTCTCTCCTCCTCTGTACATCTGCCTTTCCAATAAAAAAAAAATTTAAAAAAAAAGTATGTGTTCTGGACCTAACGTAAGTCAACCTTTCAATAGATGAATTTATTTATATTTGTTGTGATTGAAATGTTTGGATTTATTTGTACTATTTTTATTTGCTTTGTTATGTATTGGTTTTTCCCATATTTTGTTAAATTATTTGAGTTTTTCGCATCCTTCCAGCAGTTTGTGTCTCTTTGTGTTGGATTTTTCCCATTAATACCCGGAGTCCCTCAGTGCCCATGTTGTGCAGCCCTATTAATGACAGCCACAATTTACTTCTACTTTGTGGTTTGCTCTTGTAAAGGCAGATTTACAGAGAGGAGGTTCTCTGTAAATCTGCTGGTTCTCTGCTGGTTCACTCCCCAAGTGGCCACAACAGCCAGAGCTGTGCTGATCCGAAGCCAGGAGCCTGGAGTCTCTTCTGGGTCTCCCACGCAGGTGCGGGGTCCCAAGGCTTTGCGCTCTCCTCAACTGGTTTGCCAGGCCACAGGCAGGGAGCAGCTGGATTGGAAGCAGGGCCATTGGGATTAGAACCATGCCCATATGGGATCCTGGCACATGCAAGTTGAGAATTTAGCCGCTAGGCTATCCTGCCAGGCCCTCTACTATGCTTTTAATCATAAATGTTTACTTTGTTTATAGTAAATATTTGTTTTTGCTTCATTTTACAAATTTCTTGATCTGTATTCTTGGTTATTTTTACTTTGTTAGCTCTGCAATCCTTTCAGAAAGGATTCATGAAGGCATTCCCCAACAGCCTTTGTCTAAAAATGCCCTCACATTTGAATGACAATCAGGTAATAGAAATGTGGATTGAAATTCATTTTCTTGTCAATTTCAAATATACATGTTTTACACTTGCTTTTTTGTCCGTGTCTCCTTCCGAAGTTGCCAGTGACAAGTTGAGGCCTCTGTCTTTTGGTAGGACTCCATTTTGTTAATGGTTGGGATATATAATTTTTAACTCTTCTCAAAGCACTTTATTGAGTGGCTTTTCTTGGTTAGGAGGGGGGTCTTTCTTTTGTTAACTTGTTTCCTCCTTCTGTTGTGCTGATTTTCTTAGGCCTGTGGGGGATGTTACTAATTGTCAGTCTATTTTTCTTTAGGTAGCCTGTGATGTGTGAAAGGACAGGGTGTGGCAGGCGTGGCATCTGTTTTTACTGTGGGGGAGACTGTCGGTACCCCCTCTTGGACGCTGTCCTCCCCCTGTTCCCAATGGTTAGTCATTGCTCATGCCTGTCCCCTTGTCTCTCTTAGGCGTGCTGGTACTAATGTAGAGCTCTGAGCAGGGAGGAGTTAGAGCTGAGTTCCCCTCTAAGGTTGTCCTGAGGCAGTTCCTGCCCTCCCAGAAAGGAGCACCCAGAAGGTACGCAGGCTGGGTTTGGGACTCTGGTGTCCTCTTTCAAGGTGCTCCCACCTGCAGTCTGTTCTGTCAGGCCTAGGGATTAAGAGGGGAGAGTGGTGGCAACATCATGCTCAGTGAGCTGTTGGCTCAGCTGCTCCTGTGGGTTTCACTGAGTTAGAAGGGAAAGGGGGAAGGTGGTTTGTGTGAAAACTCCTAGCATCTCACTGCAGGCGTTGGCCTTCCTGTGGTAAGCTTGTGGTGCAGCGGTGTAGGTGGGTGGGAGAGAGCTCATGGCTGCTGGCTTTCTCTGTGCGTGCCAGGGCGCTGCCCCTGCCCTGCTGACTGGAGAGCCACTGTGGGCCTCTGCTGTGCTGAAGCTGGTGGGTACCTTGCTACTTTCCCTGTGGGGTGACCTGATTGTGCAAGACTCAGATGTGGTCAACTTTCTGGAAAAATCAGCAAAAAGCCTGTATACCACTCCTGCTTCAGTATTTCTCATATTTGTAGCTCAGCGTTTAATGGAAGTTATCTCGAGTCGTGATGTATGTCCTTGTGTGTATTAGTGTGCAACAAACAAGAATTCTTGGTGAGTCCTTATTTGCCCAGCATTCAAATGTTTCTCTTCGCCTGCTCTTAGGGAGACGGTGATAGACAGGAACAGTTTCAGCTGCTCGTCAGCACGTACAAAGACCTAAAAGTTAGTCGCCTGCTTTACGGTGAGCCTGGCTGCCCTGCTGCACTCGGAATAAGGTGGAGATGCACACACCCCGTTCTCAATCCACATGGGCCTCCTAGGCAGCTCAGGTGGAAGGAGGAGGTAGACTGTCCTTACCTGCAGGTGATGGGGCTGTCTATATGAAAATGCAAAGCAATCTGCCAAATTGTTACTGTTAATATGTAAATCTAACATCATAGATTAGAGACCAACACAGAAAAACTGATTGTATTTCCATAATATTCGGAGTCAGTGTGTGAGGAACAAAATTTAAAGCAGTGCTGCTGAAGATAAAGTGCTTAGGTGTCCATCTTAATACACATCGAACAAAGATTTATTCTGAAAATGACAAAGCAAAATGATACGAAAGAAGGCTTAAATAAATGGGGGGATACAGCGTTTTCATGTTAGAAGGCAACGCAGCGTGGGTGTCATTCCTTTCCAGTCCCTATCAAAAACCTGCAGTGTTTTTGTAGACATGGACAACATTTTCTAAAATTTGTATGGAAAGGTAAAGAACTTACAATAGCTTGTGTAATTTTTACAAGAACAAGGAGAGGAATGAGTGACGTGGCTGCTTTAAATAGCAGTTGGGCAGTTTCTTAGAAAGCTGATGGACTTGCCATGTGACTCTAGTTGTACTCCTGGGTGCTGATCCCAAAGAAATAAATACGTGTGAACTCATGAAAACCTGTACATGGGTGCTTCTGGCAACCCTCTGTGCAGTAACAAGAAGCTGAACAGCAGACTAGCGCTCAGTGGCAAGTGGTTATGCCGTCATGTTTTACTCGCATCGTGGAATATGGAATGCTGTGCACCAGTAAAAAGGAGCAAGCTATTGATACAACAGTTTGAACAGATCGGAAGGAAATTGCTACATGAAAAAAAAATCCATCTCATATTGCGTGCTATGGTTGTCAGGAGAGGGCCATGCAAGCATAGTATGATAGAGCTTTGTCATGATGGAACACTCTGGATCTGGTAACAGTTGCACAAATCAGCTCTTGTGATTAAATCACATGGCAGCTATAAGTAAAAGGATGAAATCTAAATGGACTCTACTAACATCAGTTTTCTAGTTTTGGTATTATACCATAGTTTAGATGTTGGCATCTTGGGCTTGACGTGGTGGCTCAGTTGGCTAATCCTCCCCCCTGTTAGTGCCAGGATCTCGTAGGGGCACTGATTCCTGTCCTGGCTTCTCCATTTCCCCTCCAGCTCCCTGCTTGTGGCCTGGGAAAGCAGTTGAGGATGGTCCAAAGCTTTGGGACCCTGCACCCTTGTGTGAGACCTGGAAGATGCTCCTGGCATATCAACTAAACTCAGCTCTGGCCGTTGAGGCCATTTGGGAAGTGAACTAGCAGACAGAAGATCTTTCTGTCTTTCCTCCTCTCTGTAAATCTGCCTTTCCAATAGTAGTAAAAAATTTTTTTTAAGATGTTAGCATCTGGAATTGAGTGAAGAATGTGTAGGATTGCAGTTTATATGCATTCATGATTATTTCAAAATTAGAATAAAAAATGTATATATATATTTTGTTCATTGCCTAAAAGACAAGTGTGTCAGCATGCATGTTGCTCAGGGTGCAGGTTTTTTTGTTTTACTTTAGCACTACTGCCTGATTGTGATCTGGGAATGGAGGGCAACACGAGGAATATACAGCATCTTGGCCGTGTCCACATGTGTGCTAACACGTCACTCCTGCGCTGCTTTTTGAGACAGGCATTTTAAAGCTGGACAGTCACTGCAGCTCTGATGTGTTCACAAAGGTGACAGTGTTTAATCTTAACCATGTTAACATCTGGTAATTTATTTTAGAGTGGTGATTGTTTTTCTGAGAGAGACAGACAGACAGACATAGTTATACACACAGAGATAGTTCCTCCAGTGCCCAAAGCACGGAGCTGGTAACTTGATCCAGGTCTCCCATTTGGGTGTCAGAACCCAATAACTGTAAGGGAAAAATAAATTTAATTTATTTGAAATGCAGTTAGGGAGAGACAGAGCTCTTCCATCTGCTAATTTACTCCCCTGAAGTCTGCCAATGGCTGGAGCTGGGAGCCCAGAACTCCACCTGGATTGCCCAGGTGGGTGTCGGTGGGTCAGGTGCTTGAGCTGTAGTCTGTTGTTTGCCCAAGCACCTTAGCCAAAGGAGATAGATCAGACATGGAGCAACCAAAAGTAGAACCAAAGTTCTCATGGCACGTCGGCATCTCAGGTGGCAGTTTAATGCACTGTGCCACAACACTGGCCCCGGAACCCAGTAACCTGAGCTACCCTTCCTGCCGCCTGGGATCTGCGTTAGTAGGGAGCTGGGGTTGATGGCCCCTTTGCTCCATGTGGACAAGGGCTCCCTGGGGATGTCTCCCCATTGGACCACACCTGATTCTACAGTAGTGGTCCTTACCTTTTCTCATTGTTAGGCTATCGACACATCTTGTAACTGTGTTCTTAAGAATCTTTGTTCCTTACTTAGTGCAAGTATATGTCTAAAAATGGCTCTCTGGTTGGTTGTGCAGAGTGAATTTGCCCCATCTTATGAAAAGATAGATTAGTGAAACATAAATTGAGATATTCTTGCTGTTGGTGTCTGTGCTACTTATAATTTGTGTAAAGTGCAATTTAGAAATCTTGCATCTTGGAGCATGCCCCCCATCTGGGACCTGGGGTGGGTGGGAGACTGGGTGGGGCTTCTCCCTTAACATCCCCCTTTACCTCAGATACATGAAGGAAACAATATGGAAATAATAGTCTTACCACTTTTTTTACCCTAATTAACTATGTAAAGATTGTCAAAAATATAATAAAAAATGGAAAAAAAAAAAAAGAAATCTTGCCATACTCAAGACCAGAGTTGTGGTCATCTCTTGCCCTCTGCTTTCTAGGAAAGAGCATGTGCTCGATAGATTCCTTCTAGAGAATGCTGGAAGTGGGTAGTGACTGCCCAGAGAAATAGGATTGTCACATTACGTGTATGGTTGCTCAAGGAACTCTTTCTGAAGGGTCCCTCCTAAGCTGTGATGCCTTTGATGCGACTGTGAGGTGTTTCAGAAGGGCCCACGTGAAGTGGCGCTTCCTCCTGGGCTGACGGGATTCTATAGTCTTTCTCTCAGGTGGTTAACTCCTTGCTGTTTCTTCAGCAAGCAGCTGGCGATGTGCTTGCGTTCCCAGCCTTTCCCAAGCCACACCAGCTCGGAGTGCGTGTGATCTCGTTTCCCGTCTCAGACTGTCAGAGGCCGGTGTTGAGGGATGTTGCACTGCTTCAGACCAGGACCTTTTCTGCACAGCGCCAGCGACTGGGTCACTTTTGTATTACTTAACTCTTCAGCTGTTTGTGGTTTGGATGCGACCTGGCGGGTCCTAGATGAAGACATTAGGTTTGTATCACACATGTGGGGAGGATCTGTTTAAGGGAACTCTTTGTGCCTCTCTGGATAGGGAAAGTCTGGAGTCTTGAAGTGACACTTTTGTAAACTTTAGTAAAAATCAGTGTGTCCAGTCATAGTTGCTGGTGTAATACTGAATTGTGGAGAGATGAACAGCAGGTCCGTGGCAGTGCGTGGACACCTCCCGCAGCCCACTGCCAGGCCAGCAGTCACAGCGCCGAAGGAGACCTTTGGTGCCTGTAACGTTGCCGTGTGTCTCAGAAAACAAAAAGGAACAAATGGTGATGCTGCCCCAAGCTTCATGCCTGTGAGAAATAACAAGTATTCCTGAAACTTCAGTTGAAGCGAGATTCTGGAATGAACCCTCTGCAAGTGGGTTTGGTTTTGATTCACGATGTTTGGGTTTTATAGTGTCAGTGTGCATGGTTAAGGGTTCCAGAAGCACGGGGCAGATTCTGTGCATCAAGACAGCGCTTGGAATTTTACAGATGAATGTTAGTAAGTTGTGTACTTGTAGTAAAGTTTCCTGAAGCATTAAGCATGCGTGCCAGGTAGAGTTGATGGGTACCACAAAGGAAGTGACTTGTCGTAGGAACTCAGCCATTGATTTCTACCATGTTTTGAGAAACCTGAAAAATATGATAGAAATCATCTGTGTGTGTGTGTGTTTAATATCGTTCTTGTTATGTTTTTGATTCAGATAAAATTAGTTGTGTTGGTTCTATTTTGAAAATGTTTCTCTAATCGTGGCATGGTAAGATTTAAATTGGTGGTTCTTAGTGGTCGCCATTCACCATTTTACCTGGAAGAGATTAAGGAAACAGGGCGTGGACCCTACCCTGGGATATGAGGATTTCTGTGGTCTCAAAGTCAGGCCTTCATCTGAGGTATACCCAGCTTTACCTAGTGCTGATTCTAATCTAAATAATACATAGATGTTCAATTTTTTAATTGTAATGTTTTTCAAAGAAGAAGTGGGAAAAAAATTAACTTGTTTAGATTGCAGGAGTGAATGATGTGTCTTTATGATTTTGGTAATTGAAGCTCTTGTCTCCTTTTTCTTCCTTCGTGCCCCACTTGAGGTTAGAAGGAAACCAGACCTGGGGTGTTCTGAGCGTTGTTCAGAGCTGTGTCCCCCAGAACCATCTGACATCTTGGGGGACCCTCTGCCTTGATTGCTTGTCCTAGTCTCTCCGAGGCCCTGTGGCTGTCTTGCCCTCATCCCTTCTGATGGACTGTTTGCTGGGACAGCCCTCCCCTCCCACCTCGGTTCCTCCTCCTCCGTTCAGGAAGGCCACCTCAGCTCTGGTGTTCTCTGGGCCTGTGTACCTAGGCAGGCATTTGTTTTACTGTGGTGTGATATCCTGTGTGTAATGACAAAGGTGTGCACAGCTGATCATTGCTACATGAGTGGATGCCAGGTCACACTGACCTGCATATTGAGGTGGAGCACAAGCCTTGAGCCTGGTTACGTCCTGAGTGTGCGCAGGGCTAATTGGCCTGAGCAGGTGTGCACTGGAGGAGAGGATGAGAGAAGGAGGGTTGAAGAGGCAGGTTTCCTTGCCTTGTTCCAGGCTCCAGCAGCTCTCAGGTATGAAAACCCCAGGCGAGAAGAGGCCGGGGCTTGACTGCGGGTGAGTGGGAATAGTAGTAAGAACCCCAAGGAGAGGGCGTCTCTTGCGTGGATGGGGGTGCGCAGCTGCAGGTCACTATGTGTAAGGAATGCATCACTTACTGTTTCTTGTAAAATTTAAGTCTGACCTTGTCACTCCTGGCAACTCTTCACATGCTTTTATAATCAAAGAAACAGTAGCCTTGCTGGTGTGGGTGTCTGTCTCTGTAGTCGGGGTGCTGGTCAGGACACCTGCACCCCGCGTTGAAGTACCCCAGTCCCACTCCTGGCTGCCACTGCCATTTCCAGCTTCCTGCTAACGCAGCCCCAGGAAGGTGGCAGGTGATGGCTCAGAGGTGTGCCACCCACATGGGAGCCACAGACTGAACTCTGCCTCCTGGCAGATAGCTCCTAGGGCACGCTGCTAGCAGCCCCTTGGCTGTTGCAGGCATACAGGCCATCTCGTGGATGGGAGCCCTCTCTGGGCCAAGTAAAACATGTGAAACAGGACAAGCTAGGAAATGGAAGTGTCCTCTGCTTATACTTTGACTCATCAGCTCGTCAGGTTAGGGAAACAGGTTTTCGTGTGGTAATAACGCTCTTAGCTAGTGACTCTTAGCAGTTAAATAGTCACCCGTTTTAGGTCAGTTCTTGAGTTGTGCTTCAGTCTCCTGGTTCAATTGCCAAATGCCCACAATAGCTGGGGCTGGCCCATGTCGAAGCCAGCAGCTTGAAACTCCTGTGAGGTTCCCATGTGAGCAGCAGAGGCAAGTGCCTTGGCTGGAAGCTCTGTCAGAGGGGGAGGTGAACTTGAACCCCGGTAGTCCTATGTGGGGTGTGGCGATGGCAAATACAAACAGCAGGCTAACCTGCTGTGCCATTACACCTGCCTCACTCCCCTCTTAAGGGAAGAAATATTCCTCCTGATCAAGTAAAATAAAACCAAACAAAACCTTGCTTCTAAATAGAGTATTGATGAAAAAATTAGGATAATAGAGATCTAGTGATAATAGGTATTCTAATACATGTTCACATTCTTCACTTTTATTAGTTCAAATAACCTGACAGTTTCCTAATTTCACAGTGCTCTGTCATGTTGCTCGAAAGTAACCACTGATCTCTTTACAGCAAAAGAGAATCTTCAGTAGCCAGGGTGCTGCCCGATTTTGTGCGCATACAAGTAGTTCTTGCTGTGCAAATAGGAGCTTGGATTGGGGAACTGTAGGCCATGAGCTTCCTTGGTATCCTGCTAGAAACAAAGGTTCTGGGAGGCTGGTGGGCCTCACAGGTCTGCAGCCTCGTGAGGCACCACCTTGTCCAGGAGTGGAGGTCTTGGGTCAGCTGCTGGGCCCGACTTGGCCTGGGAAGCGATTGCCGTGTGCGTGGTGCTCCAGGTCTCTGCTCCATCTGCAGCGGGTTGAACACTCGCGTTCTATTGCTGCTTTCCTGGATGAGGGCTGTGCTGAGAACAGAAAGGAAAGAAGAGGGGCTTCCATCTAGAACCTTGCTTCTGGTGTTGTCATTTCAGTTACTTTCTACCATGTAGATAATTCCCTTTAGAAATGGGTTTTTTAGAAAACCTCTTCATTCGCCATGATGTCCTCCTCCTTACTAGCTTTGTCTCGGATAAACCTGTGTCCTTGGATTCTGTTAGCCCATCCAGAGGACCCTAGAAAGAGCATGACTTGTCCCGTTCCTCAGAGCTGCTGTATGGCAGCAGGTGAGTCAGCGTTCCCCTGGGGATCCTGCCTAGCGAGCAGAGAGGCCCTGTGCGGGCCTGCCACCCCATCCACTGCTCTGCGTGACAGCCTCATCTCCCCACTCCTTCCACACGTGTGTGAGTTGGAAGGTTCTTTGTTTTAATCACATCAGTTCTGTTTGGTGATTTTTTTGCAACCGATGGCCTATAGCTGTATCAGAAATAAATACATGCTTTAAGTAGTAATATCAACATTACCTCTGATTGTTCAGATGGATGGTAACCTGTATCTACATCAACTGTCTTTAAAAATGAAAACGTAGAGAAACAGCCCCATGTCCCCGCCCCTTTCCCATTCCCAGTTTTGTAGCTTTGCGGGAGTCCTAGGGTGTCCAGCTGAATTTACAGTTTTTTTTTTTAAAGATTTATTCATTTTATTAGAGCCAGATATACACAGAGGAGGAGAGACAGAGAGGAAGATCCTCCGTCCGATGATTCACTCCCCAAGTGAGTCGCAATGGGCCGATGTGCGTCGATCCGAAGCCGGGAACCTGGAACCTCCTCCGGGTCTCCCACGCAGGTGCAGGGTCCCAGTGCATTGGGCCGTCCTCAACTGCTTTCCCAGGCCACAAGCAGGGAGCTGGATGGGAAGTGGAGCTGCCGGGATTAGAACCGGCGCCCATATGGGATCCCGGCGCTTTCAAGGTGAGGACTTTAGCCGCTAGGCCACGCCGCCGGGCCCGAATTTACAGTTTTATAGTTCATACTTTTACTAGCAGATTTCTCTTGTTGGGAAAAAATAAATATTTACCGAAATGACTTGTTCTCCTTACAACCAACACCATCTCCCTTCTGAGCCGGGGGTGTGGTGGCGCATCCTTCCTGACGCCATGTTGCCATTCTCAGTCCTGTCACCGCGCTCTGCTCCTGGGAGCGGCGGAGTGTCACCCTTCCGTCTGTATCCGTGCCCCCTGGATCTTGCCAGTTGTTCTCATCGTGAACTGGGGGTTTGGTCTGAGCAAGGGTATCTCTGGCTCATCCATGCCTGAAGCCAGGCCTGGCACACACAGATGCCAGGGGCCTGGCACTGGCAGCCCTGAGTCTTCCTGTGTGCTGACCGCTTAGTGTGAGTTCTCTCTTGATCCTTGCAGTGCCCACTGCAGTGTTAGTAGGAAGTAGATTGCTCTCAGTGTTGCCATTTTGAAGACCAAGGATACACAAATAGCTTGGTTGGTCATACCCCTCTGTTTAGTGTCATTCCTTTCTCTTTCCTTTGGCCCTTGGGTTGAAAAATAAAACGATGAAAACATTAAAAGAATGAACACGGCCCACGCCCTGGTCTGTGCTGGAATGGGTTACCAGACCACCTGCTCAGGCCAGACCCTGGGCCACTCAAGTCCCTCCTGTAAGATGCCTGCTTGTAGCCTGCACACATCTCCCCATATCCTTCACATCACCTCCGAGTTACGTGAAGTACCTTATGCTGTATGAATGCTGTGCCAGGGGTTACTAGATGGTTTTAACTGGGGAATAACAGGAAGAGAGGTTTGCTAATGCTCCGTGTGGATGTGATGTTTTAGAACAGTGCTTTGGTCCGAGCTTGCTTGGAGGGCGCAGGCCCATGGAATGCTGCTGGTTTAAGTGCTCCACTTTGTGTCACCCACTTGAGTGAACTGTGTCTAAGCCTCTCAGCTTTGAGGAGTTTTCATATTTAGAAATGATCTGAGTCCTAACTGGAAACTAGAGAAACAATATATTATTTCTGTCGCTTTGCTTTTCTCTTCTGACCTTGTCACTTCCTAATCAGTAGTGTGAAGGCAGCTGAAGCCAACAGTGCTGAGGGGGATACGTTCAAATAATTGGACTTCATTATATTTAGCAGAAAAAGAAAGTTTTATTCAACCAGATAATGGACTTGTAGCGATTTTTTTAGTTGATATTTTATTTTTAAAGCAGCAGCCTTTTATAATTGTATGGTTAGATGTCATCTCCAGTTTAGCTTAGAGAAAAAGCAAAGAAACAAAACTAGTTTATCTGCAGTTCCAGTTTGATTTGATAGAGAAAATAATATAGTTAAGCTCATTCTGCAAATGTTGCTATTTTGGAAGTTTTACAGGAAGAAACTACATTATTATATTCTGAATCCATTGGTACAATAGTTAGGCAGGATGGCAGTGGTAACATTAAACATTGTCAGTAAACAGTAGAAAACAGAAGTTTGTAGCTGTCCAGATTTTGAATGTTTGCATTACTTTATTGTTAGCCATTTAAGATCCCCCCCCTTTCTTTGGTAGAGGGGGATAGGCAAGTTCATTTTGTAAAAAACTTTTCATGTTATAATGAATATCAACAGATAGGTGCGGTTTGCTTGACTTTATTTAGAATGTAGGTGTTGTGTAAAATGAGGGGAGAAGGGTGTGGTTGGTACTTCCTTGCAGTGCTGGCTTGGGAGCGGGGCAGGTGACCAGCAATGGCAGGTGCAAGTGGTGCAGAGGTGGTTGGAGTTGAACATTTGTAAGCCATGTAAAGCTGCCCGGCTTTTCAGTAAGGGTTTACACTGGATGTCCTTCAGTCCTTTTCATCATTGTTCACGTGTTTAAATAGTATATATTTTCATTTGTTTCACTAATTTTTATTGGCACATTCTTAGTAAAATCTATTCCACAAGTTTAAAAATCACATTATGCATAACTTATGGGTTTTTGTTTCCCTCTTTGTTTAACTCAAGCCAAGGAATATCTATTAACAAGCAAGCTTCAGCTCTTTTGGAAAATAGAATTCCTGGGCATGTTAGCTTACATGGCAGCCAGCCTGACAAGAGTAGTAACAGGTGTGATGACATGTGCCCGTGGCCCACCCCTGTTTCTGTGGTCTGGCAGCCATCATGATTTGGTTTCTTTTTCTGTGAATGTTTCTATTACCATGTTTGTACTTCAGTTTCTGTAATGAGTGAATGATTTGTGGTATCCTTCCTATATTCTTTTCATCTAAAGCAAACAAAGTCCCTCCCTCTGATTGGTGGGTCTGTGCTTATTGCTGACAGAGCCAGGAGTGTGTTTCTTGTTGGGAGAGTCCGCAGACACTGACCAGTCCAGCCATGCAGCTGTTGTGAGAACCCTTGCGTGTGGAGTGCTGGGGGTGTCTGATGGAGCGCTTCCAGCAGTGGGAAACGTGCTGCTGACTTGTGTTCACAGCTCCAGGCAAACGGTAGCTCTGGTTACTTGTGTGGGGTGAGTGTTCCTAATCAGAAGCTTTGAGATCCAGAATACTCCAAAATCTGAAACTTTGTGAGTGGCAACATGATGCCACAATGAAAATTCTGTAATTGATCACATATGATGTGTTACAGTAAAAACATAAGTGCACTGAAAATCTGTATGTGAAATACAGATGAGCCATGTTTAGGTTTGGATCCTGTCCGCAAGATCTGCATGTGCCTTTGGGGCGAAGGCTCCTGGGCTTGTCCCAGGACAGCACCTTCCCTTCATCCCTGACCTTCAATTCTGTTTTCTGTGGAATGACCTCATTACCTTGGCCAGGATTGCGGCAAATGACAACTGAGAAGTAAAATCCTTTTCCCGTTTCAGAGTATTAACATTCTCATTTTCTTTCTTTTTAATACTATGGTGGGAAAAGCAGGAGCTGTTTTTGTTGGCTTTGGAGCCTGGATAGCTACTCCCTGGCTGGTGTTCTCCCCGTGAAGGGAGTTAATTTATCCATTCATTGTGCAATGGCAGGACGCTGCTTTAAGTGAATAAGAAAACTGAACGAGACAGTTACCCTCCTTGCCCTGGTGGGGCTAAAGTTTTCTTTCTGCCATGTTTTTGCTTTAATAAATAAATGCTTTCCACTGCTCAAAATAAAGTGGTATTGTTAACCTACTTTGATTGTTCTTAATGTTTTTGGTGCCCTGACTAGACCTATCATAACAAGCACATGTCTTCATTTTACAGATATATGGAGTCTCGGAGTGATCTTGTTCATGCTGGTGTGTGGGCAGCCACCCTTCCAAGAAGCCAATGACAGCGAGACCTTGACCATGATCATGGACTGCAAGTACACAGTGCCCTCCCATGTGTCAAAGGAGTGTAAGGAGTAAGTTTACAGAGTGGGAGGAACCTTGGTGCATTGGCATGTCCCACGTATTGGAGGGAACTGCAACTTCAGACATCTGAGCTACTTTGCATTTTAAATTAGTGTCTGCTGTTCAGAATATCTGGAGAAAAGGGCAAGGTGACTTGAAATTTAACACTAGAGTACAAAATGTGCTAAATTCTTCCCATAAGTACACCTGTTCTCAGAAGTCCATCGCACGCCTCTCCATCCTCCAGGAGTGGAGATGTTACCAAGCAACTGCCTTTCCCTCAGCAGACAGCAAGACTGCCCAGATGGTTTTACGTTCTAGAGAAGGGTTGGGGTCATTTCCTGTTTGACTGGATGAACAGTGTGTTGTTTAGGATTTACAGGCATGCCTCGGAGTCTCACTTCACACGTTCCTCCCCCAAGTGACTGAGCAGTTCTGTTTTGGTTTATGTGACTGCAGGAAGCATTAGTCAAGTAAGCTCAAAGTCTGATGTCCTTGTTCAGAAACAGTGATGGAATAAGCCTGTTAGAAATCGGCTATTTCTTCCAGATTGTGAATGCTGGTTTTGAGCTCTGCTAAGAGTAAAACCACTACTTGAAAGGATTTTGCTGTTTTAACAGTTTTCAGTTTCTCAGCTGGTAAGACTTTAGGAACTTTTTCTGTGATCCGAGTGCCTTCTTTGGCGGACGTTTAATAACGTATGTATTTAAACCCCACATTCACCTTCTGGCTTCTCCAATTGCCAATGTTGCGGCAAGGATCTGTCTTACAGGATTACTGTGAAAACCAAAGGAATGTGTGTATATACATGTAGTTTGTAATTCAAAGAGTATCTCCACAGTTAAAAGAGGAAAACATTTATTTGTAGATTGGCTTATACTACTCAAAATGTATGCATCTTCCCGTCATCCAGCCTAAGGAATAGAACAGTTATTACTCTCTCACAAGCCATCTCTGTTTCTCCTGTCAGAGTTAATGCATTTTGTTGAACATACTCCTGTTTGCATTTTGTGTTATCAGCCCTTGCTGCACGTGTGCCATCTCTGAGTACTTTATGGCTTTGCATTTTTTTTAATGATTTTTATTTTTTTTCTCTAATTTTATTTTATTAATTACATTGCATTATGTGATACATTTTTATATGCACTGGGATTCCCCCTGCCCCTCCCCAAACCCTCCCCCAGTGGTGGATTCCTTCACCTTGTTGCATTTCCACAGTTCAAATTCAGTTGACATTCTTTCATTGGAGGTATTTACCAAGCATGAAGTCCAGTATCTTAGTTTCCTGGTAAGTTTAATGGTTTCTTGTTGAGACCATCTCTGATCTGAAAGTGAAGCCAGCAGAGTATCATCCCAATCAGTTAAAAGCCCCAACATAATATTTACAACAATTTACAACATTATGGCATTAATTGACATGGTATTGATTAACCAATATGTTAATAGGAAAATGCAGGTTCTTAACCACAACCTGTGGCTTCTTCATAGACATTTCAGTTTTGGCTTATATTCAACCATGTTCTATACACCTTGAAATGGCTTAGATTGCTATTCAGCTGTCTCATGCCTATTTTAATTTTAGCATTTAGCAGTTTATAGCATTGAAGCCTAATTTCGCTGAACCTGGCTGTTTTTCGGGTGGTCTAACTCTATAATTCTAACAGGACATATGTCAACAGTTTTTTAGGAGGGATGTGCAGAGAAATCTTCAATACCCCAGTGAGGAGTAACTAATCTTTGTGTCCCACCCAGTGAGGTATAAGTGCATCCCTGTTGACCGTTTCCTGTCTGTTTCTAAGCTTTCCTTGTTGTTCTCTATCTATTCTAGTTTTGTTTGTTTGTTTGTTTTGAGGGGTTTCTGGAGCGATCCTGATGGTCATTACGAGAGAGGGTATGGCTTTGCACTTTTTCAGTCTTTATCTCATTCATTTTCAGGGGTTGATGAGGTGGTGTTTTTCCTCATTTGTCTTCCCCCACCCCCAAAATATGGAAAGTTATATTTTAAGGATTTTCCTGTTTAATCACATACAACATATTTGTATATTAATGTAATAAAATTTATAGTTAATCCTCATCTTTATTCTATTCCTAAATAATACAAACTTCTTGGAAGGAACACTGAACTAACACCTATTATGTTAGGTTTTTTTTCTAACTAACTGCACTAATTAGATAATTTTTACTATTCTGAATACCCAAAAATTATTTATAATCACCAGATGTTTGGTGGGAATTTTGTTCACCTCTCCAGCTGGGAGCACACATTAGTTATTTCTGATGTCTTTGCTGATGGGCTTTGTTGGCTTTCATCAGCGGTGTGTCGCATGTCCCGCACTCCGGACAGCGAGTGTCTGAGTGAAGCATCATGGCGACTCTCCTGCCCTCAGGGAGGTGGCGCTGCCCATCTCTGGCCGCCGTGCGTGTCCTGCCATCTGTGCCAGCTGCTTTGGGAGCTTCTATTTGTTGCAATTGGGGCATGTCAGGGCTTCCTGGTTCTGTTTGTTGTTGTTGTTGATGTTTTTTTTTTTTTTTTTTTATGAATTTGGAAAATTCTCAGCCATTTATTTTCAGATGCTTTTCTCAGATTTAGAATTTTGGTATTTTCATCCTACATTCCTTGTGTTTTAGTTTCTTTTCTGTCTGCAATATGTAATTACTCAACTTTTTCTTTAGATCAATTTTCTTTATGTCCAGTTTAAAATTCGCCCCTTTAGTTTTTTAGCTACAGTGGTTATTTTTGACTTATGGAAGCCCGTTTACCTTTTTCTGCAGACTGTAATGAGAACAATTGCAAAAAGCCCTTTTACTCTTTGATATGTTTGTTGTCTGTGTCTGAAGATTGCCGTGGGTCCTGACTGTGCTCTGTGGTGGGCCACTGGGCTGTCTTCTTTCCTTTGTGGGTTTTTTTTTGCCTGTAATATTTTGTTACTCTATTTGGGGAATCCCTTGAAGTCTTGTTTTACATTACATTCCCACAAAGACTGTTTCATTTGCCTTGTGTATTCTTATATCCATTACTTGTCCAGGTGTACTTGCAGAAGAAACAGTTTGATGCTAGTTTCAGCAGGTACACCGCATGGATGTTGTTAATTTGGACCGTGGGTCTGTGAGGACCAGCTGTGGTTAGACGTGTATGGAAGCAGTTTTCCCTGCGCATGCGCACTGTCAGTGCTGACCAGGGCAGGCGCATTTTCTTGGCTCTCTGGGCAGTGTGCCGCTTTCTTCCTCTTCCTCACCCTCTCCTGAGGCTGGCTGCTGAGCTCTGCACTGGGACAGTCACTGGACCACACACAGGTGGCTGCATGCACTGGCAGGTCAGCCACGGCCAGCATTGCTGTTTGCCTCCTTAGGGTCCTACTTTTGTTTGCTCAGTTATTTTGCCAACGTAGTGCCGTTCAGAAGTACTTCAGCAAGTGTCTTAGGTGCTGTGGAGCTGTTCCCGTCAGCAAGATCCTTTCCCTGACAACAGGAGGTGGCTCAGGCATTCTTTGTCATTGATGATCATCGAATCTCACCACTAAGCGGACACTTGATTCAAGCACAGACGGTCAGACCTAGAGGGAATGCTAGATGATAGGGCGTTGTGCCTTCTTTCTTTGACAAGTAATGCTGCCCCTAAACTGTCGTCATTCCTGCGGGGGTGTTCAGTGACAGGAGCCAGCACCGCTAACCCTTGCAGACGGTTTGCTGTAGCTGTGGTCTTCCCTTTTTTCCAGCCTGATCACCCGGATGCTGCAGAGAGATCCCAAGAAAAGGGCCTCTTTAGAGGAGATCGAGAACCATGCTTGGCTTCAAGGAGTGGACCCCTCACCAGCCACGAAGTACAACATCCCCCTGGTGTCGTACAAAAATCTCTCGGAAGAGGAGCACAACAGCATCATCCAGCGCATGGTGCTGGGCGACATCGCAGACCGAGACGCCATCGTGGAGTGAGTGCGCTGCAGGGCAGAGCCTGTGGGCTGGAGCTGGGCCGCTCCCCTCTGGCATTCCTGGGCTTGTGCCTGGTGCAGTTGTAACCTGTCTTGTTTTTGTACAGTGAACAGGTTGGCTATGGTAGCAGTGGCTGTGAACACCGTAGGCTTCCTCCCATGGGAGCATTCTCCTCATGTCGGGGTCCACTAGTGGTCCCCAAGGCACGAGTCGGGTGTCAGCATCAGAGTCCTTGGCCTTGGGGGTGCTGGTGCGTGAGCCCAGGTGCACAGTTGTCAGTGGCAGCAGAGTGACTGCACTTCCCACACAGTTTAGAAGTTTACTCACTGGTCTTCCGAGGCCTTGCTGCAGCAACCTGTTAATTAACACTCTCTACAAGAATTTAATTAAGTCCTTTAAAAGCAAAGTCAGACATTAATAATCTCTATGGAGTTTACAATAAAGGCTGATGTAAAGAGGCAGTGGCTTCTTTCTGACGACAGTTAACTCACATGACGGTTCCAACTCTAAAAATGTGAGCATTTCCATGGAGGCAAAAGCTGTTTAATGTGTGGCGTGAATGGTTCGACATAATGCAATAGTAGAGAGCAGGTATATTCTGGTAGGTAACAAAAGTGGACTGCGCTGGCAGAGCCACTCTGGCAGGGTTGGGGATCTGGCTTAGATCCCCTGGAGGAGGAGGGGCTGCATGCTGAGCCGTTGTTGCCCTGAAGCCAGCAGCCAGGTGGGGGCGCTGTGCTCCCTGAGGAGGGCAGTATGCAGGTGCATGGGGGAGGAGACCCAGGTTCTAACTCGGGTGCATGTGGAGCTTCCTGCAACTTTCTAGGGGGCTTTGGGGGTATTCACAGATGGACCCATACCTGCTTGAATGACCTCAGCAAGCACAGCCTTGGCTGCTTCTGTTACAGACACTTTGGGAATGTGTAGAAAATGGTTTTCCATTTTTGAGTAAAAGGCAATTTGTATCTTCCTAAATTGGCCTGATTTTCTTAGCTTAAATGCAACATGAATGTAATGGTGTCGTATAGAACTGTTTGATGTAAACTGAGCTGTAATTCCAAAGGGAAACACAGCTTGGATGGTGCGAGTGCCTCCTTCCTCCCACCCCATATCCCAGGCGTGGTGGGCACTAGAGAACCACGCGGGCGGCTTGCCGCTCCCTAAGGAACAGGCTACTGTTCTGAATCCCCGCTGCTCCTCCAGTTTGTCCCCTGCTCGCTAGGCAGCTACCTGGGCCTGGCTGAAGGAGCCTTGCTTAGGCCTTGGGCTTTGCTGTCTCCATTAGTTCTGGTCCCACTGTGCATCTCGGAAAATTTGATTTCTGCTATTGTGTCCTTCCTAAGTGTTCCTCTGTGTTTTAACTGACTGCAGATGGCTTCTGGGCCGTGCAATCCCCCGGAGCCCTCTCCAGCCAGCTGCAGCAGAGTGGGCAGGGCTGAGGGCCTGGATGGGCTTAACGCCCCCACCCTCTGGCCAGTGCAGAGCTAGCTACAGGAGGTGTTCTGTAAGATGACTGTGTTTGTTTGATTTGGTTTCTGTTTTTAAGTGCTTACTTATTTGAGATACACACAAAGAACAACATTTACTGGTTCATTTCCAAATGCCCACAGTGGGCAGGGCTGGGGGCCAAGGCTTTAGGCTAAGAGCCAGCATTCGATCCTAGTTTCCTGTGTGGGTGGCAGGCACCCATGAGCCATCACTTGCTGGCTCCCCATGTCTGCAGCACCAGGACGCTGGAGTTAGGAGCCAGAAGTGGGGCTTGAACCCAGGCACTCCAGTGTGAAACACAGTCTTAACTGGTACATTAACCACTAGGCTAAGTGCCGTGGCCCAGCATTACTTTCTCAATGCATGAATGAATGCATTGATTTTATTCACAGAAGAATTTAATGATGACATGCCCTTAACAATGTGGCAGTTCCCCAGGCCTGGGAACTTGTCTTGTCTTGGTTTTGTTCTCTTGTGAAGCACACGGGCAGTGCGGCAGGCAGTCACTTAGCACTGGACGTGTGCATGATGTGCTGCCATGGAAGCTCTGTGCCCTTCCCCGGGCCCCAGATGCTGGCATCCCACTCCGTTCTGTCAGCGGCCCGCACGGCCCCTCGCCAACATGGACGCATTTATGCAGTCGCTTTTTGAATTTCAAGAGTGACCTAAATTACTACTGACTGGGTTTTTCTGGGTTGCATTTTGCCTGCTTTTAAAGATTCCAAGGCACGAATGTCAAATCGATCGCACTTCGCGTGAAAAGCAGATCTGCCTGCGAGGCTCAGGCTACATCTCCCTTTGCTTTCTTCAGAGCCCTGGAAACCAACAGGTACAACCACATCACAGCCACTTACTTCTTACTTGCTGAAAGGATCCTGCGAGAAAAGCAAGAGAAAGAAATACAGACCCGGTCTGCCAGCCCCAGCAACATCAAGGCCCAGTTCAGGTGAGAAAATGTCACTCTTACCAAATGAATCTCAGGGTGGTGGGTTCGTCAGAGTGGTGATGGCCTTATTGCTTCCGCCAAGGCTGCCGTGGAGCAGGGGCTGTGCCCGTCAGCCTGGCCAAGAAAGGCCCTTCGGAGAAGCAGTGTCATGCCAGGCTGTTTTCCTACACAGCTCAGCTCTTACGTGTGTAATTGGGGCAACTTCGGTTAATGTCGTGTTCCAGGAACCTTTTCCCTCGGTTACTGTGAGCTAGTTCTTACAAAGGTCTAGGGTGTCCCTGGCTCCCTTGCGGTCTTAGATCAGCTGGGGAGCCGGCAGCCGCTCACCTGTGACGTGAGGGTGGCAGCGCTGTGCCGGGGGACAAGGCCAGAGTGCGGGTGTGCGGGAGGCCCCGGGCCAGGGCTGCCTGCTCAGTCCTTCCCCTCCATGCTTGAGGCAAGCTCTGTCCTGGGCCCCCGCCTCTCATTAGAAGTCAGTTTTCATGCCTTTGGTCTTGGGCAGGTTACTTACCTCTGTGTGTCCTGATTCCTTTGGAAAGAAAACTGAATCAAAATGGCCTGCTTCCCAGGCCTGGGTTTCCTCCGAGTGGCAGTCAGGGGAGTGACCAGCTGCGCATGGGCACTCCCAGGGAACTCCACTCCCTGGCTCGCTCATTCACAGTTCTTAGAAGAAGAAGAAGAAAAAGATAGTTATTTGAAAGGCGTAATTAGAAAGAAATTGTATCCCCTGGTTTACTCCCCAAGTGGCTGGAGGTGGGCTGTCTGAAGCCAGGAGCAGGGGCCCAAGAACTTGGGCTTCCTCCACTGCTTCCCCACACTGTTAGTGGGGAGCAGCTGGGACATGAACTGTGTGGGATGCTGGCATTGCAAGCAGTAGCTTAGCTTGCTGTGCCACAGTGCCCCCCACTCCGCCCCCTTCATGTTCTTGCCTGTGGTCCTGTTTGTCTCTGACCCGGACATGGCTGGGAAGATGAGCAGAGGTGTGCTCAGTGACGCGACCTGACGTCAGAACCATGTAGGCGACCTGGCAGGGCACAGAGGAGGGAGAAGGCTGCAGGTTGGGAAGGATGCCTCTTACCATTTCCCTGGAGCTTCGGAAAGCTAGAGGTTGAGCTTGGGTAACAACTTGGTGTGAGATGCAAACAGTAGCGTGTGGCCGGGGCTGCTGTAAACGTCCTGATTTCCGGGCAGCCACTGCCCCCTTGGGCTGGCGGGACACGCAGCACAGTGCATTCTGGACAGGGGCACAGCCTCATTTTCAGATTCATGGCGTTTTTGTCAGTTGGGATGTGGCAAAGTTTGCTTACATTTTTTGAAACTTGATGATTGGGTTTTGTAACCGGAGAAGCAGAGAATCGCAGGTGCCAGTTGAGTGTTGCCTTTTCTCCTCAGTAGCTATTGAAATTCCTTCGAGACTTCCCATTTGTGTTTGTAAACACTGAGCTTTTACACCATCAGGTAAAGCAGGAGCCCTGGACGCTTGAGGTGAGTGTCGCTGGCCACAGTGGCCCTGTGAAGGTTGCAATCTGAGAGGCCAAAGCACAGCGCCCGGGCCCGGCTTCTGCTTGTGCTCGCCCACAGTGCTTCCCTCGTGGGCAACGCTTTTGCACCGAGGCGGTGGCTCGGCGTCTCCCCCTTCTTTCCTGACAGTGACGCAGCTGTCTGGCCGTGTCAGCCCATCGCACCTCTGGGCTCCTTGCTCATGTGTACAGGACGGGGAGTGGGTTTGCAAGGCTGCTGCTTCCTCTTTTTGTGAAGTCTGTGGATGTCGTCCCAGTCAGTTTCAGCACATGTCCGTTGCTGGCACCTGCATGTGACCACGTGGCTTTTTCTGTTTCTGATCTGTTACACAGGCAGTCTTGGCCAACTAAAATCGATGTGCCCCAAGACCTTGAGGATGACCTCACGGCCACTCCTTTGTCCCACGCGACCGTCCCTCAGTCTCCTGCACGGGCTGCCGACAACGTCCTCAATGGCCACCGGGGCAAAGGTGGCCTCTGTGACTCGGCCAAGAAGGATGACCTGCCCGAGTTGGCTGGCCCAGCGCTGTCTGCCGTGCCATCCGCCAGCCTGAAACCCACAGCTGGGGGCCGGAAATGTCTGTTCCGGGTGGAGGAGGATGAAGAGGAAGACGAGGAGGACAAGAAGCCCATGTCCCTGTCAACCCAGGTGGTTTTGCGCCGGAAGCCATCGGTGACCAACCGCCTGACGTCTCGGAAGAGCGCGCCTGTCCTCAACCAGATCTTCGAGGAGGGGGAGTCGGATGATGAGTTCGACATGGATGAGAACCTGCCTCCCAAGCTGAGCCGGCTGAAGATGAACATCGCCTCCCCGGGGACGGTGCACAAGCGCTACCACCGGCGGAAAAGCCAGGGCCGCGGCTCCAGCTGCAGCAGTTCTGAGACCAGCGACGACGACTCCGAGAGCCGGCGGCGACTCGATAAGGACAGCGGCTTCACCTACTCCTGGCACCGCCGGGACAGCAGCGAGGGGCCCCCCGGCAGCGAGGGCGACGGCGGGGGCCAGAGCAAGCCGAGCAACGGCAGTGGGGGCGCGGACAAGGCCAGCCCCAGTGAGAACAGTGCTGGTGGGGGCAGCCCTGCTGGAGGCTCGGGCGGCAACCCCACCAGCACCTCAGGCTCCACGCGCTGCTGTGCTGGCCCTGGCAACTCTATGCAGCTGGCATCGCGCAGCGCCGGGGAGCTGGTGGAGAGCCTCAGACTCATGGGCCTGTGCCTGGGCTCCCAGCTGCATGGCAGCGCGCGCTACCTCCTGGACCCACAGCACGGCCTGGCCTTCTCCAGTGTCAAGGTCCAGGAGAAGTCTTCGTGGAAGATGTGCATCAGCTCCACGGGCAACGCAGGCCCGGCCCCTGCCGTGGGGGGCATCAGGTTTTTCTCTGACCACATGGCGGACACCAGCACCGAGTTGGAACGGATAAAGAGCAAGAACCTTAAAAACAACGTGCTGCAGCTACCTCTGTGCGAGAAGACCATCTCTGTGAACATCCAGCGGAACCCTCAGGAGGGGCTGCTGTGCGCCTCCAGCCAGGCCAGCTGCTGCCACGTCATCTGACGGCCCGGCCGCCGCTCGCTTCCTCCTCGGCCTGGGGAAGGGTGCCTTCACCCCCTCCAGCTCTTGGTCTTACTCGTTGAGAGTGGGTGTTAGGAGCAATTATTTATTACCTTTTCCTTTTCCTCGCCCGGCGAGGTGACAATGCATGGTCTTTGTGCATGCTGCTAGACGCTACCTTTCTTTTGCAGCCGACAAGTCTACTGTGTAATTTTTACATTCAGAATTTTAATGTGGATGATCAGGATTAAATCAAAATGTATATTTGGAACCTAGTATCCCTGGAGCGCTTAGAAATTTGATGTTCTGAACTTAGCGAAAACAATGCCTTTGTTTCTGTCAGAAATCTAAATTCCTGTCCTGTGACACAGTAACTCTATGGTGTCTGAGACAGAACCAAAGCAATAATGCTGTAAGGCCCGGGGCCCGAGCCGAGGGGCACCTGCAGGGTGGAAGCCAGCCAGGGTCCCGATGCCACCGGGAAGGCATGTGGCTCTGTAATATGGGAGAGAGATTCGTAAGGCAGCCGCCCGTGCCACCCAGCCCCACGAAGGACGAGCAGACAATCTTTGGTCATGTGGAGAACTGCTGATGTCTTAGCTCTGCATGTCTGGCCCTCCCTCCTGTGCGACACTGGCACAGAGGCAGAGGTGCCCACATGGGCTGGCGAAGTCACAGCTCCATAGAACAGAACTAGACAAAACTTGCAGGGTTTGCTTTTTAGGAGTTTGGTAATTTGGTTGTCTCTCTTGTGATTTCCATTCCATCCTTTGGCTCAGCTAGCTATGGAAATTGGCTCCTTAAAAAATACATATAAAAGGGTAGAATTCACATGTAGAGCAGACAGAAATGCACAAAGCCTGCTTTCTAACTGTTTTCCTAGAAGTCTTTTTCCTCTGCCTTCCTGCCAGCACAGTAATCGCAGAGCTCTGGCTCTACAACTGTCCCTGCATGGAGACCGTCTCACCAGCCGTCACCTCCGGGATGACACGCTCTCTGGGATGGTTTGTCTGGGAGGAGCCTGGTACTGTATGCCACGCTGTGTCTGGAGGGGTCATCCAAGCAGCGCTTGGGGGCACTGGAGCCCTTGGCACCTTGCAGCCCCTGTCACCCCCTTTTGAGTGGGCAGAGCACCAAAGGAACGGGTCACCTTGACCCAGTCTCTCCCAGGACATGGTGACTCTGCTACTTTGGGACTGTGATGTTTGACTGGGCACTCTCAATTTCACAGTGTACTTACTTAGCTAAGTAAAGTGTCACTTCACTATTTTTATTTCTAGTCCTAGGCAAGCTATGTTTGAGCTAGAGCTCTAGTTCCTTGTGGTATTTATAACCGAAAGAGGTGAGAATAGACGTGTGGGTGAAGCCATAGGACACACTGGCTTAAATCCCTGAGCAGGGATCTTCTAAAGGGCCAGAAGTAACATGTGTGGTTCACACAGATAGTGTGACATCTCTGTTAAACGTAGCAGAGAAGTTTCTAAAGGGCATTGGCAATAAACTCTTTGTTGCAGCTGTTTTCCAAGCAATGTAAATACTTTTTCCTGTGACTTGGGAGAGCCTTGCGATGGCACCTTTTAACTAACCTGTATGTGTTTGGTTCTCCGTGGTTTTTTTATATTCTGATGTATATATGGTGCTCACTTTAGGATCAGCAGTGTTGGCCATTTCTGCTGCATAGCTGTATCATAGCCTTATTAGTTGGGTGTGGTTGGTTGCCCCCTGGGTGTGTGGATGTCCGTCTGAGTGGTGTCTTACCCTCCCTCCTGTTCGTCAGTGGCTGACTGCATGTGTCGTGTGTCACAGTATGTCATGTGAAAGGGAGCGAGAAACCATGACATTCAGATACTATTGGACCAAACTACTTACTTGCTCTAAAGTCACTTGTACCCCTTAACCTGTCTTCAGAAGTTGCATAGTTACAGTAGTGTATAAATTAAATATTGTGGAAAAGCAGTTAGTCTTGTATTTTTCTGTAAGTGTGTGTATATATATTGTACATATATATAAAATTATGTACTTCTGGCAGTTCTGTCTGTATTTAAAGATGTGACAATCTCGACACCGATTTTAAGAATAGCCCTGAGGCTGAAATGAATGATAAAGCTATTTCCATCTGGGAAGAATTGATGTAACGAGTACAGAATTATCAACTGATTGGGTCAGTTGCTTCCAATGTTGGTTGTTTTTCCTCACTATGTGAACATCGATGGGTATGTGACAAATGGGGGGAAAAAAACGCCCAAGTAATAAAAAGTGGCATATTGGTGTTCAGCAATATAACCTGTGTCCCATGTGGCGTATCTTCTGTGTTCCAGCGCACCCACACCCGCCCTGCCAGATGTTTATGTGCAGGAGGGAGCTGGGCCCTCCCCCGCAGCGCATGCCCCCTCTGCGTCAGCAGCCCTGGGCGCCCTGCCTGCTGCTCCTGTCATCACTGCTCCCTAGGAAGCCATCAGAACTGGCGCCAGCCCCCACCTTCTGTTGTGAGTACTCACGTGCTCTGCCCCGCCCTGGGGGTGACCCCGGCCCGTCTCCCCGGCAGCTGTGGGGATTTGGCTCCGGCCAGTCTCTCCTTTCTCTTGCATCAGCAATCGCTGCTGCTCTCCTGGACCATTCCTAACAACAAAAACAGACATCTTCTGTCTCCAGCTGTCATCCTGATTTTCTGTTCCTTTCCTCCACTGTCCACCACCCAAACTGTTTTGCTTAAGGTCAGCAGGACTCACTCATGCTAACTGGTCAGTTTTCGAACACCGGCTGTACTGAGGTGTACTTCCTACAGCACCCAGCCCAGCAGTTGTGACATTCAGGTTGCATCACTTTCACTCCAGCTCCCTCCGGGAAGTCAGGTGCACAGCACACACTGTTCTCGATGCCACTGCGCGGTGGTCAGCTTCCAAGCCCCCTTGTGTGCGTGCACACACCCTCCACCCCCTTTGGGGTCCTCCATCACTGCCCTCTGCTCTTCAGTCCCTAAACTTGGAATGCCCCAAACCCTGACTCCATGCCCTTCTCCCTCTGTAGCGCAGCGTCTTGTTGAGCTTATCAAGGCTACTAGCTGTCTGCTGGAAGAACCCCAAAACATACTGAGCCCTCCGTCCCCGCCAGGAGCACCGAGTGGCAACAGCCTATTTGACTTCTCGGTTTGGATGCTGCTGATCGACCACGATTCTCCCAGGTCCTTAACCATTCTTCCTGCTTAAGCCTTACTCAGAGCACCCCATCTTGGCAGAGGGCCACTCCAAGCCCTCGGCGGTGTCGGCCGTTTTGGACTGGCCAGAAGTTGGGGCTTCCTTCCCCCTCCCTGGAGAATGTGCTATTTTCATTTTCACATGTGTATACATTCTTGCTTCATGTGGCCAGTTTTCTTAAAGAGATGACCAATTGAGGGGTCACAGCCACTGAGTGCAGGTCTGCCAGCAAGATACATCATCTTTTTGCTTGTCTGAAAAAAGCACTTCATTTACAAAGTGTTTTCATTGGGTATAAAAATTGGTGGGTGGACACTGGTTTTGTATTGTCTAGAGCTGGGTGTTGCTGCACTCATGTAAAGAAGTTCAGTACCACTTTGCCACCCAGATACTGGGAGTCACCTAGCTCCTCTTGGGCTTGGCCTTGGCACTCTAGCAGGGCGGACCCACAGCGGCCTGCAGTCTGGGCTAACCCAACTCACTGGCTGAGAGGAACACGAGCCTCCCGGGGCACCCGGGAAGTTCTGAGCATTGCTCAGCCTCACGCCCTCCCGTGGGCCTCTGCAGGCCCACGCAGTTTCGCTACACGCAGATGACCACTGCTTCCTCCGGCTGCGGGTGTCTGAGCTGTCGGTGCGGCTCTGTGTCTTTCCTGAGAATGTTTACATTGGTTCCTCCTTGGCACTCACACTGCTTCCTCACTGCCACAAGACCACCGGGCCCTGCCCCTGGGCTTCCCCTCCAGCCAGTGAGCCAGGCAGGCGCAGGGCTTACCTCGCTTGGGTTCCTGTGTGTTCTGTCGCTTCCCGTACTTGGCTTGCTTTTCCAGTTAAGGCAGAAGGGCCAATCACGCTCCCCTCACTCCACGTGAAGCAGGGCTGACCTCCAGGCCCAAACTTGTCCCAGACTAGATGGCCTGGTCCCTGTGTGGTGGCCCCCAAGACCCTAGGCTGTGCCCTGCCCACACTGACCCTCCCCTCCCCTCCTCTCCTCTCCTCCCAGGCCGCTGCCCTGGCCAGCCTTCTAGGGCAGGCCCAGGGTGCTGTGCTGGGGGCCCCGGGTTAATTCGTAGGGCCACTTCACGTTGACTGCCGCCGGGGTGGGTGCCACGCAGCCTTTGTGGACCCCTTCCCAGCACCAGAAAAGCCAGACAGGCCCTTCCCCAGCTCCCTGGAGGTTCCAGAGGTTCCAGCCCCTTGTGTCCCCTTCTCTTCAAGCTGCTCAAGTGGGGTGTGAAGGAGGCCTGGAGCTAACTGATCCCTGAGGCCCCGAGGTCCCTGGTGTCTGGCTGTTTCCAGAGGCACCACAGCAGGTCCTGCTCTAGTTGGGCATGGATTTGACAATCCCCGTCCTGTGGCCTTGGCCTTCCTGCTGGAAGAGCAGGAAACGCAGGGGGAGAAGGCAATGGCCCGGGCACCTAGCTTACCTCTCAGACGTGGGCACGCTATGGCTGGGCTCCCAAGCTGGGCTGCAGGGCTGGGTAGCCCTGATTGCTTCTGCGGGAACACGAATGGGGTTCTCAGGCCTCAGCCGGTACACCCCTAGTGGGGGATTGACAGTGGAGCCGTTGGGACAGACAGCAGGTCCCTGCCTGCCTGCCTGCCCCTGCAGAGACCCAGGGTCCATGTCACGGGCCATGACATGCAATGGCCGCATGAAGAGGCGGTAGGCTGCGAGGTGGATCTTGAGCTCAGCTTAGCTCAGCTCCAGGCAGGTGAGTCGGGCACGTGTGACAGTTGGGGCAACCAGTCCCTGGCCACCATCCACAGCCAGGCTCAGCAGAGTTGGAGGTCTGGCTGCTCTAGGCCTGGGGTGCAGGGCCCTGCCCAGGCAGGTGTGGCATGGGGGCCCTCTGGAGCCTTGGCAGGGCAGTGTAGAGCTGGTGGCCACAGGGTGAAGGGGCTGCTCCCTGAGGCTTCCCGATGGCCATCTCTGGACCTCGCTGACAGCTGGCCCCAGCACTCAGGTGCTCTGTGTGGGAACTGGGCCGATCCTCTCTGTAGGCTGCCAAGGATCCTGGCCCATGATCTGTGTCTGTTCCCTGTGAAAGGTGAGCAGGCAAGGGCTTGGCATCTCCAGACCCCTCAGGTCTCCTAGTGAGGCCGAGCCCCACCCTCTGAGCTGCAGGCCCTCATCTGAGAGGTGCAGGGCAGGGACCTGGTGCCCATGCCCTTGACAGCCTTACCTACTCGTCACTCCCTCACCAGGCTGTGGATGAGTAGGGGTCTCCCAGCCTTTGGGGACAGGGTGGACTAGGGGTAACCTGTAGCCTTCAGGGTGTTGGGGGAAGAACTGGGGTACGTTCTCCCTGGACTGGTGGCCACAGCGTGGGGTAGCAGTCAGAGGTGGCACAGCCAGGTCACCAGTGCGTCAGGTCAGTGGCTGGGAGAGCTGGGGGCAGGGGTAGGGCAGTGTTTTCAGATGCTGAGAGCTACCCAGGGGAGCAGACTGCAGGCTGGCCTACTCCTGGCTGGCTTCCCAGGGGTGGTTAGAAGACAAACCCGAGGGACACTGTCCCCTAGGTATGCCGGGGACCCTGAGAGATCAGCCACAGCAATGCAGCCTGACTCATCCCCGTGTCCACCAGCCCCAGGGGTGCTCCTGGCTGGGCTCCAGCTCAGGCACAGGTGCAGATGCTGCGCAGGGCAGTCCCGAGGGCAGGGAGGCTGGGGCCTCCAGGACCTGCTCTTCACCACCAACCTTACTCGTGTGGTTGTCCCCTCAAAGCAGTGTGGCGAGACAGGGATCTGGGGTCAAGGCCCTTATTTGAACTCTCCTCCCCCAGCATGCACAGGAGCCAGGTCAGGATGGAAGCTCTGGCCCTAAGGCCTCAGGCCTGTGTTGGTGGCTGCCACACACCGACACAAGCCTGTTCTGGAGACCGCAGGTTGAACTGGCCCACTGCTGCCTGGGGAAGGGCAGGGCCAAAGGCCGACTGCCAGGAGTCCATGCCGAAGGTAATGGCAGTTGGTGAGACCAGGGTTGTGCCCAGAGCTGGCACCAGGCAGGAGCATGCTGTCCCCTTACTTGCCCACCTTCCCCTGGGCCCCACAACCTCAGCAGCCTGTGCCGGTGGACAGCAGGAGCTGCCCTGGCCTCCTGGCTCGCGCTGCTGGCAGGATGGACAGGAGATTGGCCTTGGCTCCAGGGTGTTCCTCGCAGCTGGGCCATGGCCAGGGGCCTTGCAGTCATGGCCTCTGCTCATGAAGGAGGAGGACAGCATTACCAGATGGGCGAAGCCCCCTCTGCAGTCTCCAGTCCTATGACAGAGAGTCTGGGCAGCTGGCCCATGGACTGGCGTGGTGGGTTTGGTGCACTTGTGACCACAGCCCAGTGCCCCCCAGGGGAGAGATCCATTTCAGCTGCCACCTCTGGTGCCCGCCTTGGGCCAAGCCCCTCCTCCGCCACCATCTCACCACTGCACGAGGCACCGCCTGATCTGGGGCTCAGAGCATGGGAAGGCACGCAGGAGCAGAGAGGTGCAGGCTTTAATAGCTCAGTGACCACCGTGTGCAGGGTAAGTTTGCTGACAGAACAGGAGTGGGGGGGAGGGCGAGCCAGTGGGGTGGGGGCGCCTCAGTTCACTCAACTGCAGGACCCAGCGGAGCCCACCTTCGCCCCTGGGCTTCTATGACATGCACGGTGCACAGGCAGCACCCTGCCACAGTTGCAGGGCCATGGTGAGGTCGGGAGTGGCTGTCACCTTCTGTGAGGTCACGGTGCAGAGGAAAGTGTGTGGGGCACAGGAGGGACCTGCAGGGGCAGGGCGGCTGGCGCTCAGGTCGTTGTCTCCTGCCTGGCTTCCTTGGGCTCCTCCTTGAAGTTCTCGGCCACAAGCTTCATCTGCTGTTGAGAGAACACAGGGCCCAGGTGAGCCTACAGGTGAGCTGCCCTCAGCTGCTCGGGCAGGCGTGGGCCTTCCAGGAGCTTATCTCCATCTGGGTCTCCCTAGGGGCACTAGGGACCCGGACGAGAAGCAGAGTGGCTGGCACTTGAACGTGTGCTGCAGTGCGGGATGCCAGCATCACAGACATTACAGAAACCTCACTGGCAGCACCACAGCAGACGGTGAGACACTGATGTGGCTGGCAACTCTGCTGCCTTGACGTCCAGGAAGAGGGGTGTGGGGGGCAGGCCTGGGAGAGGACACGGTACTGCCTGAGGGGCACGACGTTGGCAGTGTGGCCAGGGCAAGTCTGTGCACAGGGATAGCAGGGCTGTGCGTGGGGTGGGGCAGTGGTGAGGGCTGTGGTGTGCGGAGCCCCTGGCCCTGGGCTGACATGCCCAGTCCTCATACCTGCCACAGCCCCGCAGCCCACTCAGCACCATCTCCTGAGAAGGGGATGCTCTCGTGGGCCAGGATGGAAAGCCCCTGCATCCACAGGCCTGTGCGCTCCCTGCCTCACTTTGACCTCAGGCGGCAGTCGCCCTGGCTGCAGCTTGGCCCTAGTTATGAATTGGGCTGAAGACACAGTCACAGATTGCGGTCACAGCTATTGACTTGAGCAAAGACACAAAGACATTCTGAGTGTAAATACTGCAGGAGCCCTGAGCACCGCAGGGCTGGGTCCACACTACACACTGCCTGGCCTGCGCGCAGAGGGGTGCCCTTCTGCCTAGATAAGGACCCTGTTTTCTCTGGATGCTGTCTCCTGCTAGGTTGCCTGGGTAGGTCCTGGAGGTCTGTGGCGTTTTGGGAGGTCCCATCCCTCCTAAGTCCGCTCTAGCATTCATGGGCAGATTTGAGCTGGGCCCCTGCAGGCTGGGCCCCTCGCCCTTGTGTACCCACCGCCCAGCTGGGCTCACAGGACTGCTTCTGATAGGCAGACAGGGGTGACCATGCAGTCACAGCACAGTGCATTGGCAGGTCTGCACACGGGAGCTGGAGTGTCCTGGCCCTGTGAGTCCCAGTTACAAGCCTAGCCATGCAGCATGCAGTGGCCATGGCTCTCCCGTGAGCCACTTCCTTCTTCTGCCAACTTGCCTTCCTAGCGCTTTGGGTCTGAAGGGAACCCTGACGGCAGAGCCGGGCTCACAGCCGAGCCTGGCACAGGGGTCTGCTTAAAGGCAGAGAACAGGAATCTTCCTAGAACCATATGAAATTAAGGGCTAGATAAATGAATGCCCTGGAACACTGAGGACAAACACCCCCAGCCTGTCACAGGGTCCTGTGGCCACACTGCCCTGGCATTCCATGGGGGAGGAAAACCAGAAAGGGGATCACAGGAGGCTTCTTTTGGGGTGTGCTGCTGCACAGGGCTGCTGTGAGAACCCAGGTCATCAGATGACAATGGGTGACGGGGCACCAGGCCTCGCAGCAGCTGCAGCAGGCAGCCCTGCTTGCCTCTAAGACCAAGCCCTAGTAGACCCTTGGGGGACTGCCCTGCCGTACCCCCATTTGCTCTTGTAGTGTGTTTGTGGTGGCTCCCTACGCCCCCCCACCCCCCCTCCGAGGGCAGTGCCTGAGAGACACAGAGTCTCCTAGGATAAAGGCTGGGCTTCCATGGACTACAGGCCACGGAGATGGGGGAGGGGTGAGCCAGGGTCCATGGTGTGGGGCTCAGATACCATCACCCCTCCACATCCATCCTAGAGCAAGGCTTCTTTCAAAGCCACAAGCCACCCAGCCTAACATGGCCTCGTCAGCTGGGCCGAGTCCATCCTCCCTCGCCAGCGGGGCTCCACTGGCCTCACTGGAGTTTGGTGGTCCCCAAGCAGGGCCAGCCTCTGAGACTGAGGGACACCTGGGGTGCAGCTCAACTTCCGGTGCTGCACGGCCTGCTGGGAGACTCCTGCAGCTGCAGCTCAAACATTAAGCTGGGTAGCGTGGCGCTTCTGGTCCACTGGCCTGGCCCTAGGTGGGCATTCAAAGGCCACGAGGCCAGGGAGGGGCCCTGCACTGATTCCGTACAAGAGCAGGCCAGGCGCTGCAGCCTCGGGCTTGCCCACAAGGAAGACAGACAGAAGCAGACATGTTTGGTGCTAGCCTGGCCTCTGAACAGCTTCCCTTGGGTAAAGTGACTGCTTCCTGCTGCCATGGGCTGGCTCTCCAGGAAGGGGCCATGGACCCTGCACCCTGTGACAGAAACGGCAAAGTGACGAGGACCTGTAGCTGCCATAGCCCAGCTGCAGCCCCTCCCAGACTTCGCTTTAGGCTTCTGATGTGGAATGAACCTCAGGGAACACTTGGTCCTGTGGCCACTTAATCCTGGGACCTGGTCAGACGGAGTCCCTGGTCTACGGGGCACCCAGGACTCTGCATTTGTAACAAGCCTTCATTTCACACTGGCCCTCGGCTCTCTGAGATAAGCAAGTTGGGTGCCCATGACCCCCCTCCCGGACCACACCGTGGCTCTGCTCTGGGTGCTGTGGGGCCCAGGCTGCCTCCTGCGGCTCGGCTCTTGGGCTCTGCTTTTTAGTAACAGGCTAAGGAGTGAGTGGGTGGGGGTTTCTTCAGAAAGCCTTAATTAAATCTTTCATGAAAATACATGCAGAATAATACACACAGGTTTTCCAACTACACTCACACAAAAATTCCCCCAACTCCTGGTCCTGTGGGCCTCCCCCCTGGCTGCTGGAGGCCAGTCACAACATGGCTAGCTTCCCAAGGGCAAGTGATTCAAGAGCGAAAAGGCAGCCAGCTGTCTTCCGCCCCCCCCCCCCCCGCCCCCGTAACCTCAGAAAAGACAGATCACCATTTCTGCAATATTCTACTGTTATGCAGATCAATCAAGACACACACTGTGGGGGCAGAAAACATCACTGGTGGCCATCTTGAAAAAAAAAACCAACAACAACCATAGTTATAGAACTATTGCTTTATCAGGAAACCAGGGCTTGGGACAGGATCGTTTTCTACAGAACTTTCCAACTTTATCATCGGATAACGACACGCTGCACAAAAGGACCTCTCAGACGCCAACATCTGTGGCTGCTCAAGATCCTGGCATGAAACAGCAGAACACTGACAAACAACCTACCCTCAGGCCCTGGGACTCTCAGTCCTCCCTAGATTCACTGTAATAGCTAAAACAGGCAGCTGCTGTGTAAATAGCTATTATACTGTAAAACTAAGGGAATAATGAAAAAAAAAAAAAAAAAAAAACCCGTATATTTGCTTAGTGTGGCGGCAACTTTGTTTTTGGGAAATAATTCTGTCCCACAAAAACTGTTTAAATTTCATGACCTGAAATTCATGGATACATACAGAATACAACTCAGCATTTGCTGGCTTGAAGCATCTGTGTTTTCATTTTGACTTAGGTATGCATTCACTCTGATGTTACTATTTACACCTGCAGGACCATCACTTGTGTGATTATTTTTCTTTAATTAGATGGTATTTTAAAATTCTTAAATCCAAACATTTCTTGTATTCTACATTCTGTGCTTACATGAAAAAGAGAAATGACCAAATATGCAGTTCTCATGCATTTGCAAATCTATATTCCCTAGTCTATCAATAATTATATTGTCAGCCCAAGCTCTGCATGCTAAACTCATTGCATAAACTACTCAGCCATATCCTTGAGATAGTACAGCATTAAAAATCCATGGAAAAATACTACTGTTTATTCTATTAAAAATATGTTTTCCTAACACTTTGAATTAGCATTGTGGCGTACATTAAGCCACCACCTGCAGCAGCAGCATCTCATACGAGCATCGTTTTGGATCCCAGCAGGTCCACTTCTGATAGAATTCCCTGCTAACACACCTGAGAAAGCAGCAGAGCACGGCCAAGGGCTTGGGCCCCAGAACCATTTGGGAGCCTGAGCTACAGCTCCTGGCTCCAGCCTGGCCCGGCCCTGGATGGTGCAGCCATCTGGGGAGGGAGCCAGTGGAAGAAGCTAGCACTCGCATGCTCTATAACACATAAATAAGTTTCTAAAACCAAAACATTAAAGTGTGATTTCCTCTATATGAGCTAATTAAAATTTTTAAACAATAATTTATTTTTTCTGTTGTGGTAGATGCATATAATGTAAAATTTAGCATCTTAACTATTCTTACAGTATATGATTTGGTGGTGTTAAATATGAAGGCTATTCAAAAAGATCATGGAAAATTCAAATCATTATGCATAGTTTCTATAAAACTAAGATGGAATGACTTTTTTTGGAGCAAAATGAATGTGTTTCTAATTCTGTTCTCCATGAACTTTCTCAAGTGTCCTCACATACAGCATTTTTATAAGCATTCTAACATTCTTAGAAAAACTCACTAAGGCACAACTCTTTCCTCTCTGCATTAGATGGAGCGATGTTGACAAGTACATCTCAGCCCTTGGAGAGCAGCGACCTGAGGTCTTAGTCTGTGGAATGACCCCTCCAACTCACAAGGTTCCCGTCCTACTGATACAGTGGCCAGGAAAATGCTGAATCTTATTTCAAAGCCTACTGCACAATTTCCAGAAGGAACACTAAGATCTGGCTCAGAGTTGGCCATGAGTCATAGATCGGGGGAAAAGTAATACAACGCATTTTACATTCTGCTTTGGAGGGAATCAATGAGGTAACGAGCTATTCATACACATTGTTTTCTGGGGAAGACTAAAAGGATGAGAAGGCTCTCAAGGGGCGCGGTCATACATGAACGTCTGAACGCCTCTGCGCGCTGGAGAGTCCTTCTCTCGCGAGAACACGGAGCGCAGAGTTCAGAAACCTGCCCATCACTGCTAAGGAGGCACTGCTGCATTGCCTGCATGTGTTAGCTGCCTTTCTGGCCACCGAGCCCGGGGCCAAGGCACAAGTGGTTGAGGCTACAGTCTGGCTTGCTGTGGGGTTACATCCAGCTGTCAGGAGACACCCTCACTCCTGACATCAGTCTCAGTCTTTTTTGAACAAGATTTGGATCTGAGCTTTCTCAGGGTTGGGTCTGAGGCCCATGTTTGGTGTGCAAACCCAATGGCTCACAGTACGTTCTGGCCCCAGGAAGGCACATGGTCTGTTTCCATTTTTGCCAGGGAATCTATTTTAAGACTTTTCTTATGTCGTGAAAAGGACATCATTTGTTATTTATTTAATGTATTGGCTTCTGAACTATGTGTGAGTCAACAAACTCAGTTTGATTAACCAGAGCTTTATCCACAGTCTACTGTGCGGGAGGGGTCCTCTCCCAGGTCCAAACACGCAGCAACGGGCACCAGGTCCCACGTCCCACAGTGTGCAGAAAGCTGTTCCCAGGCAGCAGGGTCAATGAGACTGGCCACAGAGCTGCCAACAAGCAGGGGTGCTTGGGAATCCTGCCGCAATCCAAGGTGAGAGGAAGAATGAGACAAGAGGCTAATGAGATGCAGAGGAGCCTACATTTGTTAGAGCATTAGTCATATTTAAAGAAGAGTTGTCATTCATCAACTGTAATGAAATCTGTCCAGGAAATCCCTTTGCCAGTGGGCAGTGGAGAACAATGACCCAGGAGAACCGTTCTGTACAGTCCATGTTGCAGGCATAGTTGTCGAACAATGCCTGGCTGACAGTCCACCTCCAGGACGCCAGGCGCTACTCTCCTCACTGCCACGCCCGCCTGTGTTAGGGTCATGCAGGCAGGTGGGCCTGCTGCTAAGCCCTATACCGTCGGACTCTCTCCTCAGGGTCCTGCTGTCCTTGTTGGGTCAGCGACACCTTCCTCCTCACCATCCCTGTGTCCTTCTGTCACCCAGCTCCAGCTGTAGGTCTTGCAATGTCTCCTCGCAGCCTCACTGACCTTTGAGTGAGGCTGTCTGCAGACCCCCTGGTGTTGGAGAGACTATAATACCAGAAGGTCCAGTCTCCTGTCCAGCAGCTAGCTGCACAGGGATGAGAGAAAAACAAGAAGAAACAGAGAGGCCATGGCAGAGCCAAAGTCTCCACATGGGTTATCTTTTCTGGGATGCAGGTTACTGGCCCTGGACCTGAAGTGGGCCCACAGGAACTGGGCCACCACTGGTTCAAGGGCTCTGACCCTGACACTGCTGCCTCCAGGGTTTCTTATAGGTCAACCCTTCGCTTGGACTCAACATTTCATTCCAAACTACAGGTTGGTGGGTTAGGATGTGCTGCTGTATTTCATGATCTCATTCTGCAGCACCTCATTGAGTGCTGTGAAATTCCACACTTTCCATTAATAATGCATATGTATATATTTATCACATCTTGAAAACAGACATAGGAAAAGTTCAGAGGCTCTTAGAAAATGTTGGAAAAATGACTCCAACACAACCAACCCTAGAAAACAAAGACAGTATTTTGTGTGGGTTGGCTCCGCTGGCCTGCTGGTAAAGGGCCCCGTACCTGATTTGAGACCCCTAGAGTTATAATCATCATAGAACTCCTGTTTTGTTCTTTTTACTAGTTTCCAAGGCTGTGCGCTTGCTCTCGCTTGCGCTCTCTCTCTCTCTCTCTCTCACTCACTCACTCTCTGTTTCTCTCTCTCTCTCTCTCTGAGGATCCAGGTGAGGCCCTGCTCCCTGGCCAAGTCCGTGCCAGACACCAGGAGGGCTGGCTGCCACAGCTGGACAAGCAGGGGCCGTTCTGGGCAGGTGAGTCCCTGTGTGCCACCCAGGCTGTCCAGCTCTCAGATGATTTCTGGATAAGGCTCCTTTCTGTTTTTAATTGGATCTTTTTTTTCTTTTTATTTATTTATTTATTATTTTAAATTCATTAATTACATTGTATTATGTGACAGTTTCATAGGTTTAATTGGATCTTAAAAGGAATAAGTATAGAATAAATCAATTTGAAAAGAAATAAAGGGCACTCGTGGCTGATATTTACTGTCTAAACCTCCTCCTAAAGGGCTCAGCCATCCAAGCCTGCTCATTTGAAAATGCCCTTTGCAGAGCAAATATTTTCCCCAGCTTGCCTCTCACCTTCAAGTGCATCTAATTTGCCTATACATTTAGAAATACCACGGTTTCTTACTGGACAGGAAAACCCTTCTAATTTCTGGTCCACTACTACATACACTGCAGCAGAACTTGGTCTAAAATTTGCGTGTTCTTAGGACTTACTTGGGCAACCCGGACTGACTTTGCTGGGGACATGGGGTGCCGAGCAGTAGGAGGAGCTTTCCGAAGGTAGGGCCATGGGTCTCACCTTGATTTAGAGAATCACAATTTTCAAGGCATAGGATCAAGTGGAGTACCTGTCAGTCCCGTGCAAGGACGGATGACTTCAATCTACCCTGCTTTGTCCCTAAAATGGGAACTGTGTTAAAAGCAGCAGTGGATATGTAAAGGTAACAGGTACAAGTACCAGCCATTTCTGTTGATGGCAGCGATTTCTCAATGGCAAGTGCTGGCTTCACATCACTCACCAGACACAGCCCAGCAACGGCCTGGGGATCAGCAGGGCTTACTCTGGAGTGTGTTCTCAGTGAGTGCTCTGTGACCTGGAGTCACAGGGCTGGCAGAAGCCCTCTGCTTCTGTATGTGGAGGGAGCCCTGTGACCCAAGGCTGTGCTCAGCTACAAGACAGGAAGTTCAATGTCACAGGGAGAGAAACGAGGAAGAAATGGAGATCCTGGAGACGCCACTTGCTTAGCCAGTTGGTGCAAGTTTCTGGAAGCCCTACACTTTCCAGGACTTGCCCTGGGGAAGTGGGCTGGGAATCCCTGTCCGTCGCCATGCACAGCAACTGGGGGTCAGCACGGGCGCGGCAGCCGCTATGGTCCTTTCTGGCCAGGCTTCCCTTGGACATTTATCCTGAGCTGGATGATTTCAAGGCACACACGAGAATGGAAAAAGGGAGGGAGGACTACTTCTCCTGAGTGCACAAGGTCCTGAGGAATCCAGACCACAACAGCGACCACTGCTCCTGCCCGTCAGATGGCCAGATACATTCAAGCTGCACAGGCGAGGACCAGAACTCATCCATCCAGCAAGCTGCTAAACACACTGAGACCCGACACACCCCTCTGGCCCTCAACACCAGCACCAAGCCTGCCCTTTTCACGTTAATTTCCCATTCTCAGCCAAAAAATAACCCACAGAGATGGCTCAAAATATCCGGGATTTTTTCCTTCCTTTATGTGATACAACACGAAGTTTTGGTCTGGTGTTTTGCTTCCCAGTGAAGACAAGTTCACATACATTTTACACTCGTAGGTGGAGTAAGCCTGAAGATCCAAAAATCTTTGAGCTGAGATGAAATAAGGGGTTGTAAAGCCATACCCACAGGAAACAGAGCAGCCCATGCACCCGCAAAGGCAAAGCTAAAAGACCTGTAATAGGGATTTCACATAAATGTATTTGCTAACTGGCGCCCATATGGGATCCCGGCACGTGCAACGCAAAGACTTTAACCACTACGCTATCGTGCTGGGCCCCAACATCAATTCTCTTTTTAAAGCTTGGGTGTTTTAAGAAAAACACACAATAAAGTCCTGGGTGAGGGCCCAGTGCAGTAGCCTAGCAGCTGGAGTCATCACTTTGTGTGTTTAGGTTCTAATCCCGGCAGCCCCACTTCCCACCCAGCTCCCTGCTTGTGGCCTGGGAAGGCAGTGGAGGAAGGTCCAAAGCCTTGGGACCCTGCACCCATGTGGGAGACTCGGAGGAAACTCTGGACTCCTGGCTTCAGATTGGCTCAGCTCTGGCTGTTGTGGCTACTTGGGCAGTAAATCAATGGACTTCCTCTCCATTTCTCCTCCTCTCTCTCTATATATATCTGACTTTCCAATAGAAATAAATAAATCTTACCAAAAAAAAACCAAAAAACCATCCTAGGTGAGAGGGAAGCTTAACTGACAAGACACAGGATCCCACCTTGAGCTGAAGTTTTGATTTGCAAATGGCAGCCAGAAAGTCACTGCCCCATCTACAAAATGTCACCAGAGGGGCTGGTTTTGTGGCACAGTGGTTAAGCTGCCACCTTGATGTCAGAGGTGGTTCAAGTCCTGACTGCTCCACTTCCAATCCTTGCTCCTTGCTGAGCAAACAGCTGACAATGGTCTGGCTCCTTGGGCCCCTGCACGCACGTGGGAGACCTGGCAGAGGCTCCTGGCTGCTGGCTCCAGTCTGGCCTAGCCCCACTGCCGAAGTCTGGTGACTGAACAAGCCAATTTCTGTCTATTTGCCTTTCAAATAAAATTAACTCCCCCCCCCCACATAAAGTTAGAGATCTAATCAATGATCAAACCTGACTGACCAAAACTCTGCCGGAGACACAGCTGCAGAACAAAGTTTAGCTTACGTGGCCCCAGGAGCTTCAGACGCCACGTGTCCACAACTTTACAGAATCCAGCTCTTTTGTTTCTTCCTTTTCCTGATTTGAAATCAGATTTTCTTTCAAATATCAAGCTATTGTTCCTTTCTATTCTCCATCTAATCTGTATCTAGCTGATGGAGGTTGACCATCTCTTCCGCTCTCTGTCTGCTACTGGCTTCATTTTCATTTTCCGTTTGTCCCATTCATCTTTTGAGTTTATCTATGTTTTATCACATAAAAGTTTCAAGCTTTATTAATGTGTGTCTTTACAGCTTTTTGTCCTAATTTGGATGGCATTTCTGACTGA
Source organism: Ochotona princeps (assembly GCF_030435755.1). Taxonomy (NCBI): domain Eukaryota; kingdom Metazoa; phylum Chordata; class Mammalia; order Lagomorpha; family Ochotonidae; genus Ochotona; species Ochotona princeps. The sequence continues at coordinate 29,887,765 of NC_080852.1, read as the reverse complement.
AAAAAGTAACCTACATGGTTACGCAAAACCATGTCAATTCCATAATGTTACAAATTGCTGTTGATGTTGTATTGGGACTCTTAATTGACTGGGATGATATTCTACCAGCTCTAACTTTGGACCAGAAATGGTCTCCCCAAGAAACTGTTCAACCCATCTGGACAATAAGTAGCTGGACTCTATGCTTGGTATATGTTTGCAAGGAAAGAATCTTGATGGAATTTGAACTGTAATACTGCATCAAGGTGGAGGAATCCACCAGGGGGGAGGGGCGTGGGGAGGGGTGGGGGGATTCCCAGAGCCTATGAAACGGTCACATAATGCATAATAATTAATAAATAAAAAAAAAGTAACCTACACTTTTTATGCATGTTCTTTGGTTTATGGCTTCTATACTTAAATCTCCGTGCCTTCTGAATCTGGCGTTCGGAGCTTATAAAGAACGAGGTATAATACAGCATAATAATTTCCCACAAACGGCTGTCTGCCATTAAATCATGGGACAAATCTTCTTTTCCAGTGATTTAAAAAAAAAAGGTCATGTCTATCATAAACTCAATTCCCCATTTTATTTGGGGTCATTCATGGACTCTACTGCATTTCTTCTCTAAACCAAAATGCATTTACTGTAATGAATGCATTACTTAGAATACATTTTAACATCTGGCAGAAATGCAGTGTCCATTTTTCTTCTGTTTCAGAAGTTTCCTTGCCATTCTCAGATATTTATTTCTACACAATTAGGATTGCATTTCTACAAGATGGAACCTTTTGGTCCCAAGTGGGTTGAAGTGTTTTTCCTACAGAATAACCGTATCATTTTCAGAAGTCAACATTTGATGGCTTTAAGCTTCTTTTCCTGAAAATAATTATTTTTGCTTTATTGATCTTTTCTAATTGGTTATTTCTTGTGAAAACAAATAAGTGACTTTAGATAAGCATGCCTCCTTAGCAAATTTTACTATTATTTTTAATAATTTACCTTGTGCTTTTCAGAAATATATATATATATATATATTAGTAACAAACTCCTTCTTCCTCTCACACATAACCCTAGTTTGGTAAGTATCTCCAAGATGGTACAAGTTCAAACATGACTGGGCCCCCTGCCTTGGCTGTGATGGCTTCTGGGGACCCACTCAGAACACCCACGACACAACACCCTGCCTGGCACACACACTCACTGGTGACCCTGTTGGCCTCCAGGAAACATGGGTGGGTAGCAGCATCATCACCGGCCAGCTGTGAGGGAAGGCCCAGCTTTCTCCTTCCTGACTCTTATCACCAGTGTTCTTCTGGGGACCCTCCCAGCTAATCCAGGGCCAAGGCTGCTTCCACACGGGGCTCCCGGTCCAAGACACTGCCCTTGAAGTCCTCGCCTCTTTCACAGTGCCAGCGGAGGTCCCACCTCCCTCCCAGCTGCCTAAAGCTAAGAGAATATTTCTGAGCAAAGTGGTCTGCAGGCCAAAGAGACTTGTGTGAGTCTGAGAACCTGTACCCAGCATGTCCTTTCGGATGACACCGCCTTGCTTACACTCCCATGTCCCTGAAGACAACGTTCTGGACAGCCAGGGAACATCACCAAAATGCTGAATGTTGCAAGGTTTGTGGTGTGTGTGTCTTGTTTTGTTCTCTGGTAGAATGCAGAAGTCATTAAGCAAGAGTCTCTTCAATACAATTGTGGGTGCTGTTACCCACATGTTCTAATTTTCTTTCTCTTTGCAGGATATTTCTCAGGATTTTATTTACTGGCTTCTCCTCCCTTAATATGTCGTTACAGGACAGAATGAGAAACTATCGGGAGTGGCCCCAGGGTGAGGCTTAGAAATCCATGTATGTTCTTTTTCCAAGTGCTAGCTTGGAAATGCTAACAGCAATTTCTCAGAATTATGTTTCCTGTCATTTGCTAAAGAAACAGATCCAGTATCAGGACGGTGACTGTCTTACCTGCTGCTTAAGTGCCTCCAACGACTCAAATTCCAATCTGGCCAGTTTCACCTGGATATGCCGTGGTTTGTCAGGGATGGCAAACGCAAGTATAAACTTCAAAGCCAGGAGTGCATGCTAAAAACAAGAACAGAACACACACTGACGTGATACAGCAGACAGTTTGCACAAAGAAACAAACTGGCACCCGGCAGTCTTCCTGGAGCCTCTTCATTAACCTTGGGCAATTTATAATCAATTATTGTTGGCCTATGACATATTAAACTGGGCCCACAAGTCACATTTAGACTACCTCATGGCGGCCCATTCAATAATCATTGACTTTATTTTTTTTTAAAGAGTTATTTATTTTTGTTGGAAAGTCAGATATACCAAGAGGAGGAGAGACAGAAAGGAAGATATTCTATCTGCTGATTCACTCCTCAAGTTGCCACAACGATCGGAGCTGAGTTGATCCAAAGCCAGGAGCTTTTTCCAGGTCTCCCACGCGGGTGCAGGGTCTCAAGGCTTTGGGCCATCCTTGATTGCTTCCTCAGGCCACAAGCAGAGAGCTGGATGGGAAGCGGGGCCCATATGGGATCCTGGCACGTTCAAGGTGAAGACTTTAGCCGCTAGGCTATTGCGCCGGGCCCTACTTAATTCTTTTAAAATCAGTTGTTCCCATACATAAGTGCTACCCTCAATGTTCTACTGAAAACATCTTTCCAACGTCTTCTACTTCTGCCTTCATTAACAGTGCATCTGGCAGAGCAGCTCTGTTGTCAGCCCAAAGTTGCACTGTACCAGCCTTCAGGTTGATGTCTACGGAACAAGCATTGGTCTTTAATGTAAGGTCCCTTGAATTCTGGACAGCCCCAGTAGTGCCCAGGGCAATTTCTTTCATGATATAATAATCAATGTAAAAACTGACTGACTGTAATCAATTATAACCTTAAGCCGCGAACTCCCGGAAACGCAGAGTATATCAGGGTGGCATGAAAGCCTCCAACTTGGTTATTATATGTCCCTCCTACTCCGGCATCCAAAGCGCTTCTCTGTTACACAATGATGAGAGGCAGCAGCAGTGAGCAGCTGATGTGCACACGCCACTTATTGATGCTTCTCCAAATCTAGCATCTTCTGGTGACCCATGATCAAGCCCTACAGACAGCCAAGCTGCCTCTGGGATGGTACCCAGGGTTGCTAAGTATTAAAAGCTGGGAATTTTCCAATTTAAGAAATAATTTAAAAGGTATTTTTAAAAAGTGGATGAGCGAGAAGGAACGGCCTTTAAGAAATGTTGCACTGGGGGTGGAGCACAGGTAAGTCTAGGCAGAGGCACAGCTGTCTGAATCTCCCAGCCATGTGGTGGTGGCTGGGGGAATCCGTGCTGAGCCAGGCTTCCTGCTGCGGATCCTAGCTCTATCCACCGCTGCCAGACAGTGGGCAAATCCTGAGCTTGCCCAGGTCCAAGGCCTGAGAATTTCCTCTATCCACAGTGATCATACTGTGGGCAGATCTCAGGCAGATCTGAGCATGCTCAGGACTCTGGCTCCGCCCACGACCACCATGTTGGTGGGCAGAGTCCAGGTAAGTCTGGGGGTGTCTGAATCTCCTAGCCACGTGGTGCCTGGTGATGCACTCTGGGAACTTGCAGGTTAGGGTTTACAGGGAGTTTGGAAGTTGGCACAGGTGGCAATGAGCAGGGACCATAGGGTTCATGTCCAGATGAGGAATGACTTATCTGGAACTTCCATGGACAAGGCCACTCTACTTGAAGGGCTGCCAACATGGAACCCATCAGAGAATGTCAGAAAATGGAACAGGTTCTGTGAGACCGGGCCATGAAGCTGACAAATACGTGAGTGAATCAGGTCTGGGGGTGGAATACGGGCTCACCCATGTGGAACAGCAATCTGTTGGCACACACAAGAACTGTGCCTGGGAACAGCCCTGGTTGGGGAGCTAAGGGGACACCCTGGCTGGGCAGGAATTCCCACTGGTGAATGTGAGAGCCCAAAATCAGTGTCTTGTCCAGGGCTGAACATGGTTACAATCTCCCTTAGGATGGTATGGCCTTGGTCTGGGAGAAGTCAGGCTGGGTTAGACTCCAACCCTCACTGGTACTTGAGAGAGTCAGAGTAGGGTGTAAAATGGGCTGGGCTAGGTCTCGGCTCCCGTTGAACCATGTGAGAGCTATGTCTGGGCACGGACCAGGTGTGGATGGGCTGCAATACCCAACAATTAGAACTGGAAAGGGTATGGGATGATTGGGCAAGGACACCATTCCTGCCAGGACAACAGGTGGACAAAGTCAATCTGGGCCAGGGACCCACTGGTATGTACAAGATCTGCCACTGGGAGGAGACCAGATAGAGGAACTTGGTGAATTCTTTTGTTAGTTTGCAGTCCCTGCAGGTAAGCATGAGAACCAAGGCAAGGAACAGCCCAAACCAGAGCAGGGTACAGTACCTACTGGCATACATGTGGGTCAGATCAGGGGGTGGGCCAGGCTGGGCCAGTTCTTAACATCTACTGACAGATCCGAGAACCAGGATGGGGTATGGGAGGGGACAAGTGGGGCCACATCACCAGCCGGTTCACACTGAAGCCGGGACTGGGGGCTGCTGAAACACCCACTGGTAAATGCCACGGGAAGATGACCCATGTCAGTCTGGGGAGGTGGGTGTTGGATCTTCTGAGCCCTGGGGATGGTGGGGCCCTTGGGCCTGCCAGGGAGGTGGGTCCATGAACCCCAAGGATGGGGGAGCTCAGAGGGGCTTGTGTCTCCTGGTCCAGGTCACTGAGCCCACCTGTCTGGTAAAGGCTGGGTTCGTGAGCCCTGGGGGCGGGGGGGACCCCGTGGGTCCTGGGTTGCATGGCCTGGGGCCATAGGTCCACCTGCACGATGGGTGCTGGGCCCTTGAACCTCAGGGGTGGGGGGGGGTCCGGTTTGGCCCTGGGTCTCCTGGTCCAGGTCCTAGGGCCCACCTATGTAGTAGGTGTTGGGTCCAAGAGCTCTGGGTGTGAGGAGGGGGTTCCACTGGGACCTGGGTTTCCTGGCCCAGGTCCTTGGGCCTGCCTGTGTGATGGGTACTGGATCCATGAGCCCCAGGGGAGAGGGTCCAGCAGGTCCCGGGTCACAAGGCCTGGGGCCCTGGGATCGCCTGTGAGATGGCTGCTGGATCCATGAGTCCCAGAGGTGGGAGTTCAGCATGGTCCAGATCACCTGGCTCAGGTCCATGAGCCCACCTATGAGAACTGGTCTTCCTCAGTATAAAGGATGGAGTACTAGACAGCAGACCATGGTGTACATGGAGGACATGGTAGCCCATTGAGGCCTGCAGAGGACATCTGGTAACATAGCAGAGAATGGAGAACAACAGAACATATGGACAGCTACCCCAGCCAAACGATGACAGCAAATATCTGGGCCATTGGAGACTGTAGGGTCGATGGTGTCAGCCAATGGACATTGGAAGTGATTCCTCTTCCATAGATCAGCAGCACTTCAAAACTATCGCATCCACCTGGGCAGAACCTTCAGAACATGCGCCACTGTGACCCTGGGCTGATATTGGTTGGCCTTTCCCCATCTTTGGGTACTGGGATGCTGGGGGTTGGGTATTGTCTATCCCTTTATCTCTCTCCTCCCCCCAGAAATGGGAAGAAGAAACAGAAAGCTTGGAAACAATGATCACACCCACTTCTCCCTAACTCTCGATTCTTCCCTCCCTAATCAACTAGGTAAACAACATCTAAAATTAAAAAAAAAAGAAAAAAGGGAAAGAAATGCTGCACTGAATTGCTAAAAAAAGATAGCCAAAACCACAAATCCTTTACTGTGATATTTTCAAAAGGAGGACGAGAGCTGCATAATAAGTGTCTTTCTCCTGGAGAAGCACAAAGCGGCAAAGGAAACCAGCCAGCAGCCCAGAGCAAGGCACCATTCCGGCAGAGGACTCGGAAACCGGGGCCGGCCACACACTGCTGGGTGTTAACAAGCCCTCTGGAGCAGGCCATGTGACTGCCACAGCCAAAGCCAACACCGGAAGAGACAGCCTCAGAGGTCTACAGTGTGAAAACAAGGAGCTAACACGGCACGGACCAAGTGTACCAGCTGAAATACTGAGCTAACAAGAACCTGGATATAATACACAAAGGACAGATGAATTATTTAGACAAGACCACGCTTAATCATATTTCGTTATGTGAGACTACTGAGATATCACTTTATACCTCCAATGGAAATATTTGGCAAGAAACACATTCAAGCTAGTGGCTGAAAATAAATATTGTGTTTTTCAGATCCCCACCTTGACTGGGTTCTCAGCCTCCTTCCACTTCTCCTAACAAACCTGTACCTATTTCCTCTTCCCCAGCATTGAGAAACTGGGAGAATAACCCCCTAAAGGAAGGACACATGGCACTGGGACAGTGCAGTAGGCCTTCTCTGGGATGAGGATGAGCCATCCAGAGCTCAGAGACCTGGCTCCAGGTAAGACAGTGCCAACACTCTACTGTGGGGCACAGATTTGATGCAGCCACATCCCCTATCGGAACATTCTGGTTTGAACATGCCAGCTCCTCTCTGATTGGGCTTCCTGTTAATGCCCATCTTGGGAAGGAACAGGTGACGGTTCCCATACTTGGGTTCCTGCCACCGAGACAGGGTTTCGGGCCACTGGTTTCAGCCCAGCCCAGCACTGGGGAGCAAACCAGAGAATGGAAAATTTCTGTCTCTCTGCCCTTCACAAAAAGCAAAAGTAACAATTAAAAATTCAAGAACTTCATAAATTGAAAGAAGCAGCTGACATTGATTACAGTTAATCAAAGGGAGAGGCCATTCAAACTTGTCTAAATACAGAATATGACTTTTAGTAGTAATTCTCTACAGCTTATTTTCCTAAAATACAATAACATCTGCATAATGATTTTGTTTCTTTTTTTTAAATTATTATGCTTTTCTTTAGATGGCTAACATTATGAGTGCCCTCTATTTTTAGAACTTAGTGGACATGCTTTGCTTTTATATGGAGAAAGGAAAAAATTCTGTAAAATAGAACAAGGGATCCCACATTGAATTACATATGTTCTGCTCACCCCTTAATCCTGCTTGGTCATAATTACCCATTTTGTCAGTAAACAGACCAAAACCAGAGAACTGGGTCTTTTCCTCTGGAGTTGGAGTGTGAAAGCAGCTGGGGGAACTGGTCACCTGGACTTCACTGGTTCTGCAGGAAGGTAAAGAGTTAGGACCCAGAACCAGGCTGCTCAGAGGGTGGCTGGCGTTCACCGCTTCCTAACCACACCTCGTCTGCCAGGCTGATGCCCCCAACCTGGCCTTGCCCCTGGGACTCCCTCCCCTCACAGGTCTATTTCCTTTAACAGACCTCTATGTCAAAGTGAAAACACCCCCGGGAAGGTTAAGAAACACGAACCCTTCAGGGATATTGGCTTATCGTGATTAGCGGGTACTGATCATGTCCCTTTCCCTGGACAGTCCTGGCGAATGGGAGCCAAGTGAGAGAGACGCAGCTGCGACTGGCTTCAAGGAAGAGGGAGAAGCACAAAGACCCCACGTCAGCGCCATGGTCAGGAAGGAAACATTAGGACTGCCCCACCTCCACCCCTCCTTCTTACTGGCTCCTTTATACAGGACTCAGAATTTTAGTTGTGTCAGGATGGGTTCAGTAAACTGTGTGGCCTGTGTACCAAAAGATCAATTTTTAAAATAGTTTAGATTTCCCATACAACCATTCTGTTCAAGGCAGGGAGCTGCTTTTTATTAACTGAGCTGACAGGACAAAACTGTTCAAAAAAAAGTATCTCAGCTATTTTGACTTGTTTAGGTCTAAGAGAAAACCCAAGATGAAACAGGAATCTACTCACGTCAGAACAGGTGAGTGCCTAGCGTGTCTAGGAAAAGGACAAAATCGTTTTGCCCCATGACCGTGACCTTCCACCAAAGCTTTTCAAGGGAGACTCTTGAAATGGGAATCCCAATAGAGTACAGCAGAGAAGCAGCTGGGGGCATGGTGGGAAGACGGGCAGAACACAGAGCAGTTGGCTCCCCACAGCAACATGCTCTAAGAGATGACTATAGGGTGTCTGGGCTGGGAAAGGCATAGAGAACAGGACTAGAGAAAACTGGCACACAGAAACACAGTCTTCCGGTGCCAGCAGTGAAGCCACTGTGCCTGCAGGGCCTATTCTAGCACTGGAGCCCAAGACCATTCTCACAGCAAGGGACCTGCTAGGCTCAAGAGAGCAACCCAGCAGGACCTGAGGCTATTCCAGGCTCACAGGCCAGAACAGCATCAGCGACATGGCAAGGCAAAGCCACCTGCAGTACCGGGGACAGACACCAGAGGCAGTGAGAGAGTCTCTGGCAGACCTTTCTTCTTTTTTTTTTTTTTTTTAAAGATTTTATTGTTATTGAAAAGCTGGATATACAGAGAGGAGGAGAGACACAGAGGAAGATCTTCCATCCGATGTTTCACTCCCCAAGTGAGCCGCAACGGGCCGGTACGCCAGGAACCTCTTCCGGGTCTCCCACGTGGGTGCAGTGTCCCAAAGCTTTGGGCCGTCCTCGACTGCTTTCAAGACCTTTCTAACATCCCACCCACGACCCCCGCTGTGGCAAGTGGTTGACAGGCTCCCCAAGCTCTAACTAAGCTGATTACTGAAGATCACCCCTGTTCAAAGCTGAATTCAAATGACAGAGATAGCTGCTTTCTAAATGCCCAAATCGCAGCAAAACCGAACAGGAATATGCAGAAACAGGGAGACACGACCCAGATAAAGACACAACTGCCCCAGAGCTGAGTCTAAAGATAGGAAGATTTATCTGTCAAAGAATGCGTAAGTGTTACAGAAACTCAATGAGCTACAAGCAAATGTGAGCAACTAAATGAAATCATGACAGCAAGAACCAAACAGAAATTTTGGAATTGAATAACTGAATTGAAAACATCCCATGAAGGATTGATTCATTAGCAGAATAAGTAGCCTTAAAAACAGGACGCTTGAAATCACTGCTTTTAATGATTTGTTTGTTTATTTGAAAAGCAGAGTTCCAGAGAAGCAGAGACAGAGAGAGCTCTTCCATCTGCTGGTTCAATCCCCAAATGGCCCAAGAGTCAAGGCTGGACGAGGCTGAGGCCAGGAGCCGCCTTCCAGGTCTCCCACATTCATGGCAGGGTCAGGGACGGGTCACCTTTCATTACTTTACCAGGCCATTAGCAGCAGGCTGGCTCGGAAGTGCAGCAGCTGGAACACAAACCAGTGCCCTCCTATGGGATGTATCACAGGCAGCGGCTGAACATGCCGCTCCACCAGGCAACCCCATGAAGTTAGAGTTACAGCATGGTTTAGGCTTTACCACCACATGGTTTCTTTCTAACTCCTCAACTCTGCTATTCCTTGTAGCATGAAGGCTAGCCACAAGTGCACTTGCACACGCGTGCGTGCACACGAACACATACACACATGTGCTGTGGCCGTGTGCCACCACAGTTTTATCAACAGCAGGCAGGGAGATCTGGTCCCTAGGCTGGAGTTTGACATCCCTTGGCACAAAATGTATAGGAAGACAGAAAGCTCACAGCAATTATTTAGTTACTCAATTGATTCATATGAGTATTTGCTAAGATATGAGAATGAACAACCCCACTGGGGTCCCCCACTGTCCCTTGCCCTCCTGTGGCTGCTTCAGAACAGCAGAGCCCCCCTCATCTGTATGGTGGGGACTCTGTGGCACCCAGCAGGCAAGGAGCAGGACCCAAGCTCCTGGGCTGCAGGCTGGAGATGCCTCCAGTCCTGCCCACTGCCGTAACCACACAGGCAGCTGCTGTACCCACAGGGCGGTGAGGTGCACCACTGTGGCTGAGCAATCAGGGTTGGCCTTGGAAATAACGAGGCAGTACTATCACATACACAGTGTGGGCCTTTGGTGTGCCCACAGGGCCGGACCCCAGGCTCTGCTTAGAGGTCAAGGGAAGGATAAAGTCTACAAAAAGTGGCTGGGCGGGGGTTAGGGGGGTGTTGGAAAATAACATAATGAGAGAGATAAGAGAGTAGCTATTACAAAAACATCTGAAGTTTATACCACTTAATAGAATCCAGGTTTGGAAAACAAAATATCAATTAGACCAAATAAATGGGAAGAAAAAAATATTAAGTATTTCAAATGATCTATATGTTTCACTGGTGTTTCCCTTTTAAATATCGTCTGTATCCTAGGGACATGCTAACAGTGTAAAGGCCACTGAACGGTGGGGTTGTTGGTTGGCCCTGTGTGACAGCTGGCCATTCAAGCTTTGTCAACCTCTGTGTTACCACAGAACCCACCTGATCACAGCTTTAAGGCAATTCACACGTATGAGGCTTGCTCTCCTGCCAGTCGGAGCCACGTTTCATACCCAGAGCAGTTTCTAGGCCAGACTTGATGATGGGAAAGGAAGTGAATTCTGTAGGAGGATTATGTGTTACTTGGAGCTTGCCTTGTTTTTTCAGTAATTATTTTGATCACTTGACAAGCTTTAAAAAACCAAACAAAAATAAGATCAAGCAACTCTTTTTAATAACTACGTGCCCAAAAGTGCTCTTTAAGGTCTGGGAGGAAAGACTGAGGTTTGGTTTTACTGTACACTTATTCATTTACTTTAATTACACCATTGTGGACCACTGGGTGAGTGTTTAAGTCACACTGGAGAAACACACTTTCAGGACGCGGTGCCCCAGGGGCCAGACGAGGGTGGTTTCTCTACAACAGTCAAGTAGGACTCACGCCCGACCTAATGCTGGGCTGCCCAGTGACTGAGTCCTCCCCTCCCCCGGTCTTTGCTGGGAAGGTAGAGCTAAATGAAACTGCTGCCCCCTTTGACATACGCCAACTGTACCTGAGCTCCTGCCAGCCAATGGAAGACATCAAAGGGATCTGGTTCCTGGCTTCAGGCTGGCGCAGCCCAGGCTGTCGCAGTCATGTGGGGAGTGAACCAGCGGATAAAGAATAAAGTATCCTTTCTTATTCTGTCATTCTTTCAAACAAATACATTTTTTAAAGGGAAAAGGAAATTAGATATGGGGATCATGAAAACTAGTACTAGCATGCTGTTAACCTTTGGGTAATAAAAAACTATTATAAACTAAGTTTACTCAACAGCTCATTTTATCATATGCTATCTCCTGAAACTTTTCAGGTAAAACCTGAAAATTCTTTTCTAGAATTATACATTTTTTTAAATGATCATATTTTCTGGTTCCTGCTGGTTTATCTTCCTGAAGAAAATATGATATTTGGCTTATTACTTTTCATCAAATCAGCCAGATAGACTTACACACTCTGCTGCCAAAAATGTAAAGAGAATCTGAACTACCTTTGACAAAGTCAGGTTTACACAAGGGCCACTGAGTGATAACCACGGTTATAAAACAGCAATGACAACAACTCAGATCCCAGCACACTGGAAACACCAAAGGAGAGGAGCTACTTATGGCCAGACAAGAAAAGGGCTAAAGCCTTACAACAGCAAAAAAACAAAATATTTTCCCCAGCTATTCTGAAATTAATATTTAAAATGCACAATAATCGTTCTTCAGCATCCCTGGGTGGCTGTCTGCAGGAACCTCACGGATATCAAAATCTTAGGAATTCAAGTCCCATATACACAATGGCACAGCGGCTGCATAGAGCCCATTTACATCTTACAATTTAAGTCAATGACAAAAATTCCCAATACAATGTATGTGCTATGCAAACATTTGTATTCCTTAGCAAATAATGCCAAATTTTAAAAGGCTGTCCATGTGTGGCAGACACAACTCTTTTCCCTGAATATTTGCTAGCTGCGGTTGATGGAATCTGTGGAGATGGAGAGCCTGCTGCACCAACACTTCAATGTGCGTCATGAGACATGAAATGGAATATAGTTACATGATTGGGGAAAAAGGAGTATACAGTGGAAGACCTCCCAGCTGGCCCTGTCTGCTCAGTGCCCCGCTCTGCCTCCTGCCCTACTTCAAGTATAACAGGAATATACTAATATCTTCTCCATTTTTACATAAAGGACTACATAGCAAAACTCCTCTATACTTCATTTTTTAGTCCTTTGGTGTCAGCATTCTCTCCATATTGGCACAGAGACAGCATCCATAATATGCTAACCACTAGTGAACCCTTGAAACGGTGCCACTATTTTGTTAAGAATGCTCAAACACATTTCCTCAAATATCTGTCATTTATGCACATGTAAGTCTGTGGAATAAATTTCCGAAGGCATAATTGTTGGGTCAAGGGATGCATTCAGATGCAATTTTTTTGTAAGATTATTCTTTTTTTAACATGAAAGAATTAATAGATTGTTATCCGTCAGTTCATTCCCAAAACAGCTGCAAGGGCCGGAACTGAACCGGTCCAAAGCTGGAAAGCCAGGAGGTTCTTCCGGGTCTCCCACGTGGGTGCAGGAGCCCAAGGCCTTGGGTCATCCTCTTGGCTGCCTTACCAGGCCATTAACAGGGAGCTGGATGGGAAGTGGAGCGGCAGGATATGGGATGCCAGAGCTGCAGGTGGAGCAGTCCTCTACGCCAACACACTGACCCCATGCTGCTGTAACTTGAAACAGATTTTTATCAAACTGTTCCAAATATAGTATTGAGTCCACGCGATCACAGCAGCTGAATGTAAGTGTACTCATTCCTCTACAGCCTTGGTGACCCAAGTTCACATCCCCTTGTGGGGGAGGGGGTGGCAGTCAACTAAGGAAGAAAAACAGGAAGCAGAGAGACACTGATTCTGCTCTACAGGAGTACATGGTTTCTATTTAATTTATTTTAGAATATGGTAGATTTTAATGATGCTCTTTTTTATCGAGATTTTACTTTGTAGAGTGGAAAATTTGCACAAAAGTATAAAGGGTTCTCGTATACCACCCCTCCCATTTCCTATTTCCTCCTCTTATTCACATCTTGAGCTTTGTGAATTTTGTGCTGTTCATTTGCTACATTTGATGATCCAATACCAATATATTATGTAACTGAAGTTCACAGTTCACATTTGAGCTCAGTCTACTGGTTGTTACACACTGAATGTTGACATCCTGCGTATTTCATACAAGGAGTCCTAACCCCAAAGTGATGGCTTTAGGAAGGTCAACAGGTTTAGAGGATCATAAGGTTGTGACACCAATGATGGCTTCGTGCCTTCTAAGCAGTAAAAGAGATGCAGGAGGGTCGTTACCAGAAACCAGATCTACTGGTACTTTGATCTTGAAACTCCCACCCTCTAACAGGGGTGAGGAACCTCTTCCTCTGCAAAGAGCTATTTGCATATTTATAACAGCAAATGTGAGACATTTGTGATAAAGTGATCAACTTAAAAATTAGCCTGCCAGAAGACTTACTGAATTTTGAGTCCTGTCTGCAGTTGCCTTGGTAGGACCGGACCAAATGATTTTGCTGAAAGGCCTTATTCAGCCTGCAGGCTGGCCATGCCCCACCCATGCTAGAACTTTAAGAAATAGATGTCCTTAGTTTAAGCCATCTGCTCTGCAGTGTTTCGCTACAGCAGCCTGAGCTGAAGATGACACACACGTCATGCCATCACCCTTACAACGTCCTGCACCATAGCTTCACAGTTCACCTGTCCATTTGGCTCCCCTCCCCCCGAACTCCTGGCAGTGGCTGGATATTGTTCTGCCACTTGGTTCTGCCTTTCCCAGAGTATTTTCTATTTGGGATCATACAGTATGTAGCCTTTTCAGACTGAATGCTCTCACTCAGCAACATGCATTTAAGCTTCTGCCATGTTTTTCACTGCTTCATTGCTCATTACTTTGAAAAATCACAGGATTTGGTCTAGCTATTTGCTGCAGGATATCTCAGTGGCTTCCAATCCTTAGCAATTATGAATGAAGCTGCTGCCACTGTTCACTCCAAGGCTTCTGTGTGGACATGATCTTTCAGCTCATTTGAGTAAATCCTGAGGCTCCGAACTGCTGGATCCCAGGGAAGAGAAGCGACCAAACTGTCCTCCCAAGTGGCTGGCCCACTCTGCAGTCTCACTGCAGTGAACATGCCACGGAACTGTTGTTTCCTTATTGTTCATGTTAATGAGGTTTTTTTAAATCCATTTTTGGTATAAAGTCTTGACTAGGTACAAATTTTGCAAAGATAGCTTTTTTCCAGTCTGTCAGTTTTCTTCCCATTTTCTTCACAGAATTTTTTTGCAGAGCTTAAGTTTTTAATTTTAAAGAAGTCCAACTTGTTCTTTTGTTCATGCCTTTGGAAATGCATTTAAAAAGTAATTGTCCAACCTAAGTCACCTTGGTTTTCTCCTATTCTCCCCTAGGCATTTTCTTTTTTAATTTTTTTGAAAGCATATTTACAGAGAGGAGGGGAGGCAGAGAGAGACCCTCTATTCTCTGGTTCACTCCCCGACATGGTCACAGCACTTGTACTGGGCCAGACCACAGCCAGGAGGAGCCTGGGGCGTCCTCCGAGTCTTCCAAGCACATGGGACAGCTTCAGCTATTCTTCCAGGTATATTAGTAGGAAGCTGGATCGGAAGCGGAGCAGCCAGAATTCAAACGAGGGCCTATACGGGATGCTGGCATTGCAGGTAGAGGTTCAACTTGTTATGCCACAATACCAGCCCCTTTTCCAGAAATATTACTTTCTTTTGACTCACATTTAGGTCTTTGATTAATGTGGGGCATTATTTGGTGAAAGACATAAGGGCTGTCTCGATCGATATTTTTGCATGTGATGTCCAGTTGTTCTAGGACCTTTTATTAACACTTTCTCCATTCAAGTATCTTTGCTCCTGAATTTGACTACATCTAAGTCTGGCTCTTTATTTCACTGGTTTTTTCTCTATTCTTCCACCAGTACCACACTGTGTTTACAATCATAGCTTTGTAGTGAGTCTTGAAATTGGGTTGTATCAGTCTTCGAACTATTCTTCTTTGCTATTATGCTGGTTCTTTCAGCTCTTTTTTGGCATACCATACAAACTTCAGAATCAGTTTTTTGATAGTTATAACTCATTCAGATGTTGACTGGAACTGCATTCAGTCCATACAAATTCGGAAGAGATGACTTCTTAATGGAGAATCATCTTCTCCATGAATATGGAATATCTGTCCATTTATTCACATTTTCTTGATTCCTTTCACTACGATCATATCATTTTCATGATCTAGCTCTTTTTTTTTAAGATTTGTATCTAAGTATTTCAATTGTTTTGGTGTGTCTGTTTTGAATGTCAAATTCCTATTCTTTATCATTGGCATACAGAGAAGCAGCTGCCTTGTATTCTAACTAGCTTTTATTGTTGTTATAAGATTCATGTATGTCTACATATGCAAGGCTAAGTGTGGTATATTTGATCCCTGAGGTCTGGCTTCTCATCCATGCCAGAAGTACACATCTTAGAGAATTTGCTAATTGTTAAAAGGAAATCTTATATTAGTAATTTTGTGATTTGCAACACATTTTTAAAAATCAAAGAACTTACAATAAGATTCCTGAACAGAATATTCAAGTCCACAAGAACTAGAGTCATCAAAAGGATAATCTGCACTGTAGAAAATATTAATAATGACAACATCTCTTTTTCATGATGCAACTGAGCAGTCAGTTTAAACTCTGAGGTTCAGGAAATGAGGGCAAATGGCTGGGAGTGAGGGGGAGGTAGGCCGGGCTGCACCACAGAAAGGGGCTGCTCATTCTCTGAGACATTGCCTGCCATCCTTCGGAGGGACACTGGATGGAACTGATCTGCTTGGCTGGCTACTCCTGTCCCTTCTGAGCACCCGGAGGTCCCTTCCAAGGCCGCACAGAGGTTTCTACACGTATGACTTTTCCAAACAGAATCACTCCAACACACTTTGGCCCCACATTTTTTTTTTTACTTAAGATTTTTTTATTTTTGTTTGAAAGTCAGATGTACAGACAGGAGGAAAGAGAGCAAGATCTTCCGTCCACCGATTCACTCCCCAGGCAGCCACAACGGCTGAAGCCAGGAGCCAGGAGCTTCTTCTGCGTCTCCCATGTGGGTGTAGGGTCCCAAAGCTTTGGGCCATCCTTGACTGCTTTCCCAGACCACAAACAAGGAGTTCAATGGAAGCGGAGCCACCAGGACATGAACTGGTACCCACATAGGATCCCAGCACGTACAAGGTGAGGCCTTAAGCCACTAGGCCATTGCGCTGGGCCCTGGCCCCACTTTTTTCTTTCTTTTTTTTTTTTTTTAAGTAATCAGATACTGAGCCTAAGTCCTGGGGCACAAATATGATATTAATTAAAAATTATAAGGGGCTAGTATTTTGGTGTTGCCGGTAAAGCCTCTGCCAATGACACTGACACCCCATATGCATGCTGAGTTCAGTCATGGCTGCTACACTTCAGGTCCAGCTCCCTGCTAATTGATGGCTACCACGGTAACTGGGGAAGGGCGGAGTTTGCCTCCAACCAAACCTGGAATGAATGGCGGAATTCTGGCAGGCCCCTCAGGCAGTGAGACCACCATTGCACCAATGAGAGGCACATACCCATATCCCCCCACCAATAAGGGTCGAGGCGACCCCCATTACGGATTCTGTGTCAAGGAGAGCTTAACAAGCCCCTTCCCGTCTCTTCCGCACTCTTCTTCCTCTGCAGCCCACTCCTTCACGTCTGTCCTTTCTGCTGCATGGGGAAGGGAAGCCCGTGACCGTGGTTCCCAGAAATAAAGGCCATCTAAATTCTTTTCATATATTTGGCTGAGTTATTCTTTCCCTGGTGGTCGGTGAATCTAACATTTTGGCCAGTGGTGAATCTAACACTAATGACCCTAGAAAGCAGCAGAGGACGGCTCAAGTCCTTGGGTCCCTGGATAATCCCCGTGGGAGATCCACAAGAAGCTCCTGCCTTCAGCCTGGCCCTGTCCTGGTTGTTGTGGCTAGGGAACACATCATTGGATAGAAGACATTTCTCTTTGTCTTCCACCCTCTCTTTGTGTAACTCTGCCTTTCAAAAAAAAAACGAAAATCTTCCAAAGAAAATTATAGGATCTTGTGGAACATGAGGTAGTGCTGACTCTGAAGAGTAATGTGGCCCGGGCACCACCATTCTGGAGTGTGTTCAAAATGCAACAAGAACAAAGAGCTGAGTTCACTCTTAATACACAGAGATGAGGATAAACAAAGAAAACTGCTAACACTAAAAAATAATCCACCTTCATAGCTGCTACATGATGAAATAATTAATTTCCTTAAATAGAAACCGCCATGCTGCTTTTACCTACTCCTCAGCTAACTTGGGCTGACTCCCTCCCTGGGAACCTGGCGCTCAGCAGGTGCGGCAGAGTCCCCAGCACCTGCAGTGTCATTAGGAGAAAAGGAAAAGGACATTACCAAAATAGAATCTTCAGGCAGCGCCGTTTATAATTCATGGTAATCTCAACTGCGCTTTTGAATGTCATCTTTTATATAAAGCATGCATATTTTACAGTTCTGAAAGTTCGATGTTATACTGATGACACTTTTACCTTGAAGGTGTGAAAAATCAGCTAAATCTAGGCATTTTTTTCACTTGTCCTGCAACAGGAGCCCTTACACAGCCCGCCAAGGAAGCCAACCCACAGCTCTGCGTCCACAAGGGGCACTGGCTTTGGGGGCCCAGAGCTCCCCATCATGAGGAGGAGGGAGGTCATCTACAGTAGAGCCAGAGATGGAGATTCATGCCAGAGTGAGAGGCAATGACCCAGGTTTACTACACAACACGGATTTACACTGAGTGAAAAAGAACGAGAGATTTAGAACCAAAAACCTGTCCACTGAGGAGAATGCACAGCAAACAACACTATTTAAACAGATGAGCAGAAGGTCACAGGGGAAAGGAAGGACCTACACTAAAAATACCACATGGATGCTTAAACAGCAGCGGAGACCTATAGACGTGGGGATTAGCGCAATACAGTCACTTATGCCAGGAGGCAAAGAGTAGGAGCAGAAGGAATTGGATCCTGCATGTCAGTGATGCTACTCACAAGGCACATGGAGAGCCGTGTTCTGAAGTGTAAAGTGTGCTGAGCTGGTGAGCTGCCCACACTTGTGATGCATGCTGAACAGGTGTGAGCTGCCTACACTCATGACACATGGAGAGGTGTGAGCTGCCTACACTTGTGACACATGGTGAGCTGGTGAGTTACCCACACTTGTGACACATGGTGAGCAGGTGCACTACCCACACTCATGACACATGGAGAGCAGGTGTGAGCTGCCTACACTCATGACACATGGAGAGGTGTGAGCTGCCTACACTTGTGACACATGGTGAGCTGGTGAGTTACCCACACTTGTGACACATGGTGAGCAGGTGCACTACCCACACTCATGACACATGGAGAGCAGGTGTGAGCTGCCCACACTCACGACACATGGAGAGGTGTGAGCTGCCTACACTTGTGACACATGGTGAGCTGGTGTTACCCACACTTGTGACACATGGTGAGCAGGTGCACTACCCACACTCATGACACATGGAGAGCAGGTGTGAGCTGCCCACACTCATGACAATGCATGCTGAGCAGGTGTGAGCTGCCCACACTCGTGACACATGCTGAGCAGGTGTGAGCTGCCCACACTCATGACAATGCATGCTGAGCAGGTGTGAGCTGCCCACACTCATGACGCATGCTGAGCAGGTGTGAGCTGCCCACACTCATGACGCATGCTGAGCAGGTGAGCTGCCCATGCTTCAAGCTTCCTAGTGTTTATGATCTGTAGCTCTTGCTCCAAAGCCATCCGTAACACATCATGACAATGCATCCAACAGCAAATTACCAATCTATCAACTGGGTGTTTATAGCTAAATTAGCTAATGCTAAATCAAATGAAGAGTAAAGCCTTGATATGATTATGTTATGAGATAAATTCAGGGAAAAGAGTAGCTTGATTGTGGACAAACAATTCAGCTAAGGAAACACCCCCCACACACCTCCTAACCATCCATATCAGAGTTAACTGTGACAGGAAGCTTACCACAAAACTGGGCTCACCAAGCCTGTGATACATACTGGCACGCATGGAACCAGGGTAGGGGGCAGGCCTGTTGTGGGTAATGGGGAGTCACCCAAATTGGCTGCAGCTCCCACTGGTTTGCATGAGGATTGAGTATGAAGCGGGTAGGATCGAGCTGGACTACAACACCCATTGGTTCACGTGGAAGACAGGGCTGGAAACAGAACTGACCCACCAATTGCAAAGACCAGCATGTGCATAAGATGACTGGGGCGACGGACGGTGCCGGACTCTGTACTGGCAAACTCACACAAGAATCAGGTTTGGGATCATGTCAGATGAAGTTTCTTTTGAGATCCTTCCAACTGAACTGCTGATCTCAGAACCCAACCATGAAGAGACTATGTCAGCCAGTGGATTCTGAAGAGATTGCATCGTGCTTGGAGTGACGAGATTGGCAGCAATTCAGAACTGTTGAACTATCAAAACTGCTTGAGCAGGACCCTCGGAGCATGCCCTACATCAGGGACCTAGGATGGGTGGGAGGCTGGGTGGGGCTTTTCCCTTTGTTCCCCCCCTGACCCCAGATACAGGGAAAATAAGGATGACATTAGTGTGGAAACAACGGTATTAGCCACTTTCCTGTAGCCCTTCACCCTTTGTACCCTAATCAACTAAGATCATTTAAAAAAAACTGGGCTCACATTTATCTTTCAATATATCTATTAGCTCATCACACGATTTTTGTGTCACACCTCTGAACTACAGATGACATTCTAAAATACAAGCAGCAGTAGGTGGAAGTTAAATGAAGGTGTTTGGAGCAGCTGTTTTAAAGGGCTGGGTGTTCGGGGAGAACTTGTGGTGGTGTACCTGGGGCCTGGGACATGTTGATAGGACCAAGCCTTCTTTCTTCTGGAGCAATTTTTGTGGGATCTGGCAATAAGTTTCCCTCACACTGAGTCTCACTGAGCTCCCAACAGATGAGCTAAGAAGGGCAAAAGGGTTGGGACCCCACGTTGTTCCCAACTTGTTACCTATGAAAGAATAGAGAGCATAGGCCTCCTGTGCTAGTATGACCATTGTGGTTTGCAAAATAAAAAATAAGAAAAAAAATGCTGACCCCAGGGGACCCTTGCCAAGAAAGACCCCTACAGCACTCACTCAAGAATATTCCTAAAGATCAGAAGCAGGCACCCTTCTCCACACCCTTTCCAAGGAGGGGCCGAAGCAAGATCCCAGCATACCTGCATGTCCCTTCCTGAAAGATGTTCCCAGCACAAGGGCATGTAGCTCTGCCCAGGGTTCAGACAGAAGCCAAAATGATTTGATTTGTTACACAAAATTCCTCCAAACTCTTTTATTTTCTACCAGAATAAAATGTTATCGAAGTTTTTCCACATAGAACAGATTTCTGCACAAACTTTATATCAGCCACAAATGCCCAGTAAAGAGCAGCAGCAACTAACAAACACAGGGTGTCTAATCTCCCATTAGGCTTCTGTCAGTGTTTTGTTGTGCTGTAAACTTACGGATGACTCCGTGAGAGTGAGACAAAGTCTGGGAGCTCTGTGGCTTATGGAGACCAGCGAGCAGCACTGCTAAACATGAGGTGGTCAGGCTGGTCCAGAGGCCACGAGGTGCCAACATGCCCCACCTTGTGTGGCACTTCTCTCCGCCCCACCTGCCTGCAGACTGTATCCTTTGTTCTAGTTTGTTTGGCAGCAATGCCTACCATGAGTTAGAGTACCTGTGTGTAAAGGATCTGCTTCTCGGGTGGGTCTCGGTCTGTCTCTGTCTCTCTGTCTGTCTGTCTCTCTCTCTCTCTCTCTCTCTCTCTCTCTCTCTCTCTCACACACACACACACACACACACACACACACCCTTACAGGAAACAGATCATTCAGAAGACAAGAAGACAGCAGCGGATGCAGAGGATGGTTTCTCCCACCCAAGCGCAGACCCAGGTGCAGTTCCAGTCTCTTGGCCTTGACTTCTTACAGCCCTGGCTGCTGCAGCCGTTTGGGAAGTGAACTAGCAACTGGAAGATCTTGATTCTGTTTCTCTCTGTAACTTCAAGAAAATAAATCTCCCCCACTGAAAAAGTAAGTGAATAAAAAAAAAAGAAAAAAAATCCAAGAAAACAAACACTATTATTTTGAAAGTTAAAAAAAAAACACAATTAATAAATCTCAAGCTAAATACTAAAAGGAAACAAAATCAACAAATATTAGGAATAAGAGACATCAATTAAATATTCTATAAGAATGAGAATAATTAAAAAGTAACAGGAATAATGCTACATCAATACCTTAAACAACTGAGATAAACTGCTTACAAGTACCAAATGATCAAAACTGGCACAGAAAAAGAAATCTGAATGGCTCCCCGTTTCACTGAGGACATTGAGATCATCATTAATGAATTATTTGTAGCCCCACATGGTTCCACTGGAGAACTATACACAACACCCAGTGAATAAATGCAACCTGTTCTCTACCACTGCTCGCAGCAGAGGAGGAGGGGACTCCTGGGCGGACAGGCCCGCTCTGCTGCCAGACTCTGATGGAGACAGGGCATAAGGATGTGTTGTCTTCAGCAAAGTATTAGGAAATCCAATCAGGCGATTCATATGAAAATATGACTAAGTGAAGTATAACTCAGGGGTATCAGGTCTTATATTAGGAAGTTCAGCAATCCAACACAGCATATTAGCAGGATAAAGAATAAAAATAACCCAACCACATCAATGTATGCACAGAAGTTTTGAGAAAATTTCAACACACATACATCCTCAAAATTCACTGTTGGCGGAATTCAAAGATCCCAACACAGCCAACAGGTAAAAGGGCTGCTAAGCCTTGAACACAATTTCGCTCTCAGATTTATTCAGGACTTTAAACCCCAAAGTCAAAAACGTAGAGGCTCAATCAGGTGCAAACTTCATCTGAATGTGGTGTTTAC
Organism: Ochotona princeps; assembly: GCF_030435755.1. NCBI lineage: Eukaryota > Metazoa > Chordata > Mammalia > Lagomorpha > Ochotonidae > Ochotona > Ochotona princeps. The sequence goes on along the minus strand of NC_080852.1, from coordinate 29,865,872 downwards.
AGGCAGGGCCTCGTGGGGGACCCTTACTTCACTTGGGAGCCTGCTCTCAAGAACCAAGACTCTGATAGTCAGAAATGAAATTATTCTAAATAAGAGCTGCATTGAGGTCAGAGTAGATGTCACAGTCACAGACACCTTCTCCAGGAGTCGCTCAAGGGACTTCTAAAGACACTTCTGTGCTCAGTGTTTAACGTTTTCATGATGACAAAAGCACTTAAGAGTTCTTGTGAGAGTTCACTTATGTTTCTCTATGTGCATTTGTATGGACAGACAAACAAACAGACATGGATTGCTTTTTAAAGCACAAGCTGGCTCTTTCCTAGCTGCCTGCAAGCTTCAATAGAGAAGGAATTTGATTGTCTGCTTATGTGATGCCCAGAGTCATCTGGAAACATTCTTGGACACCCTGAGCTAATCAGCTAATGTGAGGTCTGACAAATGTAGATGCTGCTTCACTTAGGGGAAACATAAACAGTGGGGATTGCATTTTTTTAAAGCACACTGTAATTTATAGCAGCTTCATTCATAATTGCCCAAATTCTAAGCAACCAAGACAACTTTTGGGACAGGAATGGATAAACAAATCGTGGTTTATCCATACAAATGGCATGTTGCTCAGTGATGAGGAGAAATAATCTGTGAGCCGTGACAAGACATGCAGAAACCTTGCAAAGATGCTAAGGAGCAAATCATCACACTACATGATTCTAACATTCTGGAAAAGTACAGAGGCAGCTGCAGAGATGGATTGTGGCCAGGGACTCGGGGGCCAAGGGGGAGGGCAGGTAAGTGGGGGAGCCAGACAGACTCTGAAGATGGTAAAAGTACCCCCTGATACCATAATGTGGATATATGACACTACACATTTGTCAAAACCTACAGACTTTTCAACAAAATCACAAACCCTGATGTAAACTGTGGACTTCAATGAATAACATATCCTTATTGGGTAATCAGTTGTAATAAGGGTAGCACACTACTATATTAAAAGTAAGAGAAACTGCGGGACTGAGGCATAAAGGAAAACTTGTATTTTGTGTGCAATCTTGCTGTAAAACTGCTTTTAAAAAATACAGTATATTTATTAAAGTGTATTTAAAAATTTCCACTGTAAATCTAGACTGCAAAGGTTTAAATGTGGTATCAGTCATATTCTGATTGTAAAATATTTTTTAAAGATTTGTTTATTTCAAATTCAGAGTTAAGAGTTACAGAGAAGGAGAGAATTTCCATCTGTTGGCGTGGCTCCCAAATGGCCACAATGAGTCCAGGCTAAACCAAGATAACACTAGGAGCTAGGAATTGATCTGGGTCTCCCCCATGGGTGGCAGGGGCCCAGGAACTTGGGTTATCCTCGGTTGCTCTTCCAAGAAGTGGAGCAGCCATTGTAAGAATCAGCACCCATATGAGAGGCCAATGTTGCAGGTGGCAGCTTTTCCCACTACACCACAATACCAACCACAATGGAGAGATGCTACAGTAAGTTCCTCTCTTAGGTAACACTGATGTGATGACCTGGAAAACATTCAGAAAACCATTCCCCTCTTCCCCTGGTTGGAAACCTATTACAGAAATAATACGTGTTCAATCCCAGGCTTAGTTGACAGTAAAAAACATAACAAATTTTAAAAATAGTAAGAAATTAAATATAAATGAAACACATTATTATCATATTAGGGGGAGGACAATGATTTAAAATTGATAAAATCTATGCTTAGGAAATGGAATACTTTCTCCAAAGTCTAAATTTTCTGCTCTTGATCTGAGACCTCATCAGTGCCCTGACTAGAGAGAGAGGACGGTTTGGGGGGGCTCTGGGTGAAGAATGGATATTGAATTCTACACTAGAACCAGTTCTCACATTGAGTTTCCTATAAACAATAAAGATTATGATCCCTAAAGGCAAGTTTGTGGGGGTGGCAGGGAAGACTATACAAGGAAGACCATATCCCCTGAGATGGAGGGCTCTACAGTCTGTGACACAGCCCTGGACGTGCCACCAAGAACAGAGGCCCAGAAGCCTTGGGCAGTGTCATAACACAGATGAGTAGAAACCAAAGTAAACATATGCAAATGCTGCCTTCCTGCTAGCTTGCATGGACAGTTTTGGAACGGCTGGAAGAGTATTATTATATTGTGTGCGACTCAAAGAGTATAAATCAAAGACCTCTGGTTTTAGCAGAAAGCACTTTAAGCAGAGGCAAAATAATGGTCACTGTCTCCCACCAGGGATCTAAAGAGCTGTGTAAGGCTGAATGGTAAGCGGCGTGCCACATGCTTGAAGTGTCAGCTCTGCATTTTTGTATTTGAAGCGTCAACCCATAAGAGAAAGCAGACAGGTTCAGAGGACTCTATTACTGCACTCGCTTATCCAGACTCTAGGTGTTGTTCTCATCTGGGTGGGGAACATCTGGACCATGACTCATAGAAAGCTTGTCAAACCATTTGCTCTGGCCACACCAAGGGAACCACAGATGGGACTCAAATTGCGATAAATCTATACCCAGGGGTTTTTAAGTTGACCTTTGTTATGGCCTGCAAATGAAGTTACAAATATCCAGATGGCCTTTGGCAGAGAAAAAGTTCTCCACTCGTGCAAAGTCAATAAAACCTCAGAGGCTCAAGGCAGGAGATGAGGGCTTTTCATGCTGGCAGCTAGAAGCTTCCTGGCAGACAACAAGCTAAACAATTTGCCCTTGATTACATTTTGACTTATAAACAATTTTAATTGGCTAAACCAAAACTTTCATTATGAGACATATTCACTAGCATAGGTTCTCCATGGTAAATGTGCACTTTAAAGCTTAATTCAGAGAAATTAAGACAAATGCTGGTTAAAAAGAATAAATATATACATAAATCCAATGTCAACTATCATCAAGTAAATATTTTGAAAATAGGTTCTCTTAGAGTTGTTCTAATACATAAATTTGATTTGGGGGCTTAAATAAATTTGCCTTTACAGTTATGACAGACTCAAGTCACCACAATAAACAGATGTCACTATCATGATACAAAATGAATGTTTGATCCCCAAAAGTTTTTCCAAGTAATCTATGTCATCTAGTCAAGACAGTGGCTTAGAACTCAATGTTTTCTACAATCTTTTTATTATCAATTATTTCATAGAACCTCTTTTCATAATTATTCAAACACAGTTACAATGAGAGTGGGTAGTGGGAGAAAGAAGTTATCTTAATCTCAGTCAGAGTGAACCATCAGTGTATACATCTGGATTATATCCTAGGCCTTGCCCTACGAAAAAGCATTATGTCTAAACATTTGCAAATGTTCACATAGCGGTCATGGCCGTCTCCCCAAGATAAAGACTTGGGTACAGATGCAGTTACACGATGGTAGGCTTTTTCCATTATGGGGACGGGCCGACAGCTAATTAATCATGCGATGCGGAACACACATGGCTCCATCTCAGTCTTGGACCTAATGCACCGAACCTGTGACCCTTTCCTCTTAGGGATTCTTCCTTTGGTGTAACTCTTAAGAGTCAAGGTTTCTCCCAAAAATAAATCCCTGTAATTCTTTCTAGGATCGTACAACTTTAGTTTTTAACATGTACATATTTAGTTGAATTGAATGTAATCAGTGTCCCCAAATAGCTTGCCATGTGTCTCAAAACCATTCAATGACCAAGTCAACACTTTCCCACTGTCCCTAGCTGTATTTCTGATGACTGGTGGACTGTACGTGCTCTTCCGCTCACCTGTCTATTCACTGGACCCCTCCGATACTTTCTCAATGACTGTAGCTTTATAACACATGATAGGGAAAGCCCATCTCAATACATTATTGATATCCATTATCTCACTTATTCTATTTGATTTACTCATTTTATAATGTTGGTAATTGGTTTTACTTGGGAATTAAATCTGAATGATGTTTTAGCTTATCTACTTTTACTCTATACTTACTATGTACTTATATCTAATTAGAAACTAGTGAGAAGCAAAAATGCCCCATAAAAGAACTGTTGGTGGACCAAAGGTTGTTGCCAAGCTTGCTCTGTTATAGGGACATCCTCGTGCCCAGTCTCTAAACACTACTGTACCCTGGCATAGAAAGGGTCCCAGGGTCTACACTTGATGTTGCTCTCAGCTAGCAAGATACACAGCGGTCTATCAGTATTGTTAAATTTAGTTATCATGGCATCGTATCAACTTTCTCAGAAAGGGACATTTTGGGCTAGCACAGTTTTAGCCTTACTTTTTCTTTCCTTTCTGTGAATTTTCTTGATTTGTTCCCCAAGTTCAACATCTTTCTGAGCTCCTAGATCATTTTGTGGAACTTTGAACAAGCAAGATACACACTCAATAAGCATTGAAAACAACTTAACTGAAGCGTAGCTTAAATCAATAACCCTACCTCTGAATTCATGGGTAACCATACTAAGAATTTTGGAAAAAGAAAAATATTGTAAAGTCTTACAAATCAACAAAAATATTAAAAACACATCAATAAATAATTTAATCAATCCAGGTATTTCTCTCAACAGCAATACCTACCATGCATCTACCACATATGTGTGTATCTATGGAGGTAGATGGTCATAGTACATGCATTTGTGTCTATGGAGACAGGTGCTCATGGTACATATGTGTGTTTATGGAGGCAGCTGGTTACAATACATGTGTGTTTATTTATGGAGACAGACGGTCATAGTACATATGTGTGTGTCTATGGAGGCAGATGATCATAGATTTCCACATCTTTCCCAAAATCAATCCACTGAATAATCTACAACGTCTCTTTGGAAAGATATCCTAAGGCAGGCATTAGTTCACCCTGGAAGGTTAGCTATAATAGTGCCCGACTATTTATCTAACCAGCAGGATGCATATATTCCCTTCAGTTTGGACCGCATCCAATAGTTACCTCTTTTTCTCTAATGTGGTTAATTTTTTGTGTGTGTGCATTTGGGAAAGTGATGTATTCACATTGCATAAAAAATTAGACAAAGGCTGCACTGAAAAGTACAATTTCCATCCATTGCCCTTCTGTTGCCTTTACCCATCATACATCATTCTTCCTAGAGAAAACCCTTATTTTTCAGCTATTGGTTTAACACTCAAATGAGACCTGATTAGTCTGACATGCCATTGAAAAGATGCAGTCTGCACACCGTTAGGAAAACTAGCACTGTACTGGTTACACTTTCCCCTTCTTATCTATGAGTAAGGAAATGACTTACAAATTGTTTACCCAACAAGCATTCATCTATTTGCTGAAAAGCAGAGACAGAGACAGACAAGCAGAGAGGAAGACAGAGATCACCCTCTGAGGACAGGCTTTCGGTGCAGTGGTGAAGTCATTGTGTGGGATGCCCACATCCTACATTTGGGTGCCTTCTTCCAGCTCCAATGACTCCTGTTTCTGATCCAGTTTCCTGATAATACATACTCTAGGAAGTCACGGATGCTGGCTGAAGTACTTGGGTCCCTACCAACCACATGGGAGACCTGGACAGGGTTCCTGGTTCCTAGCTCCTAGCTCTATCCTGACCTGACCTGGCTACTGGAGGAATTTGGAGAATGAATCACTGGATAGATCTGTTTCTCCACCTTTCAAGTAAAACAATGAAAATATATGCATGTTTCAAGTTTAATAAAAGAAAATAAGGGAACTCAATCTGGATACTGCCCCCTTGGGACTCAACTAGAATCAGGGGTGGAGCCTGAGCATGGACCGAGGGATTCCCAAATGTGACACAATGTCCCAAGCAGCATCTTAGCTGCTGCACCAAGCACCTCCCCAACACAGCCTGACTGAGCGCCTCCCCTAGGCCAGGTGTTGTCCTCGGTGACAGGATCACCTCCACCTTCAATAGCACCTCCTTCGGACAACAGCTAAGAGACTTGTTGGGTTATTTTCTAAGCATCAAATCAATGTATCTTCACATAAATGTAATGAGTCAGTCAAATGGAATCATCTCTACATAAATTCAACTCTAATGATTTCCTCAGATCCTAGGCCAAGATACTAAATGTGTAGTAACATCAGAGCAAGAGTGAACCACCTGATGACAAATGACTCCTTATCTGAAATGTTCTTACAACACCTAGTACTGTCAGGTGACCTTTGGGACGATCATTTGTAACAGCGCAGTGGAAAATGTAGAGGTGACATGGCCTCCCTGTTTGGACAAAGCACAGTCCTAATACAGAGGCAAGGGGCCTGTTCCTGGCTTCAGACAACAAGGAAAGGAAGTGATGCTGGAAAGGATTTAACTGTATTTGGACAGAACTCTAACTTCTGCGGGGGGCAGCAAGCCTACACAACTAATGCACATAGGTGGGTTAGGGTGGAATGTCTGGAAGCCATGTCACCTCGGCCAGTCCCTACATTTTAAGTCCAGGTTTTATAAAGCTTTTACCAAGGGTCAGCATCTCCTCTGTTTTCCATACCTTCGCCCACTGAATACACACAATAACACTGTGAGGTAGGAAGGCTATTTACTCTTTCGACACATGAGGAAAGGGAGGAGAAGAGAGGTTCCCTAACCCTGTGCCAGGTGTCAGAATTAGGTAGCCAACTGCAGGGGCCACATCGAGGTCCTGGGAATGGCAGAGGGGACGCTCAGGAAATCATGACTTGAAGCGTCCTTGTTAAAGCTGCCTCCTCAGTGCTATGGTAATACTGGATTCAGTTATGGAGCCCTAACCACTGAGCCACATGTTTTACAGATTAAGGGCCCCACACTAACATCATCCATTTAACTTGGATGCTTTACTCCTCCTTCCCCACACAATTTTATACATTAGGAATTTGAGTTCTGAAAAAGTTATTCTTCCTAGTTAGTGAGGTCTGAAGTCTGGATCTTACCTAGCAGATTCCAGAATCTGTTCTTTTTTACTATACCACAATGCCTCTTTCTGCACGGTGAGGACAGAATGTCAACACCCAGCAAGACGGTGGATCTGTTCCCTGGGGCCTGTGTAAATGCCTCATTTTAAAATATGGAATATTCACACCAGGCATATGCAGCAGGTGGTCTAATTATAAGCTGACGATGATTTTTGGCATTGACAAAAGCTTGGCAGGACCAAACAGGTAGGTCCTCCACATCCATGGGCTCCTCCTCTGGATTCAACCAATCACAGATTGAAAATATTGGAAAAACATGTGTACCGAATGAGTGCAGACTTTTTTTTTTTTTGGTCATAATTTCCTCAATAATTGATTACAGCAGCTATCTACATAGCAATCTAGAGATGACTGATAAAGTATGCAGGAGGACATGTGTAGGTTCTACACAAAAACTATGCCAGTTACAAGGGAAGCGTCAAAGAACTTCATTCTCTGCAGAAGGTCCTGGATCCAATTTCTTTTAGACACCAAGAGACAACAGTGGTTAGAAACAAAATCTAATACATCACTAGACGTCCAAATTCCATCCGTATGTTTAAGTTACAGCATCCAAAAGCAAAGGCAGGTGGTGGGCCTGCCCCTGCAAGAATGTCTCTAGTCAAGGCACTAAACAAACTCTATTGAACCATCTCAATAGCATGGTATATACAGTTTCTAAATCTATCTTCAAGGAAACAGATTCTTAAGTAAATCAAGATACCCTAGTCATCAAATTGACAAATTCGTCTTTAAGAAAAAGTTGCCTCTGAAGAACAAGTTTCATGCTTCCTTTTGTTTATTAACAATAACAAGCTGTATTTCCTCTCCCTTTTCACTGGAGCTGATGGGAAAACTGAAGAGGGGTAGCTGAAGGCCAGCTGTACAGACTACCAGCCCTGCGTGCAAGCACAGCACACACCGGCCACACTCCATCAAAGTCGAAAGCCCTCATTACCCTACCATCTTCACAAGCGCTTTGTGGCTTTCTTCTACGAGGAGGTAGAAGTAGAAATAAAAAAATAAGCATTACACTTTGAGGCAGTAATTAATCTGGAAGTTAGTCAAAGATAATACTGTAGAAAATGATCAAATTTACTGGACTAAACATTCAGGAAGAAAGAAGTGAATTTTAGTGAAATGTGATTGGTGCTTTTGTTCTGAAGAAAAAACTTTCTTTAAAAAAGAGAGGAAGGAGACATTTCTGTAGACACTTCTAAATATTAAAAATTGAACAGACTAAGGAGGGAAAAACTCACCACGTGGTTAAAATCAAAATGTAATCCTGGAACTGGAGACTTCCGGAATAAACAGACATGCAATTCTGCCCTCTTCCTCCCAAATCTCACTGAGATCATGGCCCAGGGCTAACTTTCACCACTCAGACAGCCGGGTAGGAACCCAAAGCCACTGCTGCTTCCTTCTCTGAGTTCCTACGCCCAATCTCTCCTGCTTCTGTGGGACTAACTGCTTCTAAGCAGCGGGCTCCTGGGGGCACAGCCTTCCATCAGGACAGCAGCTAGACAGCAAGGCAAGGGCTGCTGGGTGGAGGCCAGGCTGGTTGCTCCTGGCCTGCCCCAGGGAAGCTCAAGGACAGGACTTTGGGGCCTCAGACCTGTGCAGAAGGGCAGGGGACTCCCCTGACCCCTCTACCAGCCACAGCCAGGCCCCACCCCTTCCCCTGCTCAGTAGAAGACCCCACCACCTCCCTCCTCTCTGTATCCCAAGCTGGGAGAAGAAAGTTAGCCAAGATTATGCCATTCCCCTGAGGGAATTCAGAAGCAACAGAGACACAGCAGGAAGACGAGGCAACAGACACTGCCTTCATAGAACAAGGTACAAAAAACACTCAGAGCATCAGACAGAGAAGGTCCAGGGCCCTGAACACCTGAGAGCAGACATTCAGTCAACTGCAAGACTTATCTGAGGACATCTCACAGTAGCATAAAATGAACAAATGGAAAATGGGAGGGAAACTCACAACAAATGGTTAAGTCCAGAAACGGTCATAGAGATCCAGAAACACAAGCGGGTGATACAGAAAGGATAACTCTCAGAGGCAAAACTCAGGAAATTCCACAGAGCTGAAGAACAGGTGTTTGCACATGTTCAGCCCCTTGACAAGTGAGAAAGACCCCTCAGAGGCCCGTCTGAAAGAAAGCTCAAAACATCAGCCTCCAACAGCTTCCAGAGGGACACACAGGCGGTGTGAGCAAGGGCCTGTACCAACCAGGGGCACACAGCCGTCTGCGCCTTAAGGATCCCCTGTCTGCCGTTCACCTGGCAAAGGGAGGGAGAGGGTCCCAGATCAGGGTCGGGGAAACGGGGAGTGTGGATGAGAGTCCCCTGCACCCTGTGTGGCAGCACAGCACCACTTCAGGAATCCCCTCTCCCAGGAAAACAAAAGGCAGAGGGGCTGCCAGGAGACAGCCAAACTCAGGAAAGAATCAATTCAGGAACCAGAAAACCAGGGAAGTGGAAAGGCAGGCAATTTTTAACTTGATCATGTGAGAAGCATAAACACGTGCCATGCTCACTTAACAATTATATCTGCATAACGATACAATTCCCAAGCACTGGTGTAACCAAAAGTTTTGACATAAAACTACACTGGGAGGAGGGAATACAAAAAAACACTCGTTTTTTTATAATGGGAATGGGGAAATCAATAAAGCCGAAAAGGATATTAGAAACACAGAGGAATATGGCAGAAGTGGACCAGACACTGAATAACTGACTCTAGGAAATTGGAAAAGGGCAGTGACCCATTCTCTTGCTACTACTCTTTAAGGAGTATTTGACCTTTGAAATCATGAATATGTACTGCTTTTGTAAAAATAAAACCTGGTTTTAAAAGGGAATGGGGTATGCTGGGTCAACTGAGGCTTTCAATGTAGCAGGCACGGAGTTGGAGGCCTGCACACCTCAGGACTGTTAACTCAGGTAACCACATACACTGCCTGCCTGCCGGAGTGAGACTGGGGGGCTCTGTGCTCACCGCTGGAGGGGAACCAGGCCAGGGGGAGTTGGAGCCAGAGCTGGGGGCCAGGAGAGGGAGAGAGGGAGAGAAGAAGAGAGGGAGAGGAGGAGAGGAGGAGAGGGAGAGGAGGAGAGGAGGAGAGGGAGAGAGGGAGAGGAGGAGAGGGAGAGAGGGAGCGACAACAGAGGGCGGCCATTTTCCGGAAGAACCAAGTAAAGGGGAGGCAATCCAGTAAGTACGACCTCGATGTAAAGAAAGACTGCTTATTAAATATGGCTTTTAAGAGATTACATTTTGATCACGTTTAAGAATTAGTCTAGCTTATCTTCTCTTAGGAACTAACAATTTCACGCTGTAAGCTTCCTGCGCTCTGGGAAGCTGATCACTCATCACTAGCAAGGGCAGGACTCCAGCAAGATGGCAGCTCTTTTCCTTCAAAACAGAACCAACACAACACCTCTTTCTTTGTTCATCTGTTGGGTGGCGCCCCCTGAGGCAGCTCCACCCCAGGTGAAAAGGATGGCCTTCCAAGACAGGCCCTTTTTCTTACTCAGTTCATAACTACATTTTATACAACCTCGGGATCTTGGCCTTGTGTTTTGCTCTCACCATTTACACTGTAAAATGGTATTTCATTGGAGGGTTTAAGCGTCCAGAGCTGGATTCTCACATGATCGTGCGTGCTAGTTTCAAAACAGCAGAATTTCCTTTGGCAGATGAGAAGAGTGGAGGTGTGGGCAGGTCTCTTCATCCTTGAGACGGTTTCCAACCATAGGGTAAATGTGTGTTCCACACCAGCCCCCCGAGCTTTGAAAGACACACACTCTCATCCATTGCTCTATGTGAGCCCGTCCCCATTAGGAAACATCCACTTTTCTTTACCCGCCTTCAGTCATTAACACCTGGACAACTAAAACTTTTTACAAAATTAAAGGGATCTCTCCTTAGCCACACAGCCCCACCTAGGAGAGCAAGAAGACCCCACCACCTCTGGATGCTGGCGGGCTGCTCACTGAAGTACATAGACAGAACCACAGAAGCGACCCCAAAGTGTTTGCATGAGGAAGAAATCAAGCTAGCCCAGGCCTAAGCTTAAAGGACCCGAAAGTGTATGCCAGGAAAGGTATTTTAACATTGATTTCCAATTTTGTGACATGGACTGACACTGCATCCCTATGAGAGAAAAATTCTCAGTTGTGAATCATTAACAACCTGGTAATGACTTAAAAAAGATGCAGGTACCCTAAAATTCTCTGCTTGTGTGGTGTTTTCTAAGAAAGCATTAAGCCATGAAGCCCTTCTGTACTGTGAAGTGTGTGTGTGGTTGGGAGTGGGAGCAGCTTCTGAGGCCCTAAGGACTGGCCCAGGTGCCATCTGGCAGGGTGCGGAGAAAGCAGGAAGATAAGGGAGCTGGTTTCTCCCTTACCTCGGGGGTGGAGGTAAGCCCCTGGGGGTTCTGGCCTTGGGGGCTCCCATGCACAAGATGGGTGACAAGCAGCAGCAGGCAGAACAACCCTCACCCCAAACCCAGCGGATGATGGGAAACTGCAGAGGCAACAAGGTGACCTCACCTGGGGAGCACTCCCACTTGCTAGTGGGACAGACCTGCCCTCTCGCACAACCTGGGAAGCAGGTGGTTAGTTCCTGATGTTCAAGAGCTCAGCCAGGGATCTAAGGTGCCAAGCTTGGCACAGAGGAACCTGCCAGCACCTCCCCAGTGCCTTGCAGCCTGGACTACACAGCTCACTACAGCTGAGATTCCTGCTGTCACCACTTGGTTTTTGTGAATACAACCCTCTCCTTATTCTTGCACATCCCCAGGGAGGAGGAAGGCGAGAAGCAGTCAAACAAGTAAGACTGCTCCTTTCATCAAATGTGGTCCAAAGGGGAAGAAAATCTGAGAAAATGGGATGCTGTAACATTTCCTGTCTTAAAAGCTTGAAACAATGCAATCCCTGGTATACATGTGTGGAAGATACACACACATTGTTTCACCAACAAATGGTTCTGCAGTGCAGTGCTGCTGAATAGTTTTGAATGGTCTCAATGATCACAGAGTTGCCAGACCTGGAGGCCTGGGGTGAAAGGTACAAACCCACGGTCATCATTAGCATTCCCCAGAGTTCCACGGCTCCCCTGGAAAAGCCCCTGGAGAGTGGACTTCCCCTTGCTTTCCATCTAAGATATCTTCATACTGCTGGTAAATGGCACATGTGTGATGCTAGTAACAAAGAGAGGGGAGCTATATCAACAAGATTCCATCTAGTTGGTACACATCACTTTTAGGCATTCTGGCAAAACAACAGGTGCATGGAAGATATAGACCCTAGTCCAAAATGTTGATCATCTAGTACAGAGAAGTCCTTAACAAACATAACACATTTCCATAGCAACAGTTCACACTTGCCATCCCAGGCAACTGATGGTAAAGACAATCTCTAGACAGGCAAGTGAGCTCCAGGCAAGGCTGGCTAGAGGAGTTTCAGCCCCCAAAGGACACACACGACTTCAATAGGCACGCAGGGAGGCTGCGGAGCAGAAGAGGGCACTTTCAAAATTCAGTAGCTCAATCAGCAGCAGGTCCCAAAACTGGTGCTGCCCAGGAAGAAAAGCTAGAAACAAAAGGTTAAAGCACACTTCCCATGACTTCCTCACTTCATCCCATCAAAGACGCCATCAACATCAAGAGACATCATTCCCTTATGGACCATTAAGAGAGAAAAACGCTGCCCATTAAACCACAGGACGACATACTCGCCTCACACAGAATTCTGTTTTGAAGGAGAGCGCTCAAGCCTCTTCAGACGTGTGTTTCTGGTTGTCACTCTTGCATACTTATATAGAATCCAAAGGCATAATTTACTGGCTAATGCATTCCTCTCTCTCTTTTTTTTTAATCTAGAGCCCAACACTTCTAAAGCAAGTTCCATCTCAGGGTTGAAACGCAGGATCACCTTGTGTGAATGGCCCTGGAGGCAGTGGTGTGGAGTGGTTCTCCCCAAAGTGCAACACCCAGGACTTCCTTCCAGGAACCTGGCACCATCTGAGGTTTCAACGTTGGCACTTTCCTGGTTTTACATCAAAAGGAGCCAGTTAAGTTTACAGCACCAACCAGGACTGAAGTTCCACACACAGGTGCAATTGCCAAATCATGCCACCAAGAGTGCCCATGGGTTATCATTCAAGCCTGTCCATCTATTGACAATGGTAACCACAGCACCGCTGTCCCTGGCCTGACAGCTGCTGTAAAGTGCATTCCACTGCTGAGGCGTCAACATGTGAGGTGCACATTCAACACAGCAGCTCCTGTACCAGCCGGGAGGCTCCCACTCCAGCCAGACGGCCTGGGCTACCCCTCCAGCCCCGCCCCCCAGCCTACCTTTGTGGTAACGCACAGCCTTTCAGGCAGGTGATGGCTCAGGTGTTGGCTCTCTGTCATCCACCCAGGAGGAACAGACTGGGCTCTAGGCTCCTGACCTTAGTCTGCTACAATGTTGGCTGTTGTGGATACTTGGGAGTGAACTAGCAAGTGAGGGCTCTCCCTGGGCTTTTCTGTCTCTCTGCTTTTCAAATAATCACATGTTTTTTTAGCATGCCCTTAAAATCAATGGAATATGTGATATAATCTCACATTTCTCCCACAAACGATTATTCTACATATATATACATATAAAAACCATTCCTGAATGTGATCACCTAAAAACAGGATTTGCCTTTTAAACACTGATCAGATGCATGAGTACATACAAACACACTCACAAAATCATTATAGAAACTAACCCAAAGAAAATATTCTTAATTGAGTCAGCATAACCTAAGGGGGCTTGCAAAGGACTATACTAAGAAAGCTTGCTTTCGGAATTGTACAACTTCTTATAGCCCACACTAGAATGACATCCAGAAAGGGTAAAGTGGCGAGGGTGCTGTGTGCAGCACTGAACCAACTCAGATCTCTCACTGAAGAAATCCATTGTGCTCTGAAATAGGAGATGCAAAATCGTATACATTCCCACTTCCAAAGATGGGCTACCTAAGCAGCTCCAGTAGTGGAAAGCTGGAGGACTATTTCCCACCCTTTAGGATGGCTACTACTTAAAAAAATAACATGCGCAGTGAGCATAGGCAGAAATTAGAATCGTCACGCACTGTTGGATGGAATGTAAAATGGATGGCTGCCATGGAAAATGGAATGTGGTTCTTTTAAAAATAACAAAAAATAGGGTTATCTTATGATCTAGCAATTCTACTTCTAGATACATGTAGAATTGAAAGCATGGTCTTAAGAGAGATCCACGCTTATAAAACATTATTCATAAAAGCTAAAATGCAGAAGCAGCCCAAGTATGAAGTATAGATAAGCAAAACAAGGCAAATATACGTTATGGTTTGGAGAATAGCTTGGATGTCCCCAAAGGCCCATGTGTTAAGAGCCGAATCCCCAGATGTTAAACTCATGTGTTAAGGCTAGAACTTAATTTGGTTATGGTGTCTGAGGGTAGGGCCTTGGAAAATGATGAGATGGCCTGAAGTTCCCAGGCTGGAACCAGGGAGTGAATCACAGCGGCCTCACAGGGAGGGACCACATGCAGTCCGCTTCTAGGCTCACCACCAAGTCCCTCATTCACCCTCCCAATGCCACTCACTGACCTCATTAGATGCCAGATTACTACATCTGCCCAATCCCAGACCATGAGCCTCCAAACCCAGAACCTGCAAGTGGAAACATACTTTCCATCTTTCTAAGCAGCTCCTCTTGGCTATTTGTTAGTAACAGAAATCTAACATAAGATGCAGTGGAATAGTATTCAGGTTTAAAAAGGAAGCCAATTCTGACACATGCTACTACATGGATGAGCCATGAGGAAGTTAAGCCAAGTGAAATAAGCCAGTCATAAGAAAGACAAATATTTCATGATTCTGCTTATACAAAAATGAGGTACTTTGTACAGTCAAACAATTGAAACATAAAGAATGGCTGCTGGCATGATCTAGGGGTGGGGGAGTTACTATTTAATCAGTATAGAGTTCCTGTTCTAAAAGATGAACAGAGCTATGGAATGGATGGTGGTTATGGATGTAAAACCTTATCAATTTAACATTACACTTAAAAATGGCCAAGATGAGGGCCAGCATTGTGGCACAACATGCTAAGCTACCACCTACAACATGGAGATCCCAAACGACACTGGTTCAAGTTCTAGCTGCTTCACTTCTAACCCAGCTCCCTGCTAAAGGTCTGTGAAATGCAACAGAGGATGTGGCCCAAGAGTCTGGGCCCAAACACACACGGGTGACCCAGATGAAGCTCCTGCCTTTGGCCTGGCTCAAAGCTGGCTATTGTGGCCGTTTGTGAAGTGAACGAGACAATGGATGATCTCTATCTCTCCTCACCCCAAATCTCCATCTGCTTCTCGAATTCTTTCAAATAAATAAATAAATCCTACAGACAAAATGGACAAGCTGGTCATTTTTGTGTTATATGTATTTTAACCCAATTATAAAAACTGGACAAAAAATAACAACAGCAAACTAAAGAATATCACTATAGTTATAGGTAAATAAACCACTGGCTGGAGGTATCCTTCTTTGTAACCAATAAAATGAAGCTATCAAACCAGTACAGGATTCAGAAATCAGAACAATATGGGCTCCCTCTAGTGGCTTACAACACCTTCAAAAATCCTTAGGCACCAACTTCCTAATTATTATTTATTTATTTATTTATTTATTTATTTATTTATTTATTTTGCTGGGAAGGGAATATCACCTAGTTCTTTTCCTTTTGGGGAAATCAAGTGTTCTAAACATATCAGTGTCAATAATTCATCCTAGCAGATGGGATGACAGAAGTAGGCACAAAGATTAAATGTGATGACTTGAAAGCCACAAAGCAGTTTCTCTCAAGATCAATTTCCCCTTCAGGATCAATCAGAAACTAAGCAGCAACAAATGCAGGGACAGGACAGAGCTACATCACACAATACAGGAAGATGAGAGACAGAGAACAAAGACCGAGGTACAATCTTGACAGAAAAATTATGAGTTTTCTCATGTGGTTGGGAAACGAATTCTGAAGAAACTGTAAGAGTTTCCAGTCAGTCATAGGGAGCCCCACCTGAAGTTCACAGGCTGCTGTGGCTGCTGTGCCAGTCAAGGTGTGTTTGGGTTCCTTGCTGCTTCCTGCAAGAAGGGATTCATTCTGTCACAGCCACAGGGCCCACTGCAGGGACTGCACTCCTCGCAGGCTCTGTGCGGCTGGGGCAGGAGGATGTTCCATGACGTGGCAAACCCAAGCAGGCAGCCATTTGCTGAGAGGCCTTGTTGGATAAAGGTGGAAAATGAGTAATGTGGGGGGGGGATCTGCAGATGGGGAAACAAAAATCCAATCTGAACAGGGAGGCCTAGGGCAGAGGACTCAAAGGAGAAGCAGGAAACATTTCCACTCAGATGGGGAGTAAAACTGGTGCCCGAATGATGGCAGCTGCGGCTGTGCGTCACCTGCTTTCTGCCTTTGCTAACACAGCCAACGAAGGGTCTCTTCGATAAAGCATCAAGATGAGAAACAACAGAAAATCATTCTTGAACTCATTTCTCAAAGACTAAAAGTTGGTCCAAAGTATCATGCAAAGTTGATGGTAAAAATCTGCATGAGGCTCTTCTGAATTCCACGGTTTGACCCACCTCAGTAAAATGAAGGTAGATTGCATGAAACTAAACACAGTTCCTTCAGCAAAGACTAAGAGCGTTCCAGCATGCCCGTAATGCATGCCTGCCTACTGGATTCTGATACACTATAAAAGCCTGATACCAAATACATTCATATTTGAAATTAAATTTAGTAAAATCCCTATTTTATGGTTATCTTTACTGACTGTTAGGCATCTATTTCTAAACAGAATCAATATGTTCTTTCACGTCGTGTTTTCTTTGGAAAAATAGATTTACCTTCAGAGACTGCTTTGTCAGAGCGTCCTCTGGCTGCAGGCCGCATTCCCGAGGTCGGTGCAGCACTGAACTCACTGACACGTGCATGCTTTTCCCAAGACGTCATCATCTCCAGGGGCTTACACGGGTGCCAGAGAAACCCCAAACTACACCCCATCAAAACCCCGTGTGTGAGGTGTGCTTGATACATCAGCTGGCTCACAGCACAAATGAGGTAGCACGTTTTCTTCACATGCCTATTTCACTAAGCCGTCTCTCAGGCGACAGAACCAAAGCATTGTCATTTTGTGACAGCTACGCCAGAGGAAAAAGTGCCACATACACTTGCAAAGTCAGGAAATCAAAAACCATCCGTCAGGAGGATTGTCTGAATATGGCATTATTCTACAGTTCTCACACCACCTGTTTATGTCCCACTATATAGCATGGTCCTTAATGGTGAAGGTTGTACTTTAAAAATTTTCCCTCTAGGACCAAGACACTAAGAGTATGTAAAATAGGGATAAAAGACATTTTTACGGAGCAGGAGTTTGGTTAAGAAGCCAGTTAAGCTATGCATATCCAACATTATAATTCCTGGGTTTCATAATCAGTTCTGGCTTCTGATTCTGGCTACTTGCTCCGGGAGGTGGCAGGTGATGGTTTAAGTCATGGGTCCTGACACTCACATGGGCAAGCTGGAATTTGTCCCCAGCTCCCAGTATTGGTTCCCCAGCCACTGCAACACTGGGGAGTGAACCAGTAGACACGAACTCTCTTTCCCTCACGCCTCCCCCTTTTTTTCTGTCATTCAAATAAAAAGATACTTATGAAGGAAATCATTTTTATTTTGTCCTGATTCTTAAAACAGCTAAAAAGAAGAAACTTCAACTGTAAATAGCTGAAAAAAAAATTATTCTCTCTTCTACATTTTCAGGATAAGTACAGAAAATCTAATGTTCCTACAAAACTGCAACTTAAAATTAATGCGATTTAGGTTTGTTTACCCCAAAGTTAAAAAAGATATAATCCTGATACAATCCATATCATCTACTCCTTATGACACAAACCATTTATCATTTTGCCTGTCTCAGACCTCATAATCCCATCCTCCGTGTTGCAGGGGTCAAAACTGGTGGTCATCCTTGCCACTTCCCTTGTGCTGTTTCCCGCCGTCAGCCCATTATCAAATCCTTCCGCTGCTGCCCAGCTATCTCCGTCACTTTCACACGCATTTCTCTAGCACAGGCCTACTTCCTCACTGCCACGACCTCCCACCTGGGCTTTCCCATTTGGTCCAGCCAGATGCCACGGACCCCATTCACAAGCCAGTCAGACCATCTACTGCTCTGCTCAGAGCTCTCTGGAAGCCCCCATGCCACCCAGTGTTGAGCCAAATGCTTGCCTGAAACCTAGCAAGTCTGCCTGATCTGTTCTCCCACTCTCACCACTGGACTTCTAGAAGCATCTCCCTCGACTTTATCCCTCCGCCAATACAGGGCAGCCTTGCCCATCCCCTCATGTTCTTGAGGACACCAGGCCAAGCCCACCTCAAGGTCTTGATCGTGCTCTGCTCCTCCTCTAGGCATCAGCACCACTCTTCCGTCACATGTCTTGACTCGGCCATTACTCTCTCCGGGAAGGCTTCTCAGATGCCTTTGCTAAAATTGCTCCAACACTCTGATCTTGACACCACCCAACCCCCTTCCTCGTTTCATTTTCATTTTTCTTCGGAGTGCTTATTAGTGATTGACACATTGTATATTTCATTTGGGTTTTGGTGACCTGTGTTTGCCCTGAGATACATGATCCATGAGAAGAGATGTCTTCCTTGTGTTCACTGCTGTATCTGTGATGCCGAGAAGGGTCTAGCACTGAGCAAGTGCCATTATGTCCTCACTGAATTAACTGAAGGAATTATAGCTCCCATTCACTGAAGATTCTAGAGGCCATTTCAGTTTTCTGAATCAAAAATGTTCCAATGCCATTTTTGGTTAGTAAATTTGGTAGCATTACCTTTTTGCCTACCTACAAGCTAATAATCATGTTTCTTCATCTCTATAAAGGAGAAATTCAATGGAGAGTTCTCTTTCTAGAGTCATGCATCTTGTTTTTCTGGGGATTCCTTAGGATTTTCTATGTAGAGTATAAGAACATGTTATCTGCAAACAGAGATGGTTTTAGTCTTTGCTTTACAACCTATCTGTCTCTGATTATCTTTTCTTGCCTAATCAAGTGTCTTGGCTAGACCTGCCAGGGCAATGCCGAACAAACTGGCCAGGGGTGAGGGTGGGCAGCCCCTTCCCGTCCCTGACCGGTCTTTACTGCTAAGCACAATGTCAACTGCAGGGTTGTGCGGACGCCCTTTATCAGGCTGAAGAAAGGAGATGAATTCTGAGCTGTTGCTGACTGTCAGGCCTTTCCTGAAATTTACAGGAAAGCTTATCTCTGAAAGCTGGGCCTGGCTATAAAATGCAAAGTGGTAAAGAACCCTCAACTGCTCATTTCTAGGAAAAATGTCCATTACAGAAGCGGAACGTCACTTAGCTGTGCGAATGCTGCTGAGACAGTGGACAGGCAAGAAGCTCCACACCCAAGGAAATGTGCTCAGCATCAGTACTCGCACGGGAAAAACACATCACAACCACAGCGAGGGGCAGGCACCACAGCACACAGAACCAATCCTCTGCCTGCAGTGCCAGCATCCCATACAAGCGCCCATTTCAGTTCCAGCTACTCCACTTCTCATCTAGCTCCCTGTTAATGGCCTGAGAAAGCAATGGAGGAGGGCCCAAATCCTTGGGCCCTTGCACTCATATGAGACGCCCAGAAGAAGCTCCTGGATCCCAGTTTCAGACCAGCTATGGTGATTGCAGCCATTTTGAGAAGTGATATCTCTCTCTCTTTCTCTTTCTCTCCCCGACTCCCTCTTCTCTTTCTCCCTCTCTAACTCTTTCGATTAAAATAAATAATAAAAAAAGACCCACAAGGAAACAGTGACACATACCTACCAGGAAGACTGTAATACAAAATTAGGGAAAGTGTTGGTGGAAATATAAACTGGACCCCCAAACTGTGTTGGTATGATTATAAAAGGGTACACAGTTCAGGCAGATGATAGTCTAGGGGACCTCAACAAGGTAAGAATAAAATGATCACAGACCCCAGGAAGGGGCCCTTGTCCATGCCCAAAACATAAGGTGGGCAGTTTCTGGCTGCTAAAGTCAGATATTCTCTGGACATGAGAAGGGGATGTGGGTTTTCAAGGTTCAAAGTAAATGATTCATAGACACCACACCATGTCTTCAGGTGAAGCAATACACAAGATAGTAGAGTACATGAAAAGCAGGCTCCCAGGAGAGCTCAGGGCCCAACCTCCTACACCCAGCAGGAAGAGCTCAGTGCTCAGCCCGCAGGAACTGAGTGCTGCTGCAGTGTGGAGAGGGGAAAAGCAGAGGAACCGCAGGGTTTCTGTTCACCCTGCCCTCAGGGAAGAGCCAGGGAAGGCTTTTACAGACAGCAAAACCAGATTTGTGTTTCCAGATAATCACATTTAGAAGCAGAGTGGGTTGGAGAGCATGGTGACTGGGGAGCTGCACACCAGTTAACATCATGATGCAGCAATTAGTGCAAGAAAGGATGCAGACCTTCCCTGAAGTTACGCAGACAGAGCAGAGAGAAACAGTCCAGATGAAGCCACTGCCCACATGGCAGCTGGCTGAGTGTGCAGAAGCAGGGCCGTTAACCCCAAGCTCTGGCAATGGCTGAGCAACTGAGCCTTGGATTGCTGGGTCAAGGACTAGCTTGTGACATTCAGGGGGTGGCAGCCTGGCTATGTTCCCTAGGAGGCATTTAGGAATAGAGCAACAGCCAGCAAGCGAGGACAAAAGCCTATACCCAAGAGGGGATGAAGCAGTGAAGAGGAAGCCTGGGAAGAAACCCACACAGGTGGAGTCCGACAGCAGCTCAGGATCATGACCAATAAAGAAAAGGCAGAGGAGCAGGAAAAGGAAAACCACAGAGCAAACCTCTCAAGGCAGCCAAAGCACGGAACTCTGGAGTGGACTCAGTCAAGCACCTCCCGCAAGCACTGTGCATGGATCAGGTCTGCTTATCTGCACAGGCCTCTGCTTCAGCAGTTCCCACATAGATAATGATATCTCAAGTTTCTGTACATTTCTTCCTAACAGTACATTTTCTGCTCAGTTTTGAATATCGGACTGCTTTAGGGAGAAACTTAGAGAAAACAGTTTTATCAGTACTTCCTCTTTAACTCTCAACTCCACCTTTTCCCTGGAAATGCTGAGAACTGGCTCTCAGACGGTAAATGTAGCAATAGCTTCAGCAACACTTGCCTGGCTTGGCCCTGGTTACCAAGGATTCCCTCCTTTCCCAAGTGCCCTGGGATGTGACTGGATGAAGGGAGAAAGAGTGTGGGTAGGAGGAGATAGCTACCCTCCAGAAAGCCACACGCACCCCTGGGTTTGTGCTTGTCCACGTGTCATGAGGTCCTCCTGCCTATTCGGCAAGGACCTTGGCCTGAACAGGAGCAGAAGCAAAGGCAAGATCTTCTGCCAAAGACTCCTGCCTCCATGGCTGAGCTTTCTCTGCTACTCAGCCTAGGCCCACTCAGGATGCTCCCTCCCCCAAGGCACACCCAAGGCACCACTGACCCCAGGGATGCTGCTCCCCCATAGGCTTTCCAGAAGGATCACTCGCATAGGCCAAGTCTGCCGCTCCCCTGAGCCACTGCAGGTGTACCTAAGCCACTTCCTCTCCTGGCCCCTCTGACACATACTCCATGCTGAGCATGAGTGAGAACCATCCCTCTGCTGAGCAAGGCAGGAGTGGTTTTCTTTTGTCCAACTGCACGTGATGATGAGGTCCCAACCACAGTCGCATTCCCATCCCTTGCCTTGCCCTCAGCAGTGACTACCCAGCGCTCTTAAGAAAAGGTCTCCTCAACGTGGTGTCAGAAGTGAGGTTAGCTGGCCTCTGTGCCTCTACAGCCTCACTCACCCCACCTTCCTCCCTGCACCCATATATCCCTGGAGAGACTCTCTTCCCATGTCTCAAGCATTCCCCTGCAGTCCCACCTCCCCAGCTTTCACTTCAAGCTCTACTGAAAGTCACTGTTCCACGAAAATAGTTTCTCCCCAGTTCTGGACAAGGTCAAGCTCTCCTCTCCAGCCCAGTCACATAAAATCCTTCTGCATGATGATTTCATGCTTTATGCCCGTGTCAGGTGATGCCCCAGGATCAAAGACCAAGCCTGTTTCTGTGTAGCACCCAGACCCAGCTGCACTGAACACCTAAACACCTGCTGGACAAACCACCCCTGCAACCTGGAGGTATGTTCATCGTCTGGTCAGAGGCGAATGAACTTCTCTTGTCCACAACGATGGAAAAGTACTGCAAACACACTAGGTGGAAAGCAGGGAGAGGGAGGAGAGTTAAAGAGGGAAGGATGTTTTGTGTCTTCTCTCCTTTCTCCTGGGAGGGAAGGGGGGCATGTAGGGTGAGCAGAGCCCCAGCTTTCATATCCACTTCACTCAACCATGATTTTTTCTCAACATCAATTTTTGAGAACTCTGAGGACTTTCACCTTGAACTTCAGGTTTTCTGAAAATTATTCCTTCCAAATCCAAGAAGCTGCTGCATTGCATGTGCCAACATAATCTCTCCACGTCAGAGTTATGCATTTTGTTTGTTCTGTAACACTGTTATCACTTCTATCTTCAAATGACAATATTAAATATACTCCGGCATATTCACACAACGTACTTAGAAAGTATTAAGTAAAAAGTTGTTACAGCCAGCACACTCTGAGAATTATAACCAACGGAATGATTAAAATTATCAAGCTTTAAAGACTGCCAGCTTATTTCTTCAGTCAGGGATATGATGAACATATGGACTGTTGAATTATCTTTCCTGTTTTAGAGTCACTTTCAAAATTAGCCACATATTAATTGCCCTGCTCACTCACCAAATCTTTAAATATCTACATCTTTTATTAATCTAATTAGCCATCATTTTTGACAATTTCTTCACTGGATTTGGAGCTGGGATGCTGGAAACAGTGTATTGGAGGAGTGCCACGGCCCCTGCCAGCCATGCACAGGCTTCCGCAGGCACATCAACACCGTGACACAAAATGACGCGTCACTAAGTCAGGGACCAGGGTTGGAAAACAATTCCAATATCCCGAGATGATTAAATATAGATAGATAGATAGATAGATAGATAGACAGACAGACAGACAGACAATTTACACACAATTTAAACGCAGGCAAGCTAAATGGCAACAGAAGGCCAGAGAGTGGCTGCTCGTACTTGGTAGCCACTAAGAAGAGATTTCTGGTATACTTTTCTGTGTCTTACAAATGTATTGAATTTTTGGAAGTTCACTGAGTTTGTAACTCACAACCAGTGCCTATCCACCCATCCATCACATGCTTACAAAAGCTCCTCTAGAATAATAATAATAATAATAATAATAAAGCACTTACAATAAGGCAGGATACAGCATCTACATTCTCACTTCAGTCCTACTTCAAACAGTAATAGTTTCCTTAAGTACTCCCAGGGTCTAAAACAATTTCTAATATGCCATTTGAGTGCAACAACACTAAAAAAGGTATATGCTTATAAAATACATTCATATATATGTGCACATGCATTTGTGCCAGGGTACTTCAAAAAGCTCATGGAAATGCAACTGAAAGTCTCGTTTAGGTCCCAGTGTTATAGCACAGTGCATGTAGGCAATGTTGGCAAGGTCAGCATCCCTTTTGGTGTGCCAGTTAGGGACCCAACGACTCCACTTCTGAGACAGCTTCCTGCTAAGATGCCAGGGAAGCAGCAGATCGTGGCCCAGGAACTAGGGCCTCTCCCACTCCCATGGGACACTTGGATAGAGACGCAGACTCACGGCTGCGACCTGCGCTCATCCTGGCTATCGCAGTCATTTCTCTGTGTTTTCCTTCCCCTTTGTCACTCTGCCTTTCACATAAAGAAATTGAAAGCTAAGCTTACTTAGAAAAAAATAAGTTTATTTTGGTGCAAAATTTTTGAATTCCATGCATTGTTTTTTCCCACATGCTTTTCCTTGACCTTTTCAAGTATCTCATATACAGCACATATAATGCACACACACAGCACTGTGCTCCGCTCTGCAGTGCCTCAGCAAGTGTACACAGCACTTACATCACCAACTTAGGGCTTCATGCATGTAATGGACTGCAGGGACAGGCTTTCACATTTTGTTCGATGCTTTATATTTATAAAAATGTCCCTTATCCAATTAAACTGTAACAACATGTCCAGTCTGCCCCTTATGGATGACATAAAGATTTACTATTACGTTAACAATAGATGTTGTAGTAAGCTGGGTATAAATTAAAATGAATATAATAATTCAAATAATAAAAAAGAAATATGCTGCAAATCAAACGGAAGGTGAAACAGGCTCTCTTCAGTTTGAAAATGACTATGTTGAAATTGTCTGAAAACATCAAAGCAAATTCAACATTCTTCTGGATATAACAACACTATTCTGGAGCTTTGGGTAGCCATAGGATAATCCAAGTCTCTCCATTGATCCTCATTTTAACAACATACAAATTAAATAGGTCAATAAGGAGAGGAGTAACCCAGGCCATCCCTCCTCCCTGCAATATAATTAGCAGACAAGGACTGCCAGGACTTTCGTATTTTATAAAAATAAAGAAACAGATTCCCCACACCGATCAGCTCCAGAGCCCACAGTTAAGTAGGAAGTCAGGCAAGACTCTAAGAAAAATACAGAGGAAGCAGAGGTAGACAGGTGTGTGCACAGGCGACTCCGACCTGCAGGCAGGGTCTCCTGCAGACGCAGGCCACGGTGTGAAAGGCCTAAGCTGAGGGCCTACATTAATTCATACTAACGTGCACTGTCCTTACTGCACTCAAGGCAGGAGGATCATTGCAGTCATCAATACAAGCATTCTAACTTCCAACATGTCCCCTCGCTGCCTAACCAGTATGTGACTTTGTCAGAGATAAAGTAAAATGATTCTCAAGAACCAACCTACATTTTTAGAGCAAACTTTTTGGAGAAACATCCTTAACATTGTTTTTAAATATCACAAGTCCTGACTTATTCTTTGCTCAAAAAATTCACCAAGCTCTATGTCATTTCAATATTGGTTTATCTATTATTCTAGGTTTTCCAAACAGTTCTATGAGAACGGATGCGAAGGGACTGTGATGACTCAGTAAGATTCTCTTTGATGTCTGACAGTTTGGCTTAATATTCATACTTTAAAGCATGTAGGCAGACACTCTGTCTAGCGGTTAACGTGCCTCTTGGGATACCCACACTGCACCTCAGAGTGCCTGGGTTTGAGTTCTGGCTCCTGTGATGTGTAATGCCAGAGGCAGGGGAGAGACCCTCCACCTGCCAACCCATGGCAGATGTGGACTGAGTTCCTGTCTCCTATTTCAGCCTGGCTTAGTCCTTGTTGCTGTGTGCATTTGGGGAGTGAATTAGCAGATGAGGGATCTGTTTATCTCTGTCTTTTAAAGAAAAAAAAAAAACTTGTTCTCAAATATTTTGAAAGGTTAAATGAAAAGATACTGTATTACATTTCTGTTAGTTAGAATAGATGTATGTATACATATGTATGTGTATATGATCATGACAGGTCTCAAAGAACACAACACCTGATCTCATAATTCCATTGTTTATATCACTAAAAATACAACAGTGAGAAGTGCTGACAGCTGTGTCCCCCGTCCAGTGATGTTTCACCCACGTCACTGACAGTCACCACGGCCAAATCACCAGTCAAGTCCCATGTGTGACGCTGACTCTCACACGGTAGAAACATATTCAGCCAGGGTTAATCTCAAACATTCCCATATGGTTATTAAAATGCTACGGAGATAAAGGTCGAATGGTCAGAGAAACTGGGGGCTCAGACTGTTGCAAATATTTTGCTTCTGACTAAACCTTCCATGTTTAATGGCTAAAAATTCTTCCAAGGATTTGGGGTGTGTGTTTGGTGGCAGGGGCAGCCACCCATCACTGGCTTGCCATTCTCTCTCACTTTGGCACTGCCTTTATACTAATTAGGGAAATGCAGTATTATGGAGGGAAGAGCAGATACAGTCTGACCACATCCCTGGAAATCAAAGTTTCCATCAACTGTCTTACAAGCAGAACAGCTCATTCTGTAGGACAGTAAGTCCTCAGCTCATGACTCCCACAGACGTAGCTACTTCTGCAGGGATACACAAAATTCTCAAAACTCTTTATTTCCAAAATTTTACTTTCTACCACACAATAAAGCTAACTTTTTGGTACAAATTTCAATAAATTTTAACACATGTAGCAATTCATACACATATGACCAAAACTGGGGTGCAGAACAGTTTTATCATGCCCCAAAAACCTTCATGCTCTATCTTTAGAGTCACATGAAACACTAATTAATTCACACGACTTTCAAGCATTTTCCCATGAAAGAGAAAAGCAACCCAACAAGAACAACCTCTCCAAAGCCTGTGGAATCAGCAAGTCAGTGATTCAGGCTTCTGGGTCTCAGCGGCTTCTTGCAGCTCAATGAGGCGGCAGGTTCACACGGAGCACACACTACCCTCACCATGTCAGCTGGCACTGCGCTGTCCACATACAGTGCCAGGGAGATGGTCTCTGTCTTCTAGGCTGAGGGGGCTACAGCACCCGGCCAGGGCCTGAATTCAGGGGGGGCTTCAAGACCCAGAACACAGCCCCAGATGCCATTAAAGCAAAGTGGACCCAGAGAGCAACCTGGGGTAGAGCTGGGGAGGTGGCTATGGAATTAACGGCAGAAGGGCAGGGCCGCACATTTCAGATGATGGGAGATGAAGGGGGCAGGGAGAAAGTGAGATGGGCAACACGTGGAAAGGAGAGAGGCTGAGGCCCGGAAGACCCTAAGAAGTCCACTGGGAAACCTGTGTCGCTGTCACGTGACCACGCCCCCCTTCCATGATCTCTCCTCAAGGTAAGTGATCTGAACAGAAACGGCAAAGAGCATACCATTTCTCAGCTTTTAAAATTCTATGCCATTAAAAAATAAATAAAAGCCTCCAAGTTCTCTAATAAGTGGTCTTTCTATCAAATTACACTATCGACAAAAACTAATTATTATTCCTAAATGCACAATTTTATGTTTAAACAGGATTTGGCCTTCGGAGCAGCTTTTAAAAAATGCATTCCTAGTAAACAGGTACACCTATAGAAAAGAAGCCCACAACACATGGCTCCCCTGCCTTGACCACAGTCCAGGCCTGGTATTGTCCTGGTAAAGAGCAGCACCAAACAGTTGTTATTCACAAGCTGCTTTTGCTCTTGCTAACCTGGAGGTGAAACTGATCGAAACCTGAAATAATAAGCTTACCAATCACTTCTCTTCAACCTGTCATTTATTCATGATGTGAGAATTTCTCTCACTCTGAAAAGGTCAAAACTGTTTTGTAAAATAGCATTCAAGTTCAAGTTCAAGAGCATGAGAGGTCCTCTTACATATGCATTCCCTTACATTTAAAAAAGTGCCTTTTAAATAGTCGATAGCACTCTTACGTGTTCTCAACAACTAGGCATAAAACAAATTCACTAAGCCTTGCTCAAATGTCAGTGTTCATCATACGCGTTTACTGGCATGGTAAACCTCCCCGGAAGCACATGCATCACTCCGTCATACAGGCTGTCTCCAGGGAAAGGCAATGCCGACCCCAAGACAGAAGCAGAGAGATGGACCACCATGGTACACTGGGGCCTCTTAAGTTGTAAAATGTATAAAGCTATTACAACTCGAAGAATAAAAGTTTGAATAACAAAAGTTACTATTTCTATAAGAGAATATCTTTCTAGTTTTCACACACTGTCAACGAAGATCAAAAATGAAACTGTATCAAAAGACACTACCAGGGGCCAGTGTGGTGGTGTATCCGGCTAATCCTTCATCTACAGGTGCCGGCATTCCATACACGTGTGGGTTCTAGTCCTGTTACCCCACTTCCGATCCAGCTCCCTGCTAAAAAGCAGCAGAGAAGACCAGGAAGAGGCTCTTAGCTCCCAGCTTTGAACCAGCCCAACTCTGGCCACTGCAACCATTTGGGGAGTAAACCTGTGGATGGAAGATTTGTCTGTCTCTCCCTTTCTCCATAACTCTTTCAAATAAAATAAATCTTAAAAAATAAAAGACATTATCAGATAGCAAGCCACGTCAAAGATGAAGCTGTCCACTCAGGAGGTATGCATGGCAGAAAATGACTTCACTGCAAACTTGATTCAAAGTTCTATGTATATGGAGAGCAAGTGCGAGAGTTTAGCAGGAATACCTGGGAATGCTGATTTCTCCCAGAAATAGCTAACTGCATACTTTATGTCTCCAGGAATTCTTTTCACCTACATGTGTGCAAATAGGAGGAAGGAGAGAGAGGGAGGAAGAGAGGGAGAGAACATGAATGAATGAGATGAGCAGCACATATCCTGTCCGCTCATTCACTGACTGGACAATGTTCCTGACGCCACCAATGCACACAAGGGGAAGAGGCTACCTCCTACAGGACAGCCCTCCCCACTGTTCCGGTGTCCTCCTGGAAACAGATGAGCAGCTTGACAGGCTCAGAGTCGGGCCTAGGCACCGCTGCTGTTCAGCAGCACGCATGCCAGCCACATCCAACCACTTGCTCAGTGTTCAGGCTGGCGTGTTTAACTGAAGTGCAGCAGTCCAGCGCAGCTCAGCCACTGTTTGTCACTGTCTCTACCTCTGCCTTCCAAATCCATAAATCTTTAATAAATAGATTAATCACACAGAGCCACCAAGTGCAAACTGGTTTTTGTTTGTATGTTTTGGGGGGATTTTTTTAGGAACTCTGATAACTGACATCGCCCTTGACCCCTTACTCATTGTGACACGGAGATTCTGGATCATTCTCTGTGCAGCTTTGGGTTGCCTCTCGGCAAATCCTATCGATTCTAGAGACACAAGGATGCTATTTGGCTTCAAGAAAGGTTTAACGCAGAGGCACCCTGCTTTCTGCACAATCATTTGCATCTTTGTGCATGACCTACATTCTGAAAACAACAAAGCTTACACTAGCTGATCGGGTTTTTTGTTCTTAGTTATGGTTAGAGAATTCTCAAATGTCTGCAAACCATGCCTCACCTCATTAATTTCCTCTCATCAGCAAAACAATACCCAAAACCAGTAGCTCCTTTTTTGGTGAATACATGTTATAAAGACTCAGAAGCAAGTGATGCTCACTTCTCCCATAAACATGCTCTTTTCATCAGTATTTCTAAAAATTCAATTAAAAATCTCATTTGGAATTGAAAAGAGCTACTTGTTACATAAAATGATTTTAGATGAATTGGTTTTAGGTTTTAAAAGGTTTCCTTTTTTAAAAAGGAAAAAAAAACTACTACTTTCCTCTTACTAACTTACAAGCAAAAAGATTTTCTAAAATATTTTATACAGTGAAACACTTTAAAAATATTTATTTTATTTGAAAGACAGAGTTACGGGGTAGGGGGGAGAGCAGAGGGAGAAAGAGAGACAGAGAAATCTTCTATCTGCAAGCTAAATCACAAATGGCTCCAAGAATCGGGGGCTGGGCCAGGCTGAAGCCAGGAGCTTCCCTGTGGAGCCCACGTGGGGACTTGGGCCATCTGCTGCTGCTTTCCCAGGTGTGTGAGCAGGCAGCTGCACTGGAAGTAGAGGAGCCGGGACTGATACTGGAACCCATGTGGGATGTCAGTATTGGTAAAGGAGGCTTAGCCAGCGGTGCTGTAACTCCAGCCTCACAATTTTAAATTTATTTTAAATTGACACAAAGTAAAAATCAGTTATCGGCACATCTAGCTCTTTTTCCAAGTGCACTGAGATAGGAAAGCACTGCCATAACGGAGATATGAACAATTCCATCACTCTGATGCATGCCTCTGAACCCTCTCCTCACCCCGATTCCCTGGCAAGCACATTCAGTACATTTATTGTCCAAATTTAGACCGGATGCACATTATAGCAATTTCTAGGACAAATCCAACAGCCACACCAAGGACTCTACCTACAACCTTGCTCAATGTCCTTGCTAATCCTCGGTGGCCAAAAGGTTCTCGGGCTGTGGGCAAACATGACTGATTTATAAGGGAGCTGCTCTGCTCTTTGTGCTTCCTTTTCAGCAACTGGTTAGAACAAAGGAATATTAACAAACTGCATTCTCTCCGCTCCCACCCCTTCACCTTCCTGCTGTGAAACGTGCCTTCGACCCGACCCGAGTTCCTTGCACCAGCGACCACACCATGGGCTTAATTACTAGCACAGATGGTACCAATTGGTTTCTGTGGGAAGTGCCGAAAGGGAAAGGACAACGGGAAGTCCTTTGTGCATGAAGAAGTGCTCATAGCCAGGCCCACTGGGGACAGCCTGAAGACAACCCCATCTTCATTCAGCCTGAGTTTAGACTGCCAGAGGACAGCTGTGACCTTCAGATTCCAGACATCCTACTTTAAAAGTGTACACACACACACACACACAATCACACGTGAGTGCAAAAGTGGCACTTTGGGTGGGGATCATGGCAGAGCAGATTCAGACACACCATCCCAGTCTTGGGTAGTCTTGGGTTTGCAGTCTGCCTCTACTTGCAATCCAGCTTCCCACTAATGCACCTGGGAGGCAACAGATGCTGGCCCAAGTCCTTGGGTTCCTGCCATTCTCACGGGAAACCTAAATGAAGCCCCTGTTCCCAGATCAGGTGAGGCTCAAGCCCTGCTGCTGTGGGCATCTGGGTAGCGAATCAGCACATGGAAAACCTCCGTCTGTCTGTACCTCTATATGTCTTTCAAATCAATTTTTTATCATTTTTTTAATTTAAAAAAAAACACTATTTCTGATTCTTGGAACATAATTTTTTTAAGGTTTATTTATTTATGTCCAAAAGAGTCACAACAGAGTCAGGGGGAGGGTGGGCTATCCTCTGCTGCTTTCTTAGGCCATGAGCAGGGAGGCAGATGGAAAATGAAGCAGCCAGGACTTGAGCAGGTGCCCACATGCGATGCTGGCACCAAACGAAGAGGTTTGAACACCCTCACCACAGTGCTGGTCCCCAAGATTTTCTAGTTAATACATGAAATTTTCTTAAGAGTAAACATTCAAAGATTTCTTCTTGTGGTTCTTGCTATCTTTGGAAACAGTCCACTTTCAGCACTACATGCTACCTAACGGGATTGCAAACACATCTTACTGACTGAGAAGAAAATGCAGTGGCTACACTAACGCCTTACATCTGTACTCACGTTGGAGTCCACCTAACATTCTCATATGGCGCCTAAATGAGTTCAGCCTTTGTGACATGGCGGCTTGGGGAACTACAACAGAAACTAACGCCCATCCGGAAGTGGGGGAGTGCTGGGCAGGGCCAGAAGCAACCATGAAAGAACAATAACAATTTATCAAAATAAGCAGAAACATGACAAACTGGCCAAATCAGAACCATTTTGCAGACATAATTAAAATGCAAATGCTTATGATGCTGAAATAAAGTCAAGACTGATCTAACTTATAACATGAAGGTCCAAGGCCAAAAACGGCTCAATGTTTCCTGAGTTGCAATTTGACCTACAGTACCGACCTCACCTTTTAAGTTTGGGATACAGGTGGGTATTATTATTTTTTTTAGCTTTTATATATTTACATTTTATTTGAAAGTCAGAGAAATCAAGAGGAAGATCTTCCATTCACTGGTTCAACATTTGCCAAATGCCAGCAACATCGTGAGCTGGGTCAGGTCAAAACCAGGAACTAGGATATACGTCTGTTTCTCCTATGTGGGACACAGGGACCCAAGTGCTGAGCCATAACTGTTGCCATCAATAGAAAGCTGGAACTTGAATCAAGCACCTATGGGATTCAGGCAATTGAAGCATCATCTTAAGCAGCAGCCAAACACTCATCCCAGGAAATTAAAGTGAGGAAGTGGCTGACTGAATAGGGTCTAGCCACAAATGAACATGATTTGTGGGTCATTATTTTAAACTGAGGGAAAAAGCAACAAGAGAGGCATCAAAAATGAGTGCTGAAGTGATGTGCTTGCCCACTTCCCCAGCAAGAACAAGTGGGACTTCTCATCTTCTTCCAGTCCCCAACACAGCCTGGAAATGCGTGGAGGTTTTTTGATTGAAATAAAGCATGTCATGTGATAGTGGACAGGTCACCTTATAGGACCACTGCAGCAAAGCCTGGCAAGGCTGGCAGAAGAAGGAGCCTGTAGGGATGGCAGCCATCAGAAACCAGGACTGCCTGACCAGCTTGCAGGGAAAGATCAACGTGGTGGATTGGAGAACAAGAGGAGAGAGGCCCCAGAGGGCTGGGTCTGGACTTGGGGCCTGATGAGCACGGGCAGAGGAGAGACCAGGGCCGTGGGGCCGGAGGTGGACACAGCGGAGCACAGCCTTTGTCCACACACAGGAGTCGGGCTTTCCAGGAACAAGCCACTTCATCCTCCCCACTGCCCTGGGTAGGGGTAAGGACAGGACTTAAGTTCAATCTCATGACCTCATGATGAGAAAATGTGACCAATTCCGTTTACAACCTATTTACAGAATGGCCAAGGAGAATTTATGTTAGTGAGTGAAGATGAAGGCTGCACTAAGTTCATGGCAAGCTCGGAGACCCCAGTTCAGGTTAGCCACTACGCCCCAATCCCCAGGCCTACCTTAGGTAACCCCCCACTGTCTCACTTTCCCTTCAAAGAGATTCTCTGCCACACAAAGGCTTTTGGGTTCAAAACCACTTCACCCTCCATTCAGTGCTGCGGACAGGAGAAGCTTCTTAGATGCTTACAATTTACTTCCGCTTCTCTGGAGCAAAACTTGTTTTTCTACACTAGATGGGGGAAGAAATGGAAACCCAAAGTGCTTTCTAATCTTTCCATCCCCCGAAGGCATTACAACCTGGGAAGGCAGAGAAGGGCAAGCACTGGCCGTTGAGTGGGTTCACATATATGACTGGGAAGTTCACACCTTGCAAGAGCAAGGTCAGGAAAGCACGAGAGGAAGCTGCTGAGTTTGGCAGCCTGCTGTTGAGGCTGGATAGCCCAGCGGCAAGGTGACAAGACACAGCCCAGGGGCCAAGACCACAAGACACAGCCCAGGGGCAAGGTGTTCCCAGAAGGCCCTGGAAGCACAGACCAAGAGGAGAGGACAAGTCCACCAACATGAGTCACAGAAGAGGTATCTGAGGTGTTTGTGGCTTTCTGGAGGATTTTCAGGAGACTGTGAATGCTATGCTCCATGACTTCACTTTTAGGAAAGCGACGCAGTCCTGAGTGCAAAGGATGCGTGGGGAGGGCAGAGGAGGCCTGGACATGCTACCCCCAGACCTTTGTGTTCTTTTCTGAAAACAACTCTAATCTGGAAGTAAGCCCATCTCTTTTTAGAGGTGGGAGACTGGCCTTTTTCTATACTTGCCAGGGCAAGAAACAGGTTCAAGCTAACCACTGTGAGATCTCAAATACCACACAAAGCAATTTGCAAAGAGTGGACCTCAGCAAGTCAATTTCCATTTCCAGGGCACTGGGTTCTTCAATGAAATCAATACTTCCCATTGGGCCAAAGTTGTAAAAGCCAAGACCCCAAGTCAGTAACACCAAGGACACAAACAGCCCATTTAGTGGCATAGACAGGACTAAGAATTCCTGAATTCATTATAAAAAATGGTTTAAGTAGGGGAATCCTAAAAAGGGTCATTCTTACAGTAGAATTTTAGGAAATACTTCAACACACATTGATTGGCAGATCATGTGGTGCAGGCTCCAGGCCTTTGCTGAGAGGGTGGTCCGGCTTTAGGAGCACTCCCGTAGGTGCACACACCAGCAACACCCAGGAGACCACCCAAGGTTCTGAGGTTTGTTTTCTCTGGAGAGGAGTGGAAAGAGCAGAGGCATTAGGGAAGCCGTGCGAAAACATAATCTGGAAGCTGTCCACAATCTCATGATTCTTCCCCAATCTTTCGTAATTATCTCATCTTTATCCAATCTGATAGCAATTTGCCTTTATGGAGTCCTTCCAAAGGTTTTCACAGAAATGATGGCTCTTTCTGTGTAGCACCCACTTTTCATCAGTTTTCATTCCACTTCATTAAATTATGCCAATTACCGTAACAAGCATATCACACAAAAACAGACTTGGGTACAAAATTCCCCTTGCTGAGCACTCATGGATATTCTCACCGTACCCTGTTGTGCTCTGCAGGTGGGATAACCTGTCCCTTTGAGTACCACAAGAGAGAAGAGAGAGAACTGGGTCATGTGGTCATGTGAGGAAGGGCCTTTGACAGCCTGGGGGTTCTCTCAGCATGACTCTTCCTCAAAACCTGTCTAAAGCTGGTATCCCTGGCATATAGTAATCACACAATCAATCTGTGTTTAACAAAAGACTCCACGTTGGCCACCTTTATTTATCCCCACAATATTAGGAGAACACATACAATAAAAATCCAACAGGGGGAATGGCTGACAGAAAGACCAAGATCTTAGCAAGGTTATCACAGGAATAAAAACAAAAACAAAACAAAAGGAGAAGAAAACAATCCAGCTCCATGACTCCATTCAGAAGTAGCCAGTTCAGGGCCTGGCGGCATGGCCTAGCGGCTAAAAGTCCTCGCCTTGAACGCCCCGGGATCCCATATGGGCGCCGGTTCTAGTCCCGGCAGCTCCACTTCCCGTCCAGCTCCCTGCTTGTGGCCTGGGAAAGCAGTTGAGGACGGCCCAATGCATTGGGACCCTGCACCCACGTGGGAGACCCGGAAGAGGTTCCAGGTTCCCGGCTTCGGATCGGCGCGCACCGGCCCGTTGCAGCTCACTTGGGGAGTGAATCATCGGACAGAGGATATTCCTCTCTGTCTCTCCTCTTCTCTGTATATCTGACTTTGTAATAAACTGAATAAATCTTAAAAAAAAAAAGAAGTACCCAGTTCAGGGGCTGGCACCTGTGGCTCAGAGGGTGAAGTTGCTGCCTTTGGCACCAGCATCCCATACAGGTGCTCCACCTTACATCTAACTCCCTGCTAAGGCACCCAAGGAACTCAGCAGGAGACGGCCCAGGGACGGGGCCCTGCACTCACATGGCAGGCTCATGTGGAGTTCCTGGTTCCTGCTTTCGGCCAGTCTAGCCTGCTGGTCGTGGTCCTTCGGGGAGTGAACAAGCACATGAAAGATGTCTGTCTATATCCTTCCTTCTGCCTTTCAGGTAAATAAAGTTTGTAAAAGACCCTAATTCAAAAGTCAAAACTCATTTACCCTCCCAGAAACTTGACCAGATCAATCAGTTTGTTAGTGGTCGATTTAGTATCAGGTTAAGCTTTGAAAAATTAACCTAAACTAATTAAACTAGTTAGTTTTAATTAAAACTTTCAGAGACATGAAGATTTCTCTGTGACTTTTCTTAAAAAAAAAAAAAAAAAAGACTTAACAGCTAACAAATACTGAATTACTCATCTTGCTTTGTCTTGTAATAAATGGTCTCTTTATGCATTAATGTATTCATTAAAAGAAAAAAGATACAGAGGTTCAGCACGGCATCCGAGCAGCTGAAGTCCTCTCCTTGCATTCAGCCCTGCTTCCCATCCAGCTCCCTGCTTGTAGCTTGGGAAGGCAGTCAAAAACAGCCCAAAGCCTTGGGACCCTGCACCCATGAGAGAGACCTGGAAGAGGCTCCTGGCTGCCGATCAGCTCAGCTCCAGCCGTTGTGGTCACTTGGGGAATCAATCATCGGATGGAGGATCTTCCTCTGTCTCTCCTGCTCTCTGTATATCTGACTTTCAAACAAAAATAAATCTTAAAAAAGAAAAGGTACAGGAGGAAGTAGAAACTGAATCCATTCAAAGGCACGTAGCTAGTCTACAGTGTAGCCACCAGGTGAACCCAAAGCCGATGTTCTCAACCACTGTGCCATACTGTCTGAGTTCATCTTGTCTTATAAATATAATCTTGTCATTCTAAGGGTTTTCTTTATACACTTCTCCAAAGGTACGTTATCAAGGTCTTCAAATTTAAAATACATTCTTAAATAACTTTCACTAACTGTATTTTCACCACCAAAGGAAAAAAAATCCACTACATGACTCCTGCACTCATTAACAAACACTGAACAAAGGGAGGTTTAATCACTTGCAAATACAGGAGTGGAAGCCATTCAGAGGCTGCTTCTCCAACGCCACTGCCAAGGTGCTCAGGAAGCCCAGAGCCCGGAGGAGCGGACACGCTGAGGGCAGAGCAGTTGCACTAAATTCTAACAGCAACACACGCAAAGCGTGTTGGGATGCCCAACAATGGAACGGGAGATCACAGGGAATCTGGTGTTCTATGGCGGCACTCTGAGAGTGTGTATGCAGAGCTTGGCAAGCAGCATGCGGGGCTGCGGGGCTGCGGGGCTGCGGGGCCAGAAGCTGGTGAACCAGGCCATGTGAGAACCATCAGCACATGCACAGCAGGTGCAAACCCTCAACAACGCTGTCTCAGAAATGACTCTAGGTGAGAAGCCTCAACTGAAAACATGCCAATAGTGAGGGAGAGAGGGAGGGGGAGGGGGTTGAGGGGGGAGGGTGAGAAACAGAGAGAGAGAGGAGGGGAGAGAAGGGAAAGAAGGGAGACAGGGGGAGAGAGGGAGAGAGGAAGGGAGACTAAACAAATATTCCAAGGTCGAGCTTGGCAAGCCTTGATGGATGCGACGACTGTGGTGTGGCAGGGTGAACAGGGACAGAGAAGAAAAACAGAGTCGGGGCACAGGATGCAAGGAGGTCCTGAGAGCCGGAGGTGCACAGCAGCTTCAAAACAGACAAGACAGTCAGCATCATCATAGACAAACAGGCCCAGAAGAACACAGCCAGGAGCTGGCAGAGGCACACGGGGCTACCTCTGAAAGCTAAGCCATGAATGGGTTGCTATTAGAACAGGCACGGCTGCGTTGCAGGCTAATCCTGACTGTGGCACCATCGGCCCAGCTGAGAGCCAGACTGTGTCCCTGCTGCTCCATTTCCAATCTAGGCCCTGCTGACAGCCTGGGAAAGCTGCAGAGGAGGGCTGAAGCACTTGGGTCCCCGGAACCCACATGGCAGACCCAGAAGAAACTCCTGGCTCCCACTTTCAGACTGACCCAGCTCTGGAAGTGGCAGCCTTTTGGGGAATGAACCAGCGGATGGAAGATTATCTCTGTCTCTCCTTCTCTCTGTGATTCCAACTTTCAAGTAAAAACAAATCTTAAAAACAAACAAAACCAGGGGTGTTAGTTAATTGTGACCAAATCTGACTTCCGCCACTTCAACAACGTGGTACCCATCACTACCAATGCCCCCATTTTACCACTGGGAAAAACTGAGGTCCACAGAGATTAAGAGGAAAAGCTGAGATTCTAATTGAGCCACTACTTGACTCTTACATCAAGTTACTTGTTCACTGTGCCACTGCTGGCGTCGCAAAGATGACGACAATACTGGTAATAGAGATACATGAGAGTTGGGCCCACAGGACAAGGTAACGGCCTCGGGGGCAGGGCAGGGCCACAATCCACATCTGTGGAGCGGCCAATGTCTGTGCGTGAATGTTAACTTTTCCGGAGGGAGGAGAGGAGGCGGCACATATGCATGACGTGTCCAAAATTAGTGAGACACCAGGAAGGGCATACAGGAATGATTCATGTGTCCAAGGCTGCTTTCAGTGTGAACTAAGAAAGTAAGCCCAGTGAGCAAAGGCATGAAAGAATGATCACAGCTCAGTTTGTGCAGGGGCATCTTTACCCACTGCCAACAGGGAAGGGGCATCTTTACCCACTGCCAACAGGGAAGGGGCATCTTTACCCACTGCCAACAGGGAAGGGGCAACTCTATGTCCAACCAACTCTTGGGGAGAAACAGAAAACATGACAATTGCCTATTTTTCACAGAAAATGCAATTAGATGTTATTTTTTAATGGAATTAAATGATTTAGCAGCACGCTAACAGGTCATGAGGATCTAAATATTAAAATTTATATTCACCTCCTTAGAAAAAGAGCCAGTACAGTAAGTAAACTGCTAGCGTTCACTTTCTGGTATTGAAAGTTCTCGAGGCGAGCCGAGGGCTGCGGGAGAGGACGTCTAGCTCGGATCCCGAACCCAGTCCGCCATGTGCCCATGGCTCATGGCGGGCTGGGCCCGGACATGCCTGGGTGCGGCCTGCTTCCTTCTGGGTGCAACTCGGGACTGAAAACAGAACCAACACAGCAATTGCAACCACCAGCTGATCAGGGTGATGGACTGTGCCGGGCCCTGTGCTTGCTAGAACATACAAGAATCTGGTCTGGGAATACCTCAAAGTATCTTTGGAGATCTCCCCACTTGAACTGCTGGACTCAGAATTCTAACCAAGAAAAGACAGAAGACAGAATAGGACAATCATTCATCTCAGCTACATGTTGGCAGCGAAATATGGGACAAATGGAGACTTCATGATGGACCATATCAATCAGTGGACCACCTCATCGAGCGAAACTGGCAGTGACTCATAACTGGAGAACTATTAACTCCACTTGAGCACATATCTCAGAGCATGCCCCACATATGGGACTTGGGGTGGGCGGGAAACCGGGTGGGGCTTCTCCCTCAATATCCCCTTTTACCTCAGATACATGATGGAAACAATATGGACATAATAGCATTGCCCACCTCCCTATCCCCCTGAACCTTTTTTTTTTTTTTTTTTTTCCTTCTCTTTCTTGATTTTCCTTCAACTATAGTTAACTATGTAAAGATTGTCAACAACAATACAATAAAATGGATTATATATTAAAAAAAAAAAAAAAAAAAGAAAGTTCTCTATTACAGAATGAAAACAGAACTTATTCATTTAAAAATATTCAAAATAATATCT
This sequence comes from Ochotona princeps, assembly GCF_030435755.1. Classification (NCBI taxonomy): domain Eukaryota; kingdom Metazoa; phylum Chordata; class Mammalia; order Lagomorpha; family Ochotonidae; genus Ochotona; species Ochotona princeps. The sequence goes on along the minus strand of NC_080852.1, from coordinate 29,827,174 downwards.
AACATTTGATTTTAAGTTATTTTTATTTTGTAGAAATTGGAAGGAGCTTTCTTTTAATTTTGAATTAAAAGTGTGATTCTTGGTTGAAATTAAATAAATGAAATTCATCCCACAAGTGAGGATAATGATTACTTAAGGGAAATTATTTGGATATTGATTTAATCTTACAATCTGAACTTTATGATTGTGTGTTATGTTTAACATGCAAAAATGGACTTTTCACTGTTTCATCTAATATTCGGGGGTAAGCTAGTATCTCAGTCTATGGAAAATCTAATTTACAAACAAGTGTTCAAATATTACCAGTTTTTAAAGGCAACACTAGATGGCAGTAAATACACAAAAATTGTGATGTCATTCTTCTCAGAATATAGCAATGATTATTTTTCCTTTACTCAATTTCACACTGCAATAACTCAAGCTTTAAAAAAAAAATGGGGGGAGGAGGGAAAAAAAAGGAAGATTTTTAAAAAACTAAGAAAAAAGTTCAAATTGCTTGGCTTTCCCCAGCTGTAGGCAAGTGCCTAGGTTGTCGTGTACCTAGGCAAGTGTCAACACTTCTACTGGTTAAGGCCAAATCTGTGTTAACTATACCAGTGTGCCAGCAGAGTTGCATATTCTAATAAAAAAAAAAGATGTGGGAAGGTGCAGGACGCTGGGCTGCCGACACGCCACCCTGGCTCCTAGAAGCGCTGTGCAGCTGCATGGATGGGGTCCAGGGACAGGGAGCTGCAGATTGCCCAGGGAGGAGGGTCTGAGGTTGTGTTGGTGCAGGAGCTGCTGAGGGCATGCTTAACAGGTGAGGAGTGATGAAGGAAATGAACAGACATTTTCCAAAAGAACAAATGCAAATGGCTGATAGACATAGGGAAAAAATGCTCAGCTCCTTAGCTGTCAGAAAAATACAAAAACCACATTGAGATTACACCTATCTCCAGTGAGACTTGCCTACATTCAGAATTCTACTAACAACACCTGCTGGCGTGGATGTAGGGAGAGCTACCCTACTTCACTGCTGGTGAAAGTGTAGCCTAGTACAGCCATTACGGAAATCAGTACGGAGCATGCTAAGACAACTGAAAACTGACCTACCATATGACCCAGCTATCCCACTTCTGGGAACATGACCAGAGGAAACAGACTCTGTATATGAGAAAGTGACCTGTAATCCTATATTTACAACAGTACAACCTACAATAGCAAAGAAATGGAATCATCCCAGATGCTTGATGAAAGAGGAATGGATAAAGAAACTGTGGTACCTCTTCTCTAGAATTCTACTCAGCTATTTTAAAGAATTAAATTCTACCATTTGCAACAACATGGACCCAACTAGAGACCATTACATTCAGTAACATAAACCAATCCCAAAAGGACAAACATATGTACTCTTTGATATAAGGCAACATTCATGCAAAATACAAGATCAATAGATATATAAGTAAACATGTATGTACACATATATATCTAGAAGAACTGTGTCATGGAGACCAACATACTGAGAAGGGAAGACGCTGCAGTGTGCATCTCTACTCCCAAATAAAAGATGGACTCCCAAGGAAACTGTTAAACAGCTCTTGACAACAAGATGCTGGACTCTACCATTGTCTATACCTTACATTGTCAGGACACACGTCAACAGAAAAATGATGGACTTGTGACTATTGCTGAAGGTCTTCCGTACTGTAATAACATAGGGAAAAGCAGTGGTGGGGGAGCCTGCACCGGGCTCACAGCTAACACTTCTAAAAATCACAAGTAGCTATACCTTACTACAAGCACATTATAACAAATATGCTCCCAAATAGGCAAAGCAATCTTGAAAAAGAACAAGGTTGGTGGTCTCATATTTCTGACTTCAAAAACTCTCTACAATACAGAGCTGTGATAATCAAAGTAAGTATGGGACTAGCATAAAGAGACTGGAAATAAAACCTGATATACCTGGTCACATGATGCTCCACAAGGCATTCATTTTAAATGAATCAAAAATCTAAACTATACAATTATTAGAAGAAAATAAAAGGAAAAACTTCAAGACACTGGATTTGGCAATGATTTCCTGTGTATGATACCAAAAGCATGAAAGAAAAGAAAAAAAATGTGAGACCAACATGAAGCCAGTTTTCATGCCAGAGGCATCCATTTCAGAGAGCTGGTTCAAGTCCCGGCTGCTCCACTTTCTACACAGCATACTATCAGTCTAGGAAGACAGAGGAAGAGATGCCACCCATGTTGGGATATGAATGGAATTCCTGGCTCCTGGTTTGGACCTGGCCCAGCCCTGGCTACTGCAGCCATTAGGGAGCAAATCTCTGTATGGAAGAGCTCTTGCTGTCTCTTGCTTTCAAATAAATACAAGCTGGACTTCATCTGTATTCTGTGCATCAAAGGATATTATCAGAATGAAAAGGCAATTCGTGAAATGGGAGAAAATATTTGGAAATCATACAAACAATATAGGATTGGTATTTAGAATGACATCAAGAATTGTGACTCAACATCAGGTTGAAATGAGTTTATACAGGATGTGAGGGGCTGACGCAGTGGCATGGCATGCTAATCATCTGACTGAGGCACTGAAAACCCATTATGGATGCTGGTTTGTGTCCCGGCTGCTCCACTTTTAATCCAGCACAGCTTATGGCCTGGGAAAGCAGCAGAGGATGGCTCAAGTCCTTGGGTCCCACACCCACATGGGAAACCTGGAAGAGGCTCCTGATTCCTGGCTTCCAATCAACTCAGCTCCAGTCATTTGGGGAGTAAACCAGCAAATGGAATCTCTCTCTCTCTATCCACCTTTTCAATACAAATAAATAACTCATTTTAAGAAATGAAAAGGACTTGAACAGAAACCTTCTATTGGGTGAAAAAACACTGAGAATCATCGGTCATTGAGGAAATTCATACTAAAACTATGAGATAACCTCAGGCCCATTAGAGTGACTCATACTAAAATAAATCAACAACAATTGCTAACAAGGATGTGGAGAAACTGGAACCTGTGTGCAGTACTGGTGAGAATATAAATTGGCACAACTGCTGAGGGGAATGGTTAGCTGATTCCTCAAAAACCTGCACACAGAATACATGATCTGACAAGTTCACTCCTGCAAGCATGCTCAAAAGGAGTCAAAGCAGCGACCTGAACAGGTATGCACACACCTGCGGTCACAGTTCACGACTCACCTCAGTGATTCGAGTGACCACCGGCAGGTGGACAGATAATACAACACGTTGGACACACATTGCATGGAATATTACTCAATCACAGATAGAGAGGGGGAAAACTGCCGCTTCAGATGCCTCTGTCCCATTCTGGAATGCTTCCTGCTAATGTGCACCCTGCAAGGCAGCAAACGATGACTGCAGTCTGCACCATGTGAGACCCCAGGATCCTGGCTTCCACTCAGACCAGTCCTAGCTGTTGCGGGCATTTATGGAGTAAGTTAGCAGATGGAGAATTTCTCTCCTGCCCGCCCTGTGTGCTTCTCAGATAAATAATTCTAAAAAGGAAGAAAATGTGGACATAGGCTCCAACAGAGATAAACCTTGAGGATATTATGGTAAGCACAGTAAACCAGATAGAAGAGGACAGATTTGGATCCCACTTAAGCGAGCACACAAAGCAGTCAAGTTCAGAGACGGTGGGTAGTGGGTGCCGGGGCTGGGAGAGGGGGGAAGGGGAAGGGGAAGTTAGTGTTTAAGGGAAGTGGGATTTCAGTTTGAGAACGTGAGAAAGTTTTGAAGACAGGTGGTCACGATGGCTGTACTTCATGGCACAGAACCACACACTTAAAAATGATTAAGTTCAAGTTGTATGTATTTTATCCAAACTTCTTAAGATGCATTGAAAGAATATTTCATATTTAGTTGACAATCTTCTCCTACCCCTCAACCCTCAAACTTACTCTAGACGATGTATGTATTAGAAAATAGTGACAATGTATCAGTTGTCCCTATTAAAAAAAAAAAAACAAAATAATCACCCTTTCAAGGATTTACTCTAGGTAAACAAAGCAAATACTTCTTACTAAATAGAGGCATAAATCCAGAAGGTAATAAAATAGTTCACAATCTTGCTGGTATTTTTGCCAGTGGATTAATGTTAGCTTGGAAATACTTTTCTCCTACTATTCATTTTTTTAAAAAAAATCCATAACACCTTCGACACTGTTTTGGCTGAAACCCATGGGTTTTGATATTTCTGTTTTTATTTCCATTTCTTCAGAACAGTTTTTTTTCTCTTATTAAATTCTTCACTGACACATAGATCACAGTAGCATCACTTCATCCAAGGTTTTTTGTTTTCTTTTTCACTTCTTTATCAACACATTGGTTATTTAGGAGCATGTTACGTTTTTTTAACTTTCTTCCTATTTTTTATTTTGTTTATGGAATGTTTAATAGAGACTATTATGTCAAGTTGTGAAAACACAATGCAGTATGCGCATCTCTACTTCCAAATCAAACCGACTCCCAATGAAACTGTTGGATATATCTTGACAATAGGATGCTGGATTCTCTGCCAGTGTCTGTACCTGCAATGTCATGACACACTTAAATAGCAAAATGATGGACTAACGACTGCTTATGAAGGACTATACCACTGTAATAATATGGAGGAAATCAGTTGGGGAGAGGGAATTTGGAGAGGGTAGAAGCAAAATCCCAGAGCCTATGGGATTGTATCATAAAATTAAAAATAAAATACAAGGGGAAAAAAAATAGCAAAGGCAAAGCCAAGCAGCAAGTGGTACTTGTTTGCCTCAACCACTCCCCACAGCTGCTTGCGGAGGCCAAGACCTGCTTCACAGCATAGCACACCTCTGCTCTGTTTAGGGCAGCAAGGAGGTGGTTTTCAGGTTCTCTCTGTCTCTCACAGCTTCTAAGCTTCCCTTGCTCTTGTTCTCAGTTTACCAGGAAATAGCCTAAGAACCAGTTCCACCTGTACTTTAACACCAGTGCAGAGGTCACTGGACAAGTACCTCTTTGCAAACTACCTGACATTTTGCTCAGTTTCTCCTGAGTCTCAGAAGTTTTAAGTTAGGAACAAAAGATTTGGTAACCCTGAATGCATTTGTTAAAAAAAATAATAAGCTTCTAAATCTACAAAATTGGGGTTATATCCTAAATCAAGCAGGCATGCAATGAGCCTCGCCAGCTGGCTTCTCACTGCCCTGTTCTCACACTGCTTCAGGTAGTAAGTCAGCCTTGCACATAGCACTTAATCCTTTTCAAGTCACAAAATTCAAACAGATCCACTTTCATCTTCCAGGGCCATTGTCTTTCCCCTTCTACTCGTTGCTGTCAAAAATAATCCTCCAAGACGCACAGCCTGCATACAGCATCTAGCATGATCACAGATTCCTATCAACTATGATACAAGTACAAAATCTGAAGCAACATAGCGTATTCTCCCCAGCCCAAACTGGAAATGCAAGTTACACATTTCATTTCCTCCACTCGGTCCTAAGGCCTTTGGCATGAGTGTGACACACCACTCTACAATCCTACTGAATTTGGCTTTAAGAAACATCTGCAACCATTCTACTTTTAAGGTATCTGATGATGAAAGGTCACAACATTCTGGCGAGGATATCACTAGCAGAAAACCAAATTCATGCAAATTCTCCCATTTGCATCTGCTGAGTGCTTTATTTTCAAGATGCCAAAGGATCTCACATTCCAAAACATGGTAAATAAAAGGAAAAGCTGAGATGTACACAACTAGCCTCTTTGTACACTGTGTGAAATCAGGTGTCGTCCTACAATTATACTGTAGAGTGTGAGAGTATGCACAATGAATTTCATACCTCTGGACAATGACACACAATCAAAAAGCAGTTCTTGGCATTTGTGACATTGTGACATTTCTTTGGAAAAGGCTAAGAATACGTGCTAAATTCATGGCATGTAGCTACTCCGTACCGAACAGGTACACACAACAGCTGGAAAAGTCACTTCCTATTTGCACCACTGCATCTTGGGTAATAACAAGGCAGGCACAGCCCAAATCCTCATGACTTCATTAGCTGAGCTGCTCTGCTTTCTCAGCAGTGTGTGCACATTACCGAGCTGTCAGTCAGACACAGGACAGGTCTGCCTCAGGACAACAGGGCATCTGATGTGGGTGCTACTTAGAACAGGCATAAAGTTTCACTTACCTCCACTGCTACCACGATCAAAATGAGGTCTGCCTTTGACTCGGGAAAGAGGGCATTCACTTGTGGTGACATTCCAATCAGCGCACAGTTAGTAACCACAGATATAACACTCATTGTCTCAAAAGCCAACTGAAAGGAAAACAAACAAAACAAATGTGAAATTAAGAGCAGCAATGACCACTTTGCTACTTCCTCTTCCCTTTTCCTAAGACCTAGAATCAAGACCGATGTCTTTACTCTAGCTCAAGCACATCTTAAACTTTGGTCTCTTGTGCTTTCTGTCTTTCCAGATGGCAGCAGCAGAGACCAGAATGCAGGACCTGTCCAGCACACTCTGCTCCACTCACAGGTAAGGGGAATTCTGAAGAGGGCCCGGAGTTTCACATTCAAGTATCAGTTATTAACAGTAGTCTCCTTCCTGCACAACTCAAGGAAAGTCAAGTGCCACCCACCCACACACACACATACCCCCACACACACACACACCACAGCAAACAGCCTGGGGCCACAAGGACACTGCTGAGCATGGAGGCCAAGGACGGTGATCCTGACTCCTCTGTCTCCTTTTTTCCCCAATGGAAACCACTGATCATTAACTACTTGAAAATTCAGCCACTAATTGCTAGAAACACAAGGTCTTTATTTCCATTATATCTTCAAATGGCTATCTGCATAATGAGACTATTTACTTCCATATGTTAAGTTTGTGAGTCATTATATCTTCTTATTGATAGCAATTTTCCAGATTCTCTTGAATCTTCCCAAAGAAACACTTTCTCCAACCACACTCGGTTCTCTTCCTTCCAGCTTTTTGTACTCAGAATTCTTACTTTCATCTACCCCAGTGCTACTGGGCTTCATTGTTATATGATCTCTTCTTAGTTTTGCTGCACTTTTATCATCTGTGCTGATGTTTTCAAAGAACCAGTTCATTGTTCCATGGATTTTCCCCATGATTTTTCCATTTTCAACTCACTGATTTCTATCGTTCATTGTTTCCTCCCTCCTGTTTATTGTGGGTTTATCTTGATCCTCTTTTTTTAATTTCTTAACTAATCTCAGGTTGAGGTTCTTCCCTTTATTCCCTGTGGGCATTTTTTTTTTTTTTTTTTTTTTTTTTACAGTTTATTAATTCCCGTGAAAAACTCGCAAATCTCCGCAGATAGTCACTGCAAAATCTACTCCTTCGGCTTTTTGCCAGCACCAACGTTGGCCTTGGCAGTTCCCCGGACCTTCTTCATCCGGTTCTTCCTCTCCTTCCGCTGCTTCCTCGAAGTCTTCTTTTTCTCATACAGGCCATGTCTTGCGAGTCTGTGTTTCGGCTCGTTTTTCTTGGCGTAGTCCAAGGAATCGTAAATCATGCCAAAGCCCGTTGTCTTGCCACCGCCAAAGTGAGTTCGGAACCCAAACACAAAGATGACGTCGGGCGTAGTCTTGTACATTTTGGCTAGCTTCTCCCGGATTTCTGTCTTGGGCACGGTCGCCTTCCCAGGGTGGAGCACATCGATGACCATTTGTTTCCTCTGAAGCAGTCGGTTAGTCATGAACTTCCTGGTCCGGATGGTGACTGTGTCATTCATGATGGCGGCAAACCCTTACACAGCCAGGGAGCAAAAAAGCCCCTGTGGGCATTTTGAATCTACGACTTTACAACTCTTGTCAAATTTAAAAATTACTTGGCCATTGTTTTAACTACATGTTTGGGCCCTCCCTTTCTCTGTTTCTTTTATAACTTTGGTGACAAAAAAATGTTAGCTCTTCTGTCATACGCATCCAGTTCCCTGAGGCTATGTTCACTATTTTCAGTCTCTAGCTCAGAGTGGGGACTTGTCTAAGTGCCTGCTTCCTGATTCTCTTCTCCCTCCCTTCCATTCTACTGCTGGGCCCATCCACTAAGCTGATGTCAGTTACTGTCTTTGTCACTTCTATGTCCATGCGATTTTCCACTCTATCTTCTATTTATTCACTAACACATTCTAATTCTCTGTTGTTCACTTTCTCTGAGTGTGTCCACAATTACTTGTTATAGAATCTCTACATTGCTTTGAATTTTTTGTTCAGGGACTGGTGCTGTGGCATAGTGCATAAAGCCACCACCTGCGATGCTAGACTGTCATCTGGGTGCAGTTTGAGGCCTGACAGTTCCATTTCCAATCAAGCTTCTCGCTAAATCGCCTGGGAAAGCAGCTAAGATCCAGATGAAACTCCTGGCTTCAGACAGACCCAACTCTGGCTGCTGTAGTCGTTTGGGGAGTAAATGAGTGGATGGAAGGTCTCAGTCTCTCCCTCTCTCTGTAACTCTGCCTTTCAAATAAACAAATCTTAGAAAAAAAAAAAAACAGCAATACAAAAAGATAATTTTTCCATACCTTTGCATATATGTCATCTTGATGGTGGAATCTGTTGATTGTGTTTTTCTCATTCAGTTTGGTTCTTTGTGCAAGTGATTTGTTTTTACAGTAGCATGTATATTTGGGGTGTTGGAAGACTATTCCAGCTGGCTCCATTGGGATTACTTCCAGCCGGGGAAGTAATATCTTACACTACCAGGTGGCAGAAGTTCAGGGTCTCCACTTGGACAGCCCTGGCACCCAAAGTTACAAGACCCTCACAGCTGCTGCTGCACAGGTGAGCATTCTGGCTTTCACCCACACCATCGTTGATGCCACCTCTGCTGGGAGCAGCAAGGCACCTCAGGGTATTCCCAGGTACTCTCCACTGTGCAAGGTGTGGTCAAAAGCCATTTGGGGAGCAGACTGGAGAACAGAAGATCTCTTAGTCTCTCTCTCACACACACACTTTCCTTCTCTGACGACCAGAGGATGGAAGCTTGCTCACTCGCTCTCCATATAAATCCAAGTAAAACAACACAGATCTTAAAAAAAAATTACAATAATTACCTGCCACACACCGATATTGGCTGAAGGTTCTGCGAATGGACGTTTGAAGACCCTGCACATCTTTAAGGCATCTGAATTGATTTCAGTGAAGTTATTCAACACAGCAAAGGCAGCTGCTAACGGGTAAACACAGGAGAAAAGACTCACATAACCAAACTGCAGAAATAACTCCAGGTAGTCATCGAAGGTTCCCTGGAAATGTAAAGGACAGAAAAGCAGACATGGTTTGATGCCATTCTGGCTTCTAATTTTGTTAATTAAAAAAAAAAAAACTCTGGAGCTTCCTCCAATTCTTTTCTTTCAACCACAGAATTTATTTAACATAGAAATTTCAGAGTAAGTCTCTGAAATAAAATAATTTAGTACCTCATTTATGTGTGCCACATCATTGAAGGATTACATACTTTCTAAACAGAAAAGTTGGTTTGCTCTTGCTCAACTGAAACACCTGACCCAGTATCACTGTCAGAGATCTTTCACAGCAGTGCCTTCCTATCAGTTCCTGAGTTCCCCTCCTATGGCAGAATACTAATTATTCAAACTTCATGCTGACAGAACAGCACCAATAACAAAAAGCAGCCAGCAAAATTTGGCAGAATCAACTCTTTGGGTACTCTGAACACCACACAAAGACTTGGTAGTAACCCAAACAGTATTTAGTCAAGAAAGCTGCCTAATCTTATAACATTGCTAACTTAACTTTACTGTGACTCCCTGCTCTCCAGCAACCTTGAGAATAGCTACATACTCCAAGTACCAGAAGGAACAGAGCAGGGACCTTCTGAAAGCCTCACCCCAAAGGATAGTCAGCATCAGGCCTGGCCAGTAGTGTCTGGAAGAGCCCATGCCAAAAGCTTATTTTTATTCAGTTTCACAGAGTGTCTCCTGGTGCTAAACATTTCTCCCCAGTGGCATTGGTCAAGTGCTCAAGATCATGACTACATGGAGCAATGGGTACCAGGTGCAGCAGACAACGAACCAGCCAAGGAACTCTAAGGACACACAGAAAGCATAAGATGTTCACAGGGGATCTGAAAAGCTCCAGCATTCTCCTGCAATTTACCAAACCTGGCACATGCTCAGGAAAGCCAAGAAGCATTCAGGAAGTGAATGCCACGGCAGAGCTGTAAGCTTCCCGGATGAATGATGTGCTGGTATGCCCTAACACAAAAACAAAAACCTAACCAATGTACAGAACACTTGGCACAACTGCAGAAGGCAATCAATTGTACACAATATGTTCTCCAAAACAGATGATGCATTAGGCCATAAAATTTAAAAAATCCTGTCCATGATGTAAAAAAGTTAGAAATTAGTAAGAAGTCAGTGTGGGAAACTCAAGTATCTGGAACTTGAACAACAAATTCAAAAGACAACAACAAATGGGTCAAAAAATAAGTCCTGGGGCTCGGCAGCGTGGCCTGGTGGCTGCTGGTTCTAATCCCGGCAGCTCCACTTCCTCTCTGTCTCTCCTCCTCTCAGTATATCTGACTTTGTAATAAAAATAAAATAAATCTTAAAAAAAAATAAGTCCTAAAAAATTAGAAAACACTGTAAGAAAAGTGGATATAAAATACAGCATACCAAAACTTATGAGATGTTATGGAAGAAGTGGTCAACAGGAAATTTATAGCTGTAAATGTTTATTTTTTTTCTTAAAAAATCTCAGGGCCAACTTTATGGGACAAAGGAAACTTTTCTGAAGTAGCACGGCTGGCATATTGGTGACCGACTGATCACCTCGGTCACCATCCTCTCAACAGGACCCCGTCCTTCTACTCAGAGGCCACACTGAGCCTGTGGGTGACAGCAGCTCCTCTCTCCTGTCTTGAGAATGAACGAGACCATGTGCCGTAAGCTGCACAGAGATGAAATGACACAGTCAGCTCTCCTGGGGCCTAAGGCCATGCCCACACCATGACCTAGGGCTTAGTTCCTAGCATCCTCAGGCCTTGTGGTCAACCAGAGCATGTGCAATGCTAATTTTAGTCAAGGAAAAATACTCATTCCAATACTTCAAAGCAGCATTAAGCGCTAATATGTTAAAGTTAGGAAGTGTATTTGTTACCTGTCTCTCTGAATCAATCTCTCACTGAGATAAGCACACTAGGCTCGGTAGCTCAGAGCTTTGGTGTCATATTCCACATGTCTGCTCAGTCAGCAGCATTGCATATTTTTATTTTACTAAACTAGAACTCTCAAACACAGTAAAAGCATTTTAAAAAGGAGGAAGTACCTCTTTCATAGGCTCTGACTATCTGACCAGCTCAGACATCACACACCCTTAGCTCAGGAGACCTCGGGGAATGACCCCTGGGAATGGGGGGAATTACAGAGGGTTTCGTTTTCCTGACTGACTCTGCCCTGAATTTTCCAAGTTTTCTATACTTTTATCATCGTGTTTATTAAGTTTCAGCCAAACTGTTTTTCTCCCCAAGCTTGGCAACATTATTTCAGAATCATATATAACAGTCAGGATGGAATTACAGAAATGCAATTCTAAATTCACTGATTTCACGGAGGAAAAAAGGCAAGCAGAGGAAGGATTAGTTCACAGGAAACAGTCATCTGAAACAAACATCACCCCAAAGCTTTCCCCCCCCAAACATATGAAGCGAGCTGAACAAGCAAGTGCTGAATGCCATTCGGCGGCAGAGTCGGAGGGGGGTCGTGCAAATGATGGGGAACTGCACCTGGGCCAGGGAAGAGGGTCTTGCTGAGACCCCGAGCACAGGCACACACCCAGGCCCCACAAGGGAAACTGGCTAAGCTTCTAGCACTTCATGTCAGACAGCCTGCACTGGACAACAGAAACTTTCTGAATTGGAAAAGCAAAATCTTGAACCTTGCTCCTGATTTAGTCACCAAGGAATTAATGACTTGGAAGCACCAGTAGTCTGTCGCAACTTAGAAAAAGCCATGCCTCCCTCAACAGTGCCCCTCATGAAGAGACAGTTAGATGCTGAGAGATGCCAAGAAAGGGAAAGGCCTAGGACTCTGGCACCACTACCTTATAAACAGCATTTGTTGGATTCATCAGAATTGCTGAGGAGATGGGAACGTTGCTTGCATGACTGTATTCCACTCCCTGGCCCAGGAGAATCCACCTGAAGAAGACTAAGAATTTGATCTGGGTCACGTTAGGGGAGGATGTTCTTCTCCCAATTTTAGGGAAACTGCAGAGGTGGAAGCAGATGCTATGTGACCGTTGGAGGAGAAGCAGGAGACTGAGGACAACACGATGGCCATTACTGCTCAGAGCTGCGAGGGACAGGAGGGGGACAAGAGGGGGACAGGAGGGAGTCAGGACACAACAGCAATGGAAGTGGGGGTCGGCCCGGTCTGGCAAGCCGCTGTCAGCTAGGATACCTTACCAAGGGGATGCATGAGCTACAGCAGCACCAGGCTCTGACTCCAAGATAAGCCTGTCTGTCCCGCTGAGAGGGCATGGAATGAAGACCACAGCAGGACAGACTGCTGCTTCTAGTTCTAGAATGCAGAGATTAAAACCTGGTCCAAAATGCCACTTCCCAACTCCAGCAAGGAAAGGAAAGGGTTCTGTTATGAGGTGAACTACACTGAGTTCTTCAACCATATTAAGCATGTACTAGAGCAATTTAGAATGGACAGCTGGCTCATGCGCTTCTTTCTTCGGAGAGTTGTGTGTGTGTGCCTGCCTGTGTATTTTCGAACTACCTCATATATAAACATCAACAGCGTTGCTCTTCATGATGTGTTGTGAGTTTGTATTACAAATCACCTTTTCCTCCAAACAGCCAGGACAGAAAACACTGGTGCATGTCTGTGTACCTTGATCAAAAGATACATAAACACTCAAACAAAAAAGACAGCTGCGTAGGCCACGAGGATCAGAAAAACCACAAATCAAGCTTCCTTCAGAGCCAACAACATGAGCCTCAAAGGGACCAACTCCCCAACCACAGGCCAGCCAAGCTGCCAGCATCTGTACCCCGAGGCACAGAAGAAGCAAGGACAACTACTCACTCCCCTGGGTGTAATCCAGATCAGGCTGAGCAAAGCCAAGGGCTGAGTCAGTGCTCTCTGCCCTAGAAAGCAAGCTGGAAAAAAAACCACATGCACAGCCCAGAACTGTAGCTTCCATGGACAACATGCTACTGGTTCTGTCAGCATTCCCACTGTCACCACAAGGAGGGCGCTCTGGCCCACAAACTGCTGGCTAGCTCTAGACCAGGGACTTGGAGCAGCCACATCACATCAATAACAAAATGATGTGGGGAAAAAAAGCCAAGGAGGAGGACAAATTCCAACTAACAATGTAAGTACACACTAAAATTGGGAAATCATGAAAATCAACAAAGATACTAGAGATCAGGAGAATTCCGAGTGAAAAACAAGACTCTAGAAGTTTAACAATAATACACAGTCACTGAAGGAGCCTCTGAAGGCCTATTTTGCCAATACCAAGAATAACATCCCAAGAAGGAAGCTGCAGTGTGTAAGAAACGACAAACTAGAGCAAACGTGAACTCAGCAGGCTCCCATCCCTGAAACAGCAAGCTGGTGAATGTCGTCAGAGCTTGACAAGTTGCACTGGGCACACAGTGAGGTTTTTATGAGCTAGGTTTTTTAATATTATCAGCAACCAAATTCCCAATAATCTGCTGATAGCTCCTAACAGCAACTTAGAAATGCCTCTGTCTTAAAAAAAGAACTCCTTTATATTTGCACAATAGTACTAATGAAAATTTTTTAAAAAGATAATCTTCAGAACTGCTTTTTGTTCCCTGGTGACGGGCGTAAACTGTGTCACTTCGGTGAGCACATTCTGTGCGTGTGAAGCGTCAGGAGCGAGCAGCAGCGCTGCCTCCCCAGGGGTGGCTGCCCTCTCCCCTGCTCAGCATGGGCTCTCTGAAGCAGCCCCTCACACTGCAACTCCGCGGGGCAGTCCCACAATTCTCTGCACTCGCTCTTTGGTGTAGTCAGAAGACAAGGGTTTCACCAGAGCAGCATCAGTGCACAAAGCCACTGGGTTAACTGTAAGGTTAGGGTTCGTGGCGTGGACACCTTCTCAGAGGCACGAATCAGATGGTCACACCTGAGCCAGGTAAGTGTTTGCTGAACATCCTTTGAATTGGGGGCATGACTGTGCATCACTTTTGGTCAAACATTTAACCTAGCAGTAGTCCAACTTACCAGGTAAGTCCCCATTTCTTTCTCCAGGATGACTTGTTCAAACAAGGGAGCGTCAATGTCTGCCTTTAACGCCTGCACTTTCCTCTTGAGCTGCACCCCGTGTTTCCTCTGCAGCCAGTAAGGAAGAAGGGATTCCACAATCTGGTTAAGGATCTGAGAGGTAATCAGGAGAGTGGCCAAACTCTGGAAAGAGAAGCACACTGAATCACATTTGGCAGCAGAGCTTACGGAAACCATCACACATGCACAGTGACACAATGATGAAGATGGAATCTTCAGCAGATTAATACACTATTGGGCTATTAAAAAAAAAACAGTATTGGAGAAGCTGGTACGGAATGGTGCTTCCAATGCATGACTTTTCACAGGAAAGTCTTGACTTAAGCCACAAATATGATGCCAATAAGAAATAAACAGTCAAGAGTTGGCAAGAAAATGGAAAATCACTTGAAATTGTACTCCTGTCATCTCAAGCTGATTGCAACAGAAATCTAAAGGAGGGTGCCAACTTTGAAAAAAAAAAAGAGTTTGACTAAAACTTTAAGAAACTAAATCATAAAACAAACATTCTCCCTTACTGTAGAGAAGAAATGAAAGAAAAGCCATCTACAGTTCTACACCATGATGCACAGTGGAGCATCTTAGGGTTATTTCTTTCTAATCACACGCAAAAACATTGTAATTACTTTACACATGTACAGCTCTTTACTGCTTTTCTTGTCCAATATATTTGGAGCATCATCCCAGGAAAATAACAATTATTTTTAGGTTGGCGCATACAGTGCTGCTAAATGTAGACATTTCCAACTTTCATTATTAGAAATGTTGTTGCTTGGGTCTCCACAATCATGAACCTTTATTCCACCTTTGGTCATGTCCTAGGGATGAGCAAAGGCTGTTGGTAAAGCCATCCATGACTCCCACTGATTTCTGTGTCAGTTTCTGCTTTCCCATATCAATTCAAATGTTTTCATCACATACTACACCTTTGCTTACATCTCGTTTTATTATTAGTTTTTAAATTTTTTTCCATCTTTCGTTGTTTGTTCGCTTGTTTATCAGGGGAGAGCATGAACGCAGCCCCCCACTACCACAAACTATGCAGTCGAGTTTCCCACATTTGGGGAAATCACAGGGGTCAGCACGCCTGGAGTGCAATGGGTGAGTCTCGCCCTGGGAAAAACACCTTTGTGATCGCGGTATCTCCCCTGCCAGGTAAGTATTATTATGGATTTTTTAAAAGAGAATACCAGCCCCCCCTGGCCTTTGTTAAATAAAGATGATTCTCCCAAGGGGAAGAAATGAGAAGTTAAGGTGGGCATTGGTGTAGCAGTTTCAAACACTGCATGCGCAATCTGAATTACACATCAAAGTGAAACCTTGACTCCATTTCAGGATCCGGCTTCCTTGCAGGTAGTGGCTTTGCCATTTGCATGGGAGCCCTGAACAGAGCCCTGGCTCCTGAGACTGGCCACTGTGATTATTAAGGAATGACTAGCAGGTGGGATATTTCTTTCTCTCTCTCTCTCTCTTTCTCTCTCTCTCTCTCTCTCTCTCTCTCTCTCTGCCTGACAAAATCTAAAAAGAAAAAAAAATGAGAATTCATAGTCTACTAATACTTTCATGCTTGCAGATCAGAGAAGGAATATATTTTTATTAACTTCAAATGCTTTATTTTGAGCTGTTTCCAAAATTATTTCTTAGAAAGCAGCAATTTATCTAGCACAGTTGTTAAAAGCACAACATTTAATCTTACTTCTATGCTTTTCCAAGCTTTAGGACAATTACAAAATCTTTTAATCTCCCCTGATTGTACAAATGTTTGAATTTCCTAAAGGCTTAGCCCAAGCTCTCTTATAAATACTACAAAAAGCCTAGGCTTCAAAAGGCTGTTCACTAACAACCTCAGAATACTAAAATCAGAAAATAATAGTTCTTTACTGATATCTGGCTCAAGCATAAAAAAAGAATAACTTAGAAATCCATAATTAATTCTCCGTGCAGTATTCACTGGTACTATGTGATTCAGAAATGGCAATATACTTAACTAAGTATGAGAGGTCAAACATTTCATAGAAGATGCAACACTGCGTAAGATGCACTGGTCTCAAGTTCAACGGCCCATTCATGTAAAAATGAAATCTGTTAACACATGTAAGGCTATACCAATTACCGTCCCGACCAAGACACAAAAGTACCAAAGTTCAATTAACTGAACGTTTTTTTGTCAATTGTTTTGGCAATTTTTTAAAGTAAACTATATGACTGAATTTACTACCGCACATGATGGGTTTTTCAAGTTGATTAAGTTAAACTCATTTCTTTTCAGTTGAGTATGACACTGAACTGAAACTGTTCATTTCTTTTAAATTTAGAATTGGGATTAAAAATATATACAATTTTAGGGGCCAGTGCAGTAGTGTAGCAAATTAAGCCTTCACCAAAAAGCCCTGGCTTCCCATATGGGCGCCAGTTCAAATTCTGGCTGCTCCACTTCTGATCTAGCACCCTGCTAATGGTTTGGGAACGCACCCATGTGGAAGACCTAGAGAAAGCTCCTGGCTTCAGACCGGCCCATCTCAGGACACTGCAGCATTTTGGGAGTGAACCATTGGATGGAATATCTTTGTCTGTCTCTGAAACACTATCTTTTAAATAAAAATAAATCTTTATATACGTGTGTGTACATATATATACACATTTTTGAAAGATTACATTTGTAAAACACTACAGTTTTAAGAAGAATTACATTTACTGAATGTAAGGAATCACACAAAGATGTAAAAGCAATGCTTGATACTCACTTGGCGTAAAAGCTTCATATCCTTCAGGACAAAGGCGATATAGAAGAGCGAAGCAAAGCAATTTAGAAAGTTGAACTGTGGAAAAAGACAGCAGGGTGAAACACTATAGCACAGGGCTTTCCTGCCATTGGAGGCACAGCACTGAAATATCATCAGGGAACCCCAGTCTGCATGGGCCACCCAACTAGGAAACCCTGGACGCACAATCAAGGCATACCTCGGAAAGGTGCTAAGAGGAAGATCCCAGAATGGAAGGAACACACAGCACCAGTGCATCTTCAGCTCCACCCTCCCAACACAAGAGGGACACCAAAACCTCACATTCCCCAGTCCTACCCTAGCAACCCAAGGAATCCAGGCGGATTCACTCCTCCCCTGCACAACCAGCCAGGGATCACGAATCAGGAACACCACCATCAATCAGCCTCATGGGAAATGTCCTTCTCCTCCAGGCCTGAGACACCCCTGCAAAGGGCCAGGCAGTCTGGCAAGAGGACTCCACTGCCACAGCAGCCCTGCCTTGGGACCCTCTTTGTCCCCAATCCTAAGACTCTTCCCCATACTCATCAAGACACAGTGGGGGCAGCTGGGCAGCCCAGTCAAAGGCACCCACGACAACTAGGGACCCACCATAGCGAGCCTCTCTGTGCTCACGAGCCTCATACAGACACACTCAAGAATGTGGGAGGTACTAGCAAGAGGCCTGGCCTGGGAAGCATGCCTGTCCCATGGCCATGACCTCTCCCGGCCTGTCAGATGCAGGTGTATGGGGCAGCCCGTCAGGAAGAGCCTGCCACAAACTGCCTGCGTTCATGGAGTAGTTCTCCTGCTCCAGAACTTGTAACTAACCTGGCACTGGTCTTCCTTGTACCTCCAGCATCTCTGGCCCAGAGGAAGGCGGTCATGTGTCCCAGAGGGAGCAGGTAACACATGAAGACTTGGGGAATCACCTGAAACTGGGCCACAGCAAGACCATCATGGTCCCTGGATGGCTGTGCTAAGTTAGAGCAGAAGGGGAAAAGCCAAGGCTGGGAAGGCTAGAAAACACCATCCCAGAAGATCAAGGAGGAAGAACAGGCCAACTTCCAGGTCCGTTTTCAAGGCAGTACCCTACACTCTACCTGGTGCTCCCGAGTATAATCTTTCTCAACAATCCCATACACACCACAGGTTCAAGTGCTTCTGGACAACGAGAACACCTAACCCTGGCACTGAGTCTGTACCTGCATCTCAAACATTGGGTCTTGTGCAGAGTGCATGAGGCTCTGAGCTTAGAGGACTTGGTGTGGAGCCAAGGGCTGGAGCCCAGGCTGTTTCTAAATGAGAGTCTGGAGCCTGCTCTCAGGAGTAGAGAACATGAACTGTGTTCCACCAGATTGGCTGGAAGCACCGAGCAGACTCCACACACTCAGACACATGACCCAGGGTGAAGCAGAGCCCCTGACAACAGCTGGTCACTGTTTTACTATTTGTAACAACAGTGGGAAGGGCATGTGAGCTTTGACACAAACAGCCAACAGTCTACACAGTGCTTCCTCTCTGCCCTCTTCCTCCTACCCAGCAGAACATGACAGAAACCCTGAGAGCCTTGGAAATTTAACTAACAGAAATATATCTAAACAGTGGTGACTATTTTTATCTAACTAGAGGGGTGGGCACTTGGTACAGAGGTTAAGATGCCCTCGAGTGCCTGGGTTTGAGTCCTAGCTCTGCTTCCTGCTAAGGCAGACCATGGGAGCAGCAGTTGATGACTCGAGTACTTGGGTCCCTGCTACCTGTGCAAGTGCCCTAGAATGAGCTCTGGGCTCTTGGCCTCATCCTGGCCCAAGAATAAGAATGAACCAGTAGTCGGATCTGTCTCTGTTGCTCTCCTAAACTGTCTCCTTGCCTTTCAAGCAAATACAATTTTTTAATTACAAAGATGAAAAAGTAATTGGAAATTGGCTCTAATTCTATTTCCCACATTTTGAAATCTTATTCCACACATGCAGTTATAATAAGACAAATGAATATGGATGTGCACGCATTTATTAATCCTCGCCTATTTGCACAAAGTATCCAATATCTTTAATTAGAAGCAATTCTTCCTACTTATATCCCTAAGTAATAAATTAATATGAACCATTATTATAAATTAAAGTGGATTTACACATTGAAAACCCTACTTACCACTAAGACCTTCAGAACTAGATGATTCTGGTAGGCAGACTCCAATCTGTGGTTCTCTAAAATATTAAAAGAAGATGTCATTTCTCTCAGATAGGAAAACAACGGGGATGCACCTGCGTGATGTGAAGCAGGAAATGAGAGCAAGCGTGTGTGCCGCCAGAACCACAGTCGCTGAATGGGTCCTAGGGTATTAGCCACAACGCCTTTAGCAGAGTGTCATCAAGACAATTTCCACCTACTTCCTGCTTGGCAAAGCACACAGCTACAGTGTTAGGAGCTGGTGTTGGACAGTTAGGTCTGCCTGCACTTGGCTCTGCCATTTGCTGCCTGCACCCTGTTATCTGTCCACATCTTTACCCAGAAAACGGTGAAATGACCTGAACTGCACTGTTCCCAGAGGAGGAGAAAGTGAGATCCTGAGGACT
Source organism: Ochotona princeps (assembly GCF_030435755.1). Lineage (NCBI taxonomy): Eukaryota > Metazoa > Chordata > Mammalia > Lagomorpha > Ochotonidae > Ochotona > Ochotona princeps. Next base: position 29,807,534 of record NC_080852.1, on the reverse strand, counting down.
GAGTACTTAGCAGGGCACCTAGCACACAGCATCTAATTGGCAGTCAGTGAGAGCTAAGGTGACCTGGAGACATCGGCCCTCACAAAGCCCCAGGACCTCTTCTGACAGCTTCAGTGAGCCCAGAGCTACAACTATGCTCCCTGTGAGGCAGCAGCTGCTACATGAGCCAAGCACACTCCTCCCAGGCAGCTAAGCCATGAGTACAGACCATCGGGACTCACCCCAGGAAGTCAGAAACTCGGCGGCATAACGATAGAGGCGGTTCATGATCTCAATCACGATGGCGTAGATGATGCTGGGCACGTACAGCAAGAGGCTGGTCCACTCCGACTCGCTGCTCTCATGCAGCCCCAAGGCCCAGGTCTCCATGTCGAAGTAGATCATCATGACGTACAGGGAGAAGTAGAGGCAGGCGCACACGAAGGGCAGGGAGACTAGGTAAATACGCATTTGTCTCTTGTAGGTGGAGTAGAGAGGCTCCTCCCGGCCGGTGACCGAGTTGACCCCCAGGACCCCGTGGAAGCCTGGCCGGGGCTCCTCAAACTGCCTCTTCATGACCAGAGTCCCCCACCTGTAGGTCATGTTGGCACAGCCGCGCTTCCACACCTCCAGGATCACCGTGGACCAGATCAGGTTGAAGGAAGCAAAGACCACATACTTGTCATAGTCTTCCCACACAAACAGGTAGTAAGGCAGCCCAATGACGGCCATGGGGATTAAGGCAAAAGTGAAATATTCCAAAAACCCAAAGTAAAGAGCGATGGTTTCTCCGAAGTAGCCACGAATGTTGTCTACGATGGGAGGAAAGAAAGGATTCATCTACAGACTGCTAGAGACTTTTTTCATCATTTCAAGCTTATTATTTTTTTATTATTATATATATTTAGCAGTTTATAGCATGCAAGCAAGATTTTACAGAACTTCATGTGTTTTAGGATCATGAGAAAAGACTTATAATTCTAACAAGCCATATATTAACAATTGAGGAGTAGAACAGTCTTAGGCAGGTGCACAGAGAAATCTCCCAACACCTTAGCTAGTGAGGAATACCTGACCTCTGCATCCTACCTAGTGACGTCTAGGAAAGGTCAAGTCGGGAGCCTGACCAGTAAGGTACAGGCTGAGCAATTATAGGCCAGCCGACTTTTTCCTGTCTGTTCAAACCTTTCTATATAAGTCTCTATCTGATCTAATTTGGGGGCTCCTGAGTGACCCTGATGGTCAGTGCAACAGAGGATGGGGAACTAAGGACCAGAGAAAGCTCCCCTCCTGAGTCCAGAAGGAAATTTACAATTCTTCTATCTCCGAGGACCTCCCGGGACTCATGGCTGTTGTTCCAAGGTCATCAGACCCTATGAGGAGGGTTCTGGGCTGCTTCAATCCCATGTGGGAGATCCAATAGGAACTGGCTGACCTCAGAGTTCTCAGCCTCAGAGGGCACTCAAATTCCCTGTGATCTCCTTGGCAGTTGAGATTTGGTCCTTGGTGCCCATTCTGACAATCCTTGCTGAACTATCCACCGCTTCCGTGGCAAATCAAGCTTATTCATTTTCAAGTGACGATCACAACAGAATCAGACGGCCTTCCTGTTTGGGTCTCAGGAAAAATGCTTGTGCTCCAGCTACCATCACCTGTACCAGCCTGTCCCCACAAATGCCCGACCACCCAACACCCAGCCTCCCCATCAACTCACCTCCTCCCCTGACTTTCTAGGAAGCAGCTGTGAGTTAGCGTCACCTCACACATTTTCGAGTCAGTATTCAAACTTAACTCCACTTAAATGCCAAGACAAAAAGAAAAACTGTTCTAACCATAAATTAGGATGACTCTTGTCACGGAATGATTGAAAACAAAACTCTTTCTTTCAGAGGATAAAAGTAAAAATTCAAAATACAATTTTAAATTTGAATATTTAAAAAAACTTATGCTCATGGTTCTAACACTGTAATGGTTGTTTTCAGAAAGGAAATTTGGAAAGGATTCCCTTAGAAACTATCAAAAGAGAAATGTCATTTAAAGAAAATAGTCACAACACTTCTGATAAAGATCTATCAACTTACATGGAATTCACACTCTTAAGAAAATGTAACCAGGGCCCAGTGCAGTAGCCTAGCGGCTAAAGTCTTGCACACACCAAGATCCCATAGGGGTGCCAGTTCTAATCCCGCTGGCTCCACCTCCCATCCAGCTCCCTGCTTGGGGCCTGGGAAAGCAGTCAAGGATGGCTCAAAGCCTTGGGACCCTGCACGAGCATGGGAGACCTAGGAGAAGCTCCTGGCTCCTGGCTTTGGATCAGCTCAGCTCTGGCCGTTGCGACCGCTTGAGGAGTGAATCAGTACATAGAAGATCTTTCTCTCTGTCTCTCCTCCTCTCTGCATATCTGATTTTCCAATTAAAAAAAACAAAATCTTAAAAAAAAAAGAAAATACAACCAAACCACAAGATTTGAACATCCATGCTAATACAACTTCACATAATGTTTAATACATACCAAATAATCATAACTGTATTTAGAGAAAAAGGACCAGTCCTGTAATATATACCAGAATATTTATACTAGCTAAAAAGATGTTTTGCTATTCGCCTACCCTTTACAGGAGCATAGCTAGGCCCACTCTTACTATAAAAATACAAATTTTTTATATACAAAATGCTGACAAACTCAATTCTTATAAAACCTATTTTACTCTGACATACATTCATAAAAACCACTATGAATTGCCTGCTACTCCGTGAATTCCAAAAGTGTAAGATTTAGTTAGTCTAGAATAGTATTAGAAAGTAAAAAAAACCCAAATGGGGGCAGCAGCAGTGCGGCATAGCAGTATGGTGGCTGAAGACACCGTCTGCAATGCTGGCATCCCAAATAGTCCTCATTCAAGCCCTGCCTGTCCCACCTCAGACCCAGCTTCCTGATAACAGCCTGGGAAGACAGAGGCGCAACACTTGGGCCTCCACCACCCATGTGGAACACCTGGAGGAAGTTCCTGGCTCCTGGCTTCAAAGTCACCTGGCCCACCCTGCTACCTCCCCCAAGAAATGTGTTCTTCCCACTCGGAGTGGGTGACCCCTGCCTATCAGAGCCCTATCTGCACGGCACACAACTCCCGGGCTGGGGGGAACTTTCCATCGCAGCGTTTTCTGAGAGCGCAGCGGCAGACACACACCTATGGGCTGATACTTCAAAGCAAAGCGGGTGTACCAGGAGTCCTCGAGCTTCTTCAGGGCTTCCTCGTCGTGCAGCGGAAACAACTGCACCACAATGCCAGAGGTGAGTAATCTTCTCACTGTGGAGAGAACATGGCAAATCACGTCAAAGGGACTGTGCATGGCGCCCAGGCTGCTTCATTCAGCAAGTACTCCGAGTACAGTGCGGGCACAGAGGCTTCCTCCGCACAGGGCGGCGCCATCCTGCCTGCTCCAAGTGTGTGTATCAGTCGTCTTCATCACTCTGAGGTGCGATGTTAAGCTAATGTGAAATTTTGTATCATATAAAAGCACACATATTAAGATGAGACTCTCTCCCCATTCCACTACCATAAAAACTTGGTGTGTGACCCGACTTCCAAACATGCTTTCATAAAAACTAAATGTATACTTTAAAAGCAAAAATGGGGCCCGGCGGCGTGGTCTAGCGGCTAAAGTCCTCGCCTTGAAAGCCCCGGGATCCCATATGGGCGCCGGTTCTAGTCCCGGCAGCTCCACTTCCCATCCAGCTCCCTGCCTGTGGCCTGGGAAAGCAGTTGAGGACGGCCCAATGCATTGGGACACTGCACCCACGTGGGAGACCCGGAAGAGGTTCCAGGTTCCCGGCTTCGGATCGGCGCGCATCGGCCCGTTGCGGCTCACTTGGGGAGTGAATTATTGGACGGAAGATCTTCCTCTCTGTCTCTCCTCTGTATATATCTGGCTGTAATAAAATGAATAAATCTTTAAAAAAAAAAAAAAGCAAAAATGGAGTCATCACTTTGCTTTGTAAACTTTTCTCGCATAACAGTATTTAATACTTTTAATGTCAATATAGATAGAATCCCAAACACCCATGCTACAGAGTCCCACATTTCCTTGTATGAAATGCCATAATCTAACTGATCCTCTTCTGGAAAATGTTTCCCTTTTGTGCTCCTACACATAATGCTAATATTCACGTACAAGTGTCTTTTGCTACTCATCACAGACTGGGAAACAAGTGGAAACAGACTGTGGAAAAAATTTTTAGCAGTGTGGCCTCCCATGAGGGTGAAGCTAAAGGAAACAGTCGTTCATTCTGTTTGATATTATTTCCAATGTTGCTGATCTGAAAACCAAGATTGACATGCAAACAGCAAGTATCACAACCAAATCCAGACTTCCTTCTTTAGGCCATCGTTTGCCTGGCACAGTCGTTAATGCTTACACACGTGGCGATAAAAGACAATGAGCAAAGGCAGTATTCAGTGAGAATGGGACATTCTCTTCCCCGCAGAGTAATTACTTGGAGGGACTCACTGGGGGAGGAGGTTGGGTGGCATTCCAGTCCTTGGGTGAACACGTGCTCACTGTAATGGAGAAGTCCAATGCCTTCAGCCACTATGGAGAAAGAGGGAGCATTTTCCATTGGTCCCTCCTACAGTCTCCCGCCAAAGAACGGGCTGCTTCGAAGACGGAGCAGGCATCAAGAAAGGATGCTTTGCCTTCCTTGTCTGTTTTTGACTCGGCTATGTCATCCATTGGTAAGCTGTGAGCTTCTTGAGGTTTTGTCAGTCCAACTCTTATCTCCTATCTTCCTGTCACCTAAGATGGTGATAAAGAAATCAGTCTGGGGCCCGGCGGCGTGGCCTAGCGGCTAAAGTCCTCGCCTTGAAAGCCCCGTGATCCCATATGTGCGCCGGTTCTAATCCCGGAGCTCCGCTTCCCATCCAGCTCCCTGCTTGTGGCCTGGGAAAGCAGTCGAGGACGGCCCAATGCATTGGGACACTGCACCCGTGTGGGAGACCCGGAAGGAGGTTCCTGGTTCCCGGCATCGGATCGGCGCGCACCGGCCTGTTACGGCTCACTTGGGGAGTGAATCATCGGACGGAAGATCTTCCTCTCTGTCTCTCCTCCTCTCTGTATATCTGACTCTGTAATAAAAAATAAATCTTTAAAAAAAAAGAAATCAGTCTGAGACCACCCCCTCCATGAGAATTGCAAACCAATGTTTGGCATGCAAGAGAAACACCATGTCCATCTCCAGTGCAGAGAAACTACATGTGGCAAAGAGAAGCACTGTGTCCGCGGGTCAGGTTCTCATTCTAAAAAACCCTTTGGAATAACTAAAGAGCAAACCTAGCCTCTTAGAAATGGAGAAAAAAGAAGGGGGAGGATAACAGAGATGAGATATCCTACACTAGCTACAAGAAACGGTCTGGGTTCTGAAACTGATTCTTAGAACCCGGCTCTTACTAGAATTACGTCTCACAAGTAAGCTACGCTGAGCAAAGGTGTTTGAAGGCTGGAGCTGAGAGGCATGACTGAAAAGGCTATGTTCCCCAAACACCAACAACTGGAGTGCAAAGGACATCTGAATCAGGTGACAGCAGTCTCCCCAACCTGGTGTCCCGACTGTTATCCCCCGGGGTCTCCGTGGCCTTTTCTCCAACTGCCTGGATTGCTCAGTCCTTCCTGGTGATGCACAGGCCAGCTCATCCTCTCCTAGTCCCATCCTTGTCCCAGCCTCTTCAAGGTTTTAACCTAGAACTGACTTAAGGCATCTAAATTATTATTTTTACTGTGTCTCAGTTCTTTTGAAATACATGACTCCACTCTATGGTAGGAGTTTTCAAGCAGGCTTAAGACCCAGTCTGGGGACCTCTAAAAATAGAAGGAGCCAAGGACTGAGAACAGGAGGCTGCAGCTCTAAATTACTGGGCTCCTCCTCTCCATCGCTTCTGGTTTCAGCTTCTAAAAATAGAGGGTTGCCTTTTTTTTTGTTAAACCCTTCAAGCTTCTTGTGTCAGCTAAGAGGGTAATTACTAGGAAGCAGTCTTCCTTTCAAGGGAGAATAGGATGTTGTGCAGGCCTGTTTTAAGAAAGCAACAACTTACAGTGGGCTCCTTCCCTTCAAGAGTACTTGAGTGATCTCTGGTCAAGTACTGCGGTCATGACTATTACAACCACTGAACAATTACCCAAACAATCACTGTCTGAAAGACCGGAGTCTATGGTGGCTGGAAGCTGTCATTTTCTCCCATGTTTTCCTATTCGCCTTTAGTTTATGGCTTCTTTTCCTCATTGCACTATTCTTGGTGTTCCTTATAGTGCGTTCTGCAGGGAGTTCTGTGCCAGTTTCTTGGTGATTATTACTTGCCTTTTAATGCATCTCTGTTTTCCGGCCTGGCAGTTTTTGGAGGAAGTGTGGCTTGGAGAAAGGGTTGCTGGGGACGCTCCAGCAGAGAGTGGGAACAGCAAGGCACTTACAGCTTGCCTGGCAGTGTGCTTGCCCTGAGTGGCCCAAGTCTCTGCAGCGAGCCTCAGAGCAGCCCTGTTCCTACAGGAGTTTTTGGTTCCGTTTATCACTTATGCCTGTCTTTGGCCAACCAAGACACACGGCGCCACAGCTAGTCAGCGGCAGCTCCGGCTTCCAGGAGGCAGCTCCTGACCGCTACACAACAGCCCTGTCCTTCTGGCCCTCCAGCCTCACCCTGCCTACCTGGTGGTGGTGCTACGCAGGGGGCAGACATGCTCCAGGGGCACACCAGGCACCCGGCTTGGCCAGAACACCAGGCAAGGCGCCGCTGGTGTTCAGGAGTACCCTGCCCACTGGCCCCAGGTTCACAGGGGCCTGGGATCAACAGACCCTGGGATGATTTTCTGAGTTTGTGATTTGCAGAGATGCTTTTCTCCCCCTTCCTTTCATCAGAAATAAAGGTTTCTTCATGTTTCTTGCTTGCTAGGTTTTTAAATCAATGCCACGAATACAAACAGGCCAGAGGTATCTTTCTGCCACTATCTGTAACCATGATTTCCACATTCTGTATTTAGGTAGTTGTTTGGTGCCATTCCAAAATTCTTAGATCTTTCAGATCATCTTAGCAAGAAGGAATATTTTCAGACTGCTCAATACTACATCAAATAAACTACACAGCAGGCTGGGGCTGTACATTGCTAACATAAGCATCCTATTTCTTCCTGTTTCTTCGCATTGATCAGATCATGTGAGGCCCCTGGCTGGTTGCTGAGCACCGGCAGCTGGACTGGCATCCACAACAGAAGCAATTTTGTTGCTGGTATGATGTTTTGTAAACAAGGACTATCCCTCACTCCATTCCTCCCTTCTTTCTCTTTAAGCAACATGAAGAATATTTTATAAGGATTAAAAAGTACATTCCATAATTAAAATTGACCTAAAAACTATGCAGTCAACAAAATAGCTGGAAAATTCATAAAACAATAGCATGATAAAAAGAGCAAACTGACAGAAACATAATTGACAGAAACAAATATATAAGGCTGTGATAGATCAAGGCAAAAAAAACCCCACAAGGACCTGCATAGTTGCACAGCGAGTAAAGCCTCCTTCTGCAATGTTGGCACTCCTTATGGGTGCTGGTTCAAGTCCTGACTGGCTCCATTTTCAATCCAGCTCCCTGCTAACGGCCTGGGAAAAGCAACAGAAGATTGGCCTTCTGCACCGATGTGGGAGACACAGATGAAACTCCTGGTTTTAGCATGGCTCAGACCCCAGTGTTATAGCTATCTGAGGAGAGACTCAGTGAGGTAAAGCTCTCTCTCTGCCTTTCCCTCTATTACTGTAACTCTGTATCTCAAATAAATAAAAATAAATCTTAACAGGAAAAAAAGTTGGAAGGATACAAGACCTAAATGACAAAGTTAATAACATATATGTAGTAGAAATTTTCAGAAATGCAATAAAACATCTAAACAGTCAAGTCAGACCAATACAGATGCAAAAATAAAATTACAACTAGAGTTCAGCTGGAAAGTGATATTCTGTAAAACAAAGCACAATGTGCAGTCACTTGGGGAGTGAATCATTGGATGGAAGATCTTCCTCTCTATCTCTCCTCCTCTCTGTATATCTGACTTTGTAATAAAAATAAATTAAAAAAAAAAAGACAAAGCAGAATGCTCATGGAAAATGTGTATTGTTAAGAACACTATGCATGGAGTTTGAATTTTTGCACAAAAATAAACATATCTTGCAATTGCATTTTTCCATGAAGTTTCTGAAGTACCCTCAAATGAACCACACTTTCTATATTAGTAAAAATAGATTTATAGGGCCCGGTGCCATGGCCTAGTGGCTAAAGTCCTCACCTTGAATGCCCCAGGATTCCATATGGGTGCCGGTTCTAATCCCGGCAGCTCTGCTTCCCATCCAGCTCCCTGCTTGTGGCCTGGGAAAGCAGTCGAGGACGGCCCAATGCATTGGGACCCTGCACCCGTGTGGGAGACCTGGAAGAGGTTCCTGGTTCCCGGCATTGGATCGGCGCGCACTGACCATTGCAGCTCACTTGGGGAGTGAATCATCGGATGAAAGATCTTCCTCTCTGTCTCTCCTCCTCTCTGTATATCTGACTTTGTAATAAAATAAATAAATTTTTTTAAAAAAAGATTTATAATAATATTCCTATATGCTACAAAAAAAGTATCTGACAAAACTTATAGGCACACACACAAAAAAATCTTAAAGTAGAATAGATACTTTCTAAATATGATAAAATTATTTAAAGTCAAAAGTCAACAACATGCTAAGTGTTCAAATACAACAAGACTTTCCTTGATAAACTGACAGAATCACTGTGGAGGGAAATTTGGCAATATCTACACCCAGTGACACATACACTAAACCACATGCACTTGTGAGAATTCCCTACTTTGTTTATAGTAAAAGGAAATCGAAGGGAAAAGATTTAAAGTTCATCAATAGGATGACACCCAGATAACAGAATGCTGGGTGGCCTATCAAACTAATGAGTCAGACCTAACACAGTCACCTAAAACGATGACCAAAACACAACTTCTCAATAAAAAACCAAGACCAAAAAGGATTCATACTATAACCTCCTATTTGTTTGCATACAGTGTTTTCCTGAGCAATATTTCTCCCACAGTTTATAGTTAAGAACGGCAAGGGGGATTTGGAACTTGGGATAAGAGAAGGACCATGACCTACATTTGAATGATTATACATTTGTTTAATTTTTTTCAGTTGATAAAAATAGAAACAAATGTGAAGAATACATGGGGGAAGTATCTCCTGGTCAAATGTTTTATAAATTAAATGCCTACAGAATAATTATCAGCCCTGCTCTGCCCAGCATTCTGAATAAATATCACACATTACCAAAAACTTCCACTAAAAAGTGAAAATATAACAATTTATCTCCAGAAAACACTCCAAAATGTTTGAAGAAACAAAGATTCAAATTTGGAAAAATTCTATCAACAGCAGGCCAAATACCCATCATAAGACAGGAAGCTAGAGGACTCATGAGAGAGACCAAGACGAGAACATCTTAGAAGTCCTTCCGCTCTCCCTCTGGTCTCAGGACCTCAAGGTGACCAGAGGAGACACAGCATCCTGTGGGACGGATTCTTGCCCCAAAGTTCCAGCTCATAGAAAACACAGAGAAGAGGAATCAGGAGGAAGCAATGTGAGCATGTAGAATCAGAAGCAACCTATAGGACAAATGGCCTGGTCACTTCAAAAAAGCCCATGGCACGATGGGGAGAAAGTGCAGAAGGCTAAAGTTGTATACGAAAAGAGGCTGAGAGACAACAACGAAACAAATGATGTGACTGTCGACTGCATCTTATCTTGAGCACACAAACTTTAAAACACCAGTGGACAACAGGTTAATGTGGACATGGACCTGGTCACATGGAGCTCTTCCCTGCGTGAAGAGCAGAGAGTACTCCACATGCGTTACAGCAAACCAGACCGGGGACACCAAGTTGAACACCAGGGCCTGCAGTGCGTGTTAGGCAGCAAAAATGCTCTGAGATCTTGTTATTCTCTGGATTTGCTGCAAACTAGGAATTGGGATGTGTAGCAAATGCTTTCATTCTGCAAATTAATATTCTCTTTAAAATGGGATTACAGGAAACCACAAAGATGCAAATAGCTGATTTGCACTCAGGTATTATGCTATGTTGTAAACGTTAGACTTTCTCATGTTTACACATGTTCTTACACACTGAGATCAGAGGGAATGGACAGAGAGCCCAGGAACACATCACTTCGCCCACCAATGTTTCCTTACAGCACAGTGCTGGGGTGTAACTGTTCCTAATTTTAACTGAGTTATCAGTGGGTTTGTTCACAGCTCACTGTACATCATCATTAGGAAATGGAGCACCACACTGAGCAAAACATATTCATTTCCAGGTACAATAAAATAAAGCAAAGAGCAAAGACATGTCTATGAAAAACAAGTTACTGAAAAATTGCCTAACCTTTTTAGTAAAAAAGGAAAAGAGTGGGGGGAAGTCTCCATGATTTTCTATTTACTCCTATTAAGAAAAAAATGATAGTTACACTAAGATGTGTATTAATGAAACTGATTGACATAATGACTTACACAATGATTTCCCGGGATACAACTTCGCCTGGGGGTAACCAGGGATCATTTTTTCATCTCTAGCTCTCAGATTTTCAAGTTCATGCTTGATGATGAACTGGCATTCTGCCATTGTGAGGAAATCATCATTGTTATCTAAAATAAGACAAAAATTTCTAGTTATTTTCTCAGTAATCAGAATAAAATTAAACACTCCAATTAAATTATGAACATATAATAAAAGTTAGCAAACTTGATACACTTATTCAGTTTTTCAATATACAATGTTATATAAAATATACTATATAACATGGTACAGAGATTTTAAACAACATACACTTGCTTTGATTTCATTTAGCACCAAGGAAAAGGCAGCATGCTCTTGAATTCTAACTGTATTTTTAACCAGGGATGGAATGAAGAAGTTTGTCCACATGGCAAAATTCTCAAACTCTCAAGCCATTCTATTCCTTTCTGAAGTGAAACACCTCTCTCATACGGGGCAAAGAAAAAAATTATGGTAGGGCCCAACGCAGTGGCCCAGCGGCTAAAGTTCTCGCCTTGCACATACCAGGATCCCATGTTCTAATCCCATTCAGCTCCCTGCTTGTGGCCTGGGAAAGCAGTGGAGGACAGCCTTGGGACCCTGCACCCGCGTGGTAAACCCGGAAGAAGCTCCCTGCTTCAATCGGTGCAGCTTGGGCCGTTGCAGCCACTTGGGGAGTGAACCAGTGGATGGAAGATGTTCCTCTCTGTCTCTCCTCCTCTCTGTGTATCCGACTTTGCAATAAAAATAAATAAATTTTTTTTTAAATTCTGGTAAGAAAATAGTCTCACTTTTTGATAGCTGAATCTTCTTGTTAAGATGCATTCCCCTTAATCATTGAGGTAGAGTACAAAACTCAAGAGGGAATCAGTCAAAGGAAGCCCAATCACAAGCAGCCCTGAAGGCTCTGGCAGGGTCAAACTCTCACCCTGATGCCACAGCGGCCCCGGCTTCCTCAGATCGTCCTAAAACTCTCTCTTCTGGAAACTGCTTTGCATCCTAAATAGAATCAACTGCACTGCCACATTTAATAGCAGAAAATTCAGGAAGTGAGGTTTCTAGAATACTGTACCTTTGTATTTCTTATAAGCTTTTTCTATATCAAGTCAGTAAGTTCCAATCACTGTAAGAATTAGAATGTAATGATATAAATGAGCCACACATAAACCTTCTCATTTGTGTTCCATCACTCCAGAAGTGGCATAGTATGGCCTGGGGCCAAATCTGGCTTGCCACATGGTGTTTCATTTCTCTGTTTTCAGACATATGATAATGTGTATTATTAATGTGATTTCCCATCACAATTTATGATGTTAGTCTTCTTCGCTTTGCATGGGGCCAAAACAGATCCACTGATTCCCTGACAACACCAGGAACGCCACCAACACCAAGCATTTTCAACTAAGTCCAACAAACAGAACTTCATTGTTCTCCAAATAAAATCCAAGCACACTGCATCAGATACAATGGCTGTGAATCATCTGCCTTTCTTGACAGGGAGAGAGGGATCCTGACACACTTCCCAATGGCTTCAGCCCTTACGCTTCCCAGCATGATTCCCTTTGCAGAACTGCTGAACAGGTTTGCCTCCAAGGATGGGCCCAGATGGCCTTCCTGGTTCTGCTTCTTGTAGCCAATTCTGGTCCATGCGTGTCTGTAGAGTTTCCTGGAAGTATGCAGCTGATGACAACTGTCCCTTCTGCTGGCCCATGGGTCTGAGTCATCAGGTTTAATAAAGTTTGGTTCAAATACTGGTTACTCAAAACCATGTCAATTCCATAATATTGCAAATTGTTGTTGATGTTATATTGGGACTCTTAATTGACTGTGATGATATTATACCAGCTCTGACTTCGGACCAGAAATGGTCTCCCCAAGAAACTGTTCAACCCATCTGGACAATAAGTAGCTGGACTCCATGCTTGGTATATGTTTGCAAGGAAAGAATCTTGATTGAATTTGAACTGTAATGCTGCATCAAGGTGGAGGAATCCACCAGGGAGGAGGAGAGGGGGAGGGGTGGGGGGATTCCCAGAGCCTATGAAACTGTCACATAATGCAAAATATTAATAAATATATATATATAAAAAAATAATAATAATAAAGTTTGGTTCAAGCACAACCTCACTGATCCACTAACCTATGCTCTGAGGTTATTCTACCTGCAGGGGTGAGTCCATGCCATGGAGACCATGTGGTCCACAGAGCCTATTGACCTGGGTTCTTTACTCTAGTTTCCTGACTCGAGAGTATTGATCAAAGACATCTTGTTGATAAATGAAGTCTGACAGAAGTTAAGTGCTGGGACTTACCATCAAAACCTTTGAAGTTGTGTCGCGTTCCATACGTGAAGGCTCTCATGGCATCATCATTGCACTCTTTCACCAGCCCCACGGCTTCGGCCCCCAGCAACAACCGAATCTTGGAGGCACCAACAAGGTACAGGTTCTGGTTTTCTAGTGTTTCTTTCTCAAACTTATTTAGCAATGGCCTGAACAACAACTGAGCACCTGCAAAAACAAAGCACCATCTTAGAGACAGAGGCTTTAAAAACCAATACTGTCTACGCAGATATGCTTCTGGTTTGCTAGAAAGAAAATAAACTTTAATAGTAATTTAAAATTGCCTTACAGGGCCCGGCGGCGTGGCCTAGCGGCTAAAGTCCTCGCCTTGAAAGCCCCGGGATCCCATATGGGCGCTGGTTCTAATCCCGGCAGCTCCACTTCCCATCCAGCTCCCTGCTTGTGGCCTGGGAAAGCAGTTGAGGACGGCCCAATGCATTGGGAACCTGCACCCGCGTGGGAGACCCGCAAGAGGTTCCTGGTTCCCGGCTTCGGATCGGCGCGCACCGGCCCATTGCAGCTCACTTGGGGAGTGAAACATCGGACGGAAGATCTTCCTCTCTGTCTCTCCTCCTCTCTGTATATCTGACTTTGTAATAAAAAATAAATCTTAAAAAAAAAAATTGCCTTACAGGTAACTAATAAGTACGAATTGGGGATTTTTTTTTAATGAATGCAAAAACTGGAATATATAGCAATAAAGGTTGACATCTTCTTAAATGAGAAGTAGATCTGTTCTATTTGGGTATCAAATTGCACTGAATAAAAAAAAAACTGAGAAAAGATACAGCTTATGAGTATAAATAAGTCAGAATTTAAGAAAACTAATTTCAAATAAAATATTTCAGAAGAAAAGCCACACATGTAATGTAATTACATGGATTATAACTCTGTGACTGTTAAATATTAAATAGTAAAAAGCAATGTAACTTTCCAGTGACTTATCCCATAAATTTCCAAATCCAATTAAGTTCTTCTTTTAAAAGATCAGTTTCAGTGCTTGGTGTGATAACCTAGTGGCTAAATCCTCTCCTTGCACACACGAGGATCCTACATCGGCAGCAGTTTGTGTCCCAGTAGCTCCACTTCCCATCCAGCTCCCTGCTTGTGGCCTGGGAAAGAGTCTGACTACATGCACCTCTTCCTTGGTACCACAATCACAACACACAAAGAGCAATCGATGCATCCATGTTCTTTCATTCCACAGAGCAGGAGAGGACAGGCCAAAGCCCTGGAATCCCGCACCCAAGACCCCTGCTGTGCATCAAGCACCGTGCTGGGTATCGTGCTTAAAGCTGTGAAGAACATCACTCACAGTCCCAATCAAGTCTAATAGAGGCTTACAATCTAATGTGGAATTAGGATGTATTTTAAAGGCCTAGGCAGATAAAAAAAAAAAGAGAAGAGAAGAGAAATAAGCGTTACTAAATAAATGTGTTGAAAATTGTAAGCCATATTCTTGCCTTCCATAGATGTAATCAACTTTGGATGTAAAATGTAGTTGGACCTAGAACGGCTGCATCTATTCTGAACTTGTACACACTTTTTTTTCTTGCCAATATTCCCTAACAACATGTAGAACAACTATTTACATAGCTTTTACATTGCATGGGGTACTGTAGGTAACCTAAGACAGTTTAAAGTTTTCAGTAGAAAGCTCAGAGATTTCGTGTAAATATTAGGCCATCTCACGTACCGGAAGTAAACATCAGAATATCTACAGGGCTAACAGTGTCACTCACCTCCATCTTTCTTTTTAGCAATAATTCTGTTTTTCAGCCATTCTTTGGTTTCTTCTTTGACATCCTGAGCAAGTTCTATGACTACCAAAGGTGTAAAGGAACTCTCAGGGGTATCCAAAGCTGATAAGGTCACTTTCATCTTTGACAAGCTTGCTAAAAAATAAAATAGAAGGAATGGTTAATGTAGCAAAGAGAAACAGGCTGTGGAGAGTTTGTATTTGCACTGTATTTAAACCCACTTCTAGCTTCCCAGATCAAGACAAATTTCTCATCATACACTGGCACCAACATAGTCAGTATGGAACTATTACAAGTCCCATAGGGTGTGGGCACTTTTGGAGTAATCTGGAAAGAGCTGATACTGGCCTGAACAGTAGCAGAGGAGAGGTCAGGACACATTAGGGGCAAAATCCAGAGACACTGACAGCTGAACAGACTAAGACAAACCGACACTGGTGAGTGGGTAACAAATGGTTACACTGAGAGCATAGAGAACTTTCTAGGACACTTAGTTAGAAGAGGGGCTAGCATTCCCTCCAAAATCACATTCTAAAACTTTGACACCTTATCTAAAAAGCAGAAGCCAAGGCTTCCACTTCTAAGACAGAAGAATCCAACCACACACCCTTTGGCTGAAGACCACTCACCAACACACAGACGCTGGGTACAAAATCTGTCGTTAGTACAGAGCATGCCAAGGGGAAGGGTCGGTGAATTTTGCTTTAAGCTGGAATCTTAAAGAGCACAAACTGAAGATAGCAGTGGGCCTGAAGCCCTGCACGGAACTAAAGCCTGGAACAGCATTGACTAGCGGTGGAGATAACTAGATATGCAGGAAGCTGAAGAGAAACCCACTAAAAAGGATACGCAGAGGCCACTGGGCCAGGAACCAAGAGACAGAGTTCTGACAAAAAAACTTGAAACTAGGAAACCAATTTTAACAGGATTCTAGAGTTGAAAAATATGTTGAAAAGTGAATAGCCTAAGGGAAGCTTGACTGAAAACTGTACTAACCAAACATAAATGCAATACACAAAGTCCTTTATTAAGTGTCCACTGCATACAAAGTAGTGTGCTAGGTGCCTACATGTACGTGACTCATTTTAATCCTAACAGTCCTATGATTTTTTCACTTTTTAAAAATTAAGGAGGTGCCTGGCTTGGTGGCTTGGCAGCTAAAGTCCTTGCCTTGAATGTACTGGGATCCCATAAGGGCGCCGGTTCCACTCTCGGCAGCTCCGCTTCCCACCCAGCTCCCTGTTTGTGGCCTGGGAAAGCAGTCAAGGACGGTCCAAAACCTTGGGACCCTGCACCCGTGTGGGAGACCCAGAAATAAGTTCCTGGCTCCTGGCTTCAGTCAGCTCAGCTCCGGCCATTTTAGCTACTTGGGGAGTGCATCACCAAACCAAAGATCTTTCTCTCCTCCTCTCTTTCCAATACAGGTAAATAAATCTTTAAAAACAAAACAAAACAACCTGCCCCTACAGCCCCTTTCACCCCACCCCCAAAAAGAAAGTATCCCTGAGAAAGTGAGAAAGTGAAAAAGACTGCTTTCCCAGGCCACGAGCAGGGAGCTGGGCGGGAAGTGGGGCCGCCGAGATACGAAGCAGCGCCCATGTGGGCTCCTGGCATGCAAGGGGAGGACTTTAGCCATTAGGCTACTGCGCCGGGCCCTGTGGGGGGAGTTTTAATTTCTTTTATACTTAAAAAAAAAAATTCCAAGTTCTTAGGCATCTTAAAAAATGGCTCAAAGGGGAGGAGGTAGGGAGGAGGTGGAGAAGCAGAGACTGAGAAAGCAGAAGGGACGGAGGGAGACAGCAGGAGAGATGAGGGATGCCATATTTTAGCTCTGCTACCAAGTTTGAACAGTATGGGCATCAACTCAGAGAGCCGCCATTGGAGCCAATGAGGTAGGCCTGAAACCCATCCTCCCTCTAACAGGTTTTCCACATGAAGCTCTCTAAAGCAGTGATCCCATCTGGGGGCAACTTTGAGACTTTCTCAAATTTCTCCTAATTCTGTACTTCTTCGAGGCTTTAACATTCCTACAGTACAATGCAAATCACTTCGTGTGCACAATCACGAAGCAGCAGCCAGCACTGAGTAGGGTGTAGCATCCTTCTTTGGTGGAAATCACTGCCTCATGCAATCTCATTAGATCCAAGTTATTGGGCTTGGACAAAGCAATCCACGTATTTTGCCTCTAACAAAAGGTTTTGTTTTGGGCAACACTTCTAATTCAATGCTAGATTCCAATTATACTCCAGAGCCACCCAGGAGCACTACTTAAAAGCCCGGGTTAAACCAAACATGCTGGGTTCTGCGAAGGAAATTAGCTCATACAGGATGCAGTGTTCGCCTCCAGTGAGCTAATAATGCAGTCCCAACAGTTAGCACACAAATGCCTTGGCTCACGCACAGCAAGAATCATATTCCACACAGGAGAACAGCACAGGGCACACCAACGCAGTAAGGATAAAGACAGCGTACCAAGACTGGCTGGAGCAGAGCGGGAGGCTGTGTACTGCAAGTGCAGCCAGTGACAGGTAACGGATGCCCTGGCTCTCACCGACCCAGTGAAGGGATCCCTGCAGAGCCTCCAGCAGAGGCCTCCGTGTCAGTCATAGCAGCTGCAGCAGGCACCCTGAAGGTACAAGAACACAGGTGTTCTTCATAGCATTCCCCAATTCCTCATGAACCGTTAAAGTCGTGATAAAACTCTGGGGCAACATGCTAATGTGCTAGTAGAATTTAAAAGCAAAGCTTTATCATCTTAAAAAAAAAAAAACAGAGCTATCAAACACAAGAAACATTTACCATGCACTATGAAGAGCCAAGACATGATAGGACCCGAAGGAACAAAAGCAAACAAAGTCTACAGCTTTCCTTTGAGGAGCCCTGGTCTAGCAGCAGGTGTGCATGAGGCCATTCTGGCCCAGCGCCAGGTGGTAGCGGGAATAGCCCAGCGCCAGGTGGTAGCGGGAATAGCCCAGCGCTAGGTGGTAGCGGGAACAGGCACGCATTGTGTGGGAAGAGCCTAAGCAGCAGAAAGCCTTCCCTGGAAAGAACTGGGAATGAAAAGTTGCGAAGTGGGAAAGAACACTTAGTGGAAAGAGTCAAAGTCTTCAGTGGAGTATGTGTAGACTATTATCAAAGATCAAAGGTTGTGAATATTTATGCATTGTGCAACTTCAAAAATGTTCCTCTTATTAATAATTACCAGGTCATAAAACAGCTTGATTAATTAAAACTACAGGGGCAGGTGTTCGGCCTTAGTGGTTAAGCCTGATGTCCCACAGGGAGGGACCTGGGTTCATTCCAGGGCCTGTCCCCTGAATTCCAGCCGTCAGCTGACTGCCTTGGGAGGCCCGGCCTTGGTCCCCAGCCCCAGTGTGAGCCCTGGCCCAGGTCTGCCCACTGTGGGCAGTGTGGAGTAAACCAGCCGAGGAGTGCACTCTTTCTCTCAATGTCTGTATGACAAGTACATTTTTTAAATCGGTTTTAAAATTTTTTCTGAACACTATTTAAAAACTCACAATGAACACTGGCTGATGAATCTTCCATGAGATATCATATGCTGCTAATTATGCAAACCACACCTTAATAAATTTGTGCACTGGGTGAAGGATAACAGCCACTAATCCTACACAGAGTTCTTACAAATCAATAACAAATACAAAATCATGAAAATATGACTCACAAAAGAAATACACCAACTACACTTGAAAAGATTCAAAATTACTGATAAAAGAGATACAAAATAACAAGATACTCTGTCCTTTTTAAACCTGCCCAAGTTAGGCAAGCTTTGTAGCTCAGCAAGTTAAACCACTGCCTGAGATGCCTGCAACCCAAACCGGAGTGCCAGCTCAATTCTCGGACATTCTGCACCTGCTATCTAGCCTCCTGCTAACGTGCCCCCGGGAGGCAGCAGCAGGTGCTCAGGCGCTTGGGTTCCCTCACCTGAGACCTGGATGGAGTTCCTCCTGGCCCCTGCCTTCAGTCTGACCCGGCCCACGAGACGAGAATGCGGGGGTTCAATCAGCACACATACAACCTTTCCGTCTCTTTCTCCCTTCTTCCCCTTCTCTCTCCACCACTTTGTCTTTGAAATAAGTGACTCTACCATTCAAATATATATATAATATATCTTACATATATATTATATGTGTGTAAAAATGGGGAAAATTTTGGATAAAGAACTGGGGTATTCTCATACTTTGAGGACAGAGGCTGTAATTTGAAACCACCTTTCCAGAGAGCAAATTTAAAATTTGGGGAAAAAAATTATACTCTTCAACATCGCACTGAAGGGAGGCCCCTGGACAAGGACCTTCAGCTTTAGAACCAGGACCAGCTAATCACCCCAAGCAAAGTCACCTCCCAAGCCTCCAGAGATGCAGCCGGGGCACTCCACCTCCTGAGAGGCTTCTGCGGCCAATTCACAGCCCGATAAGAGAGGTACAGAGATTTCCTGGATCACACCTTCCACCTGTATGTCTCCTTGATGATTTACAACCGCACAGGAAGAAAATTAAAAGGTCCCTAGTGGATTCCATAGACCCATCAATCAGCACTCAACTTATCCAGGAAATGAAGACAGACTTCCTCCTCTCAGGCAGGAGAATTCAGGTACGAAACTAGGGAAGTCCCGGGGCTTCCTAGCAGGCTTGTGTTAGCTCACAGATCTGCGCCATATCACTCAAGGCAGGAAGGCATGCAGATCTGTCCCGGCTAAGGACAAACAGCCACTGAACCCAAGCTGGGATACTGGAGTAGAGCCTCGGGCTCCACCAGGCCATCAGTGAAGTTTCCAGCAGGTGGCCCAAGACTCTGCAACAATGTAAACTTCCATCAGGTAGCCTAACACTTAACAGACTTGTAATAATGTGAATTTCCTGGTTTCACTCATTGCCTCAGGTTACACAAGAAACCACCATTTGCAAGAAATGAATGAAAAGCAAATGAGAAGCCTGTGTACCACTTTTGCCACTTTTTGTGAATCTAAATTATTTCAAAAATTTTTGGAAAAGTAGATTCTATTCCGTATAAACATTCTGTTTTCCTCTGTGTAATACATCTACACAAAAACCTACAGACTAAAACCAAGTAGACTGATACACGCGGGCAGCTCTAGACGGATGCTGAGCTAGTAACCGGAAAAAACAAAGAGCTTATAAAAACAAAGAGCTCAAAAGAACTTGTGTGATCTGAACTAAGAAACTTTAGCACAGCTATCTCAAGCAATATTGAATCTTCATCTGTAAGCACACTGTGAAGTACAGAGCTGACATTCTAATATCTGGTAAAAGAATTAACCCAGAAAACGGACACAACCATTTAAACAGCTGTTTACAGGCTGGGTGTTATGTCACAGTGGATTAAGCTGCTGCCTGGGATGCCCTAATCCAACATCTCCCAGCATGCAGTGTCAGTCACTCCCTGCTGATGCTCCTGAGGAAGGTACATGACGGCTCAGGGAAAGCAGATCTGGATGGAGTTCCGGCTGTAACACGGTCCAGGTGCAGGCCCAGATGTTGCAGCTATTTGAGGAATGAGCCAGCAGATGATAGATCTTTCTAGAACTTTCAAATAACCTAAAAAAAAAAAGTGTGAGGCCTGCGCCATAGCATAGCAAGTAAAGCTGCCACCTGCAGCAGCAGCAGCATCCCTTCTGGGTGCTGACCCCAGTCCCTGCCGCTCCAGTTCCCTGCTAAGGGCCTGGGGGAAGCTGCAGAAGGCGGCCAAGTGCTTGTGCCCCTGCCAGCCATGCGGGAGATGGAGAGGAAGCTGACAGGGCCAACCTCAGCCCTGGGCATTCCAGCCACGAAGGCAGCAAACGAGCCGATGGGTTTCCAAATAAACCTTAAAAGGAAAAATGCTTAAGAATTTGCAGTGATTCGGGTAAATGCCAAGTTGAAAAAAATGTCAAATGGGAGGGGGAAAAACAAAATATAAAGAAATGTGACAATGCTGTTCTGATTACGTATATTATGTACATTTACATATAGAAAAAATACAAAAACTGAAGAATGCATATGAATGCTAACCGAGGAGGTAAAATTACCAGTGGGAGGGGAAGGGAGGGTGTTAAATTCCAGTCTATATCTTCCAAGTTTTCTGCAATGAAACGGCACCTCCCTGGGTTTTGGCACACACTTTAATTTCCCAGGCCCTTCCTACCTCCTTTTATTTTCGCCCTTTTAAGTTTCAGTCTACGGACTCTGGCAACCACAGCTGATCAGAAGTGACTCTACGCAGCTCATTTGATAAACTTTTCTTTAAAAAACCTAACTCACAGAACCGGACGCGTCGTAGAAAACACTTCGTCTTTCAGATTGGAGTGACTACATGGAAAGTAGACCATAAATGGAAAAGTAGTTTTAAATGGAAACAAAAAAAAAAGAAAAAAGGAAACCCACAGGGAGAGATTTTTAACTCAGGATTTAAGTTGAAACAACTGCCCGGCCGTCGGGATTCTCAGGTGCAGCGCGCGCGGAGAACCAGGTGCAGCTGCAGGTGGCGAGCCCCGCCCCACACACGCTCCAGGAGCCGCCCCCGACCCGCGTCCTGGAGCCAGGCTGCACAGCGCGCCCGGGGCACACGCCTGGGAAGCCCCTCACCCCCACGGCACACGGCCAGCAGCACTGCTGGGGCGCGGACCCCCGACCCCGCAGCGCCCTCCGCTCCGCCTCGCCCACCCCTCCACGCCCTCGCCCACCCCGTGCCCGACGGCGACCACCCCCCAGCTCTCACCCCTCCACTCCCGGCCGCAGCTCTCCTCAGACCTTCACGCCCGACCCGCGGTTCCCAGCTCGGGAAGGAAGGGCTGCGGCTGACAGCAGCGCCCAGCCGGCCGCGGCAGCCGGGCCTCGGCCACCTCTCCACACACACACACACTCGGGCTCTGCGTGGCACAGGCCGAGGGTCCCTCACCGGCCGCCGCGGCGCTCCACGTCCTCGGGGGCGGACCCGGCAGCCGGCCACACCGGGAAGCTGGGCGGTGGACCGGGGGACCCGGGGGCGGGGCGGGCCTGCCGGCGAGCGCCGTAAAGTACCGGGCGGGGCGCGCCTCGCGGGGCCGGCCGGCGTAACGCACGGCGGGGCGGGGCCTAGCGGGGAGGTGGGGCCTAGCCGGAGAGGCAGGGCCTCGGGAGAGGAAGCGGGGGGCGGAGCTTCAGTAGTGGAGGTGGGAACTAGCGAGAAGCGGGGCCTCGGCGGGAGGAGGCGGGACCTAGCTGAGGAGGCGGGGCCTAGTCGGGGATGCGGGGCGGTGGAGGAGGCGGGACTTCGGCAGGAGAGGTGGAGCCTACAGGGGGAGGGGGACCTCGTCAAGAGAGGTAGAGACTAGCTAGGGAGGCGGAGCCTCGGCGGCAGAAGCGGGTCCTAGATCAGGAGGCGGGCCTCGGCGGCAGAGGCGGGACCTAGTTAGGGGTGCGAGGCCTCGGCAAGGGAGGTGCGGCTAGATGGGGAGGCGGGACCTTGCCCAGCAGTCGCTCCGCACGGGGCAGGGCTTCTGTGCAAAGGGGCGGAGCTTCTCTGAGCCGGTCAGCCGAGGGGGCGTGGCCGGAAGAGGAGAGGCGGGTCTAGTTGAACTTATCGCTGGGGTGGGGACCGGACTTAGCTGGGCTCTCAGTGAAGGTGGGAGCGACTGGGGAAGGACCTCCCGGTTCAACAAAATCCAACTCTGTGATCACGTTCACGTTTCAGGACAAGTCTTGACCCACTTCAAGTGATGTAAAGCCCAAGTCCTTAAGTCATGGCTTGAATCTCACCTCCCCACCTGGGCTCTTTCCACCCCTCTGCTTGAACACCTGCTGTCCCCGTCCCACTCCTGCCTGGGTCACTTACTCTCCAGTTCTCCTTCCCATAGCACCCGAATTTTATAGTAAATATGTCGCCAGTCTCCCCAGAATGTAAACTTCACAAAGGCAGGGTTTGGGTTTGTTGTGTCTTTTTTTCTCTTAATCAGTTTTGTCCACAGATAGCCCCTGTACCAAGCAGACAAGCAATAAAACCATGAAGAGGGGTGGGAAGAGGAACGAACGCATGCTTTCTCCTGCCACACACACAGCTCAGGTCAGACCAGTGCCTCCCAAATCTTGCAGCAGGCAGGAGGCTGAGCTGCTTTCTGCTGCTGTCTCTGAGCGCGGGATGAAGGCAGGCAAAAGTATAAAAAGTGCAGTGGCACTTTAAAGGGACCCCTTCCCCCTCTTTAGGAAAACTCAGGAAAGAACTGAAATGCTAAGTGCTTGTAAGCAAACGCATTTGGGGGCAAAGGGAGGTAGAGGGGAGAGGGGGCCTCAAAGAAATGCCCAAATGGCCCTAGGCGATGCTGTGCCCTTTAGAAAAATATCACAAATGCAACTAGTTCAACCAAAGCAATACTACTAGGTCAACTGTGGTGGGGTGGAATGAGTACCATCACACTATAACATCCAATCAGATGTTGTATAACTGAACATGTGTTAGGAAACTTAAGGCTCTTTGTGCTGGAGTATTGAGACAACACCCTGCTCCGTGCCAGGGCCCAGAATTTGGAGAAGGCCCTTTCGGTCCGTCAGTTTTCCTGTTGAGAGCCTTGGCGTCTCCATAACATAACAGACAGAATGCCACTGTGCTGGGAGAGGAGCCGTCTGTCCCTTCGCAAGACCTCTGATGCTGTCAGGGTAGCCCGTGGCCTTGTTGACAGATTCTCCCATGGCTGACCTCTCCTAGGCCCCGCAAGTTCTCTGAGAATCAGAATAAAGCCTTCATGAACTTCAGCAGGTTCTGACAGTAGAAAGTCATAACTGCTTACTTCCTGCCTTCTAACCTCTGCATATGATTTCAACTTTTAAAAATATGTAATATTCACACTTCTATATACATTTACAGAGTGAGGGGGGAGAGAAGGAGGGAGAGAAGTGAGAGAATCTTTAAAATTTTTTTAATTTATTTTTGTTTGGAAGGAAGATTGACAGAAAAAGAACAGAGAGAGAGAGAGAGAGACCCTCCATCTGCTGATTCACTTTCCAAATGGCTGCAATGGCCAGAGCTGGGTGGTTGGGAAACCTGGAGCCTGGAGCTTCCTCTGGGTCTCTCAAGTGGGAGCAGAAGCCCAAAGACAGGCTTTCACTGCTTTCCCAAGTGCATTAGCAGGGAGCTGGATCAGAAGTGGAGCAGCAGGGATTCAAACTACACCTCTATCGGGTGCTGGCTTAACCTGCTGTACCAGGTGTCTGACCCCTCGTCTCATCTTCTAATACTTGTTTGGCTAGAAGGCTTAGAAAAAGTAGAATTTGAATAGAAACAGTACAAGTTCCATTTATTTGGGCAATCTTATTTTACAATCACAAATAACAAGCAAACTCTTTCTGATAAACACTTGGACCATGCAGATGGTAGAATTGATGACATGGATCCCTACATGCCACGGGATGTTTTGCTGCGTACACCAAGTCACTGTCCAGAACCAGGGCAGGGATTCCTCACGCCGGCTCTCTCCTTCCCAGGATTTCCTTCTGGTTTCCAGGAGCCCAGGCGTCCATTCCTCTGTCCCAAAGAGCAAGTTTCCTCTCACAGTCTGGAGTGTCCTTCTCCCTGTCCCAGCTGTTCTACTTCTGATTCAGCTCCCTTGTAATGGTCTGGAGGAAGCAGCAGAAGATGGCCTAAGTGCTTGGGTTCCTACCACCCACGTGGGAGACCCAGAATAGGGTTCTGGTTTTCTGGCTTCAGCCTGGCCCAGCCCTGGGCATTGCAGCCAATTAAGGGAGTGAAACAGTCTCTCCCTCTCTCTCTGTAATTCTGACTTTCAAACAAATAAATAAATCTCTTTTTTAAAGAGTATAGTACACAGTTCAGTACTTAAACAGATTTTTAATCCCATTAGCTATACTGAGTATTTTCAATTTGTCCACATCCGCTATCCATCTTTCTCTGTTCTGTGTAGCCCAGCAGGTTAACCTGTAGGAACTATAAGAACAGGCTTCCACGTGTACTGGTATCTAACTGGGTTCAGTTTATGGAGACATTGGCAAGAGACTGGAGGAATGGAGGAGAGTGAGGTCAGAGTGCTAGCCCCTTGGCCGTGCCTGCGCTGAGTCATGGCAAGTTGGCCATGTCCATCTAGGGAAGGCCACAGCCCCAGGCAGGCAGCCCTCCTCTCTGGGTTGAGTAACTCCCTCTGCTTGCCCTTCAGGCCTGGAGTGGTAATGACTGCTGGCTGCTGCTGGCTTCCAGGCCCTTTCACCATGCCTTCTGATTTTCCTAATCTCTGCCCACACATTTAAAACTCTGATAGAACGTTCCAGCAGGAACATGCCATCTGTTTCCTGCCAGGACAAAGATTGAGGCCTTGTCCATGTTTTGCCACCCTTAATATTCCCTACTATCACCACTACATAGTTTTTATATTAGATTTGGTAACTATCCTAAACTCTTTCCAACAAGACTTAATGGCAGTGATTAGAAATTGGCTTTTTCATGCCTGAACAGCCTTGGGAAGGCATCTGTAATGTAACAAAGATAATTTAGAAATGAAAAATTTAGCTTCTACAAGATGAATAAAAAGCCTATATAAAGAGTAGTGGTTTTGATGAGAATCATCCTGATTATATAAATCTGTGTTTAAAATATAGCATTTAACAGGTACCTTTAATCAAATTCTAGTCAAATATCTTACTTTGTGTTTAAAGTGTTTCCATATCTCAAGTAGGAATAGAAAGGAAAAGAAAATGATCTCTACGTTTTGGCTGCAAGACTTTGGGTGTTTTCCATTTTGTATGTGGGAGTGCAAGACAGATTTACTTTCTGCTTAAAAAAATCTTATCCCATCCTCCTGAACGAAACATGTAAACATCCCATACCCCTGTTGTGCTGAATACTAACATCTATTTGTTACAATAGATGAAATATCATCCAGGTATTTTTAATGTCCCTGGGAAGGTGCTGTTTTATTTCCACTATGTCTTTACAGCAAAGCTATAACACAGAGTAATGACTATTTGACATCTGCTGAATAGCCCAGGACACAATTTGGCTCACAGTACTATTCCAATTTCTGGTCTTAGCAGGGAACAAGTTAAATGTCTCGCGGGTCTTTTCTGTGTCTTGCGTGTATCTAATACGTGCTTGGAATCAAGCCATTGAAGTAATAGAATTCCTCTATGAAATTGCACACCTGAGGAGAAGTGTTCATTCTAAATATTAGATCTTGAGTAAGACGGGTATCTTAACTCTCAAAATTTCTATCATTAGTGTCAAGAGCGACAAAGGGTTTGGAATTTCACTGTACTTGCAAGCTAACAAGTTAGCCTGGCATAGCTTTGTGGATCAGACAATATTACTCATCTTGTAGCAGTCCAGTCGGGCTCCACATTCGCTTCAGTTTTTCCTATCCTGTCCACGGGAACAACACGGATTCTCCCAGGCCAATTCGCACACTCAATGGATTCGCATGGTACCTAAGAAACTCCGAGCTTCAATAACCCTGGTCAGGTCATTTAAACATGGATTAATTTGTCTATTTGAGAGGCAGGGGGATAGATAAAAAAAAAAAAAAGAGGAAATTCCTATCCCACTACCTTCTGATGCTCACAACACCTGGAATTTGGAATTTCATCCAGGTCTCCTTTGTGAAGAACTCCGTGACTTGAACCATCACCACTGCCCACCAGGGTCTTATACTACCGAGACGCTGAAGTCAGGAGCCAGAGCTGGGGATTGAATCCAGCTCCTCTTACAGGAGATGCATTCTCTTGTATCTTAATTGCTAGGTCAGTGACCTCTCCAAACTTCAGGCTTTTGAAGGTAACTTGCTCAATCCAAGACAGATACCATCTTTATTATCTGGAACAGCAAACAAACCTACCCTCTGCTTCCTCGGCAGGAACAGCTCTATTTTCAGGGTTGTTTGCCATACAAAGAGTGTCAGTGCCCTTACACAACAGATCCAGAGAGAATGATTTCCCAACCGTTATGAGTAGCCCTGGCCCCAGCGAGATTCGCAATAGAAACACCTTCCACCTCTTACAGAAGCAGCCAACCTTCAGGGTTGCACAGACTTTGAAGGAGGACAAGTCTACTGATCTCCTTCTTGCATGTCTTTTAACAACAATAAAAAGTTAAGATAGGCAAAGTAAAAACTGTCAGAGTGAGTAGTGAAAGTAACTCTCTATATCCAGCTCCTCTGAAGTCAAGAGCTCTTGCTCTCTCGCTGTGTGTATCTCTGCACATGTGTGTGTATGCACCTTCAACTTTCCCTTACCTGGAATTCTTGTCCACTCATTTTATTCCCATTAACAAAATGCAAACAAAAATAGGCTTGAGAAGTCTAAAGCTACAAACGCTTCTGTTTCGTCCAAGGACTTTCAGATTTCCTGTCTTCATTCTCTCTCCACTAGTAACCCATCCCCAACTCCAGGAGACTCAAGAAACATGATTCATGGCCTCATGGAGCTCACACACATGTGTGTAGGGGAGTTATATGTCAGAATCACACAAAGTGTGTTACAGATGGGCTCTTGTGACACATCATGCTTTTTCCCTAATCTTGGTGAAAAATGAGACGCTTACCAGCACTGACATGCACACTTCAAGGTGAAGATGCTGAACTCACAGGAATCCAACAGCAGTCAGGGGCCTTCCTACGCCCTCTGCACCTGGCAAGTGCTCCCGGTGAGCGCTGCGGTCCTCAACAGCGTGCAGTTGCACCACAGTGCCACCAAGTGGCGGGGTGGGCAAGGTGTCTTCCGACAAGCAATACCTCAGGGAGGAGCATCTAGGGTCTATTGCTGTTGAACAGGTTTCTCCAAGCTGCAGCAGCTTCACATCATAAGCAGTATTACCTCACACCATTTCTGAGAGTTAGGAAGGTAGGGGTTGCTTAGCTGGGTGGTTCTGGCTCAGACTCCTCTCCTGTGGCCGCAGTCCTATGGAGTGGCCTCCCTAGTGGCTCGTACTCAGGACTGTGGGAGCAGACCTCAGCTTCTTGTAGGCCTATCGCGGCACAGCAGCTGTCTTCCCACAGAGTCTCCACAGCTACACACCATCATCTCTTTAGTCGTCGTGTTGTAAGCCAGTTGCTCAGTCCAGCTCAACTGCAAAGGGGCAGGAGAACTGGCTCCCTCCTTTCAAGGGAGGACCCAAGAATTTGACATTGTAAATCCCTGCAATGTTGCCAGCCCAAAGAGCAAGAGGCCTCTGCCAGCTGGTCCCCACAGCTGCTGCCCCTTGCTCTGTGTTCATGCCATCTCCCTGGTGCTCAGGTCAGAGATGTGGATCCCACTGCCACCTAGACAAGCTGAGCAGGCCAAGTGCCAGTTGGCAATGGAAACATAGTCGGTGCGGCTGTTCCAGAAAGTGGGTCCAACGTGTTAGTCTATTATCAAACACGGGTCTGTTGCAGTGACAGCTCAGCTCATTTGGAGAACCTCTTCGGTGTTGTTTCGTCCCATTGACACAGGTGTATCCTTGCTTGCGTGAGCCTAATCCTGCACGTTGGTGTCAGAGAAGTTGTGATTTTAGAGTAGAAGTGTGGCGGTAGGAAAGAACACACAAGGGGCCCAGGAAACAGTGTTTCCGGACACTGTCATTCCAGGGTGTGCCACTTTACAAAGCTTTGCCTGAAGAGCTGGTATGTAAACATACAGTCATGCATGGATTAGAAGCATTTTCAGTTCACATTACCTCTCACTGTGATTGCAGGCTTTCAGGGGATGAAGAAGTAGTGGAAGAGTGTACTTCCAGCAGCGGACATGTTGCTTGGGGATGCTCATGTCCCATCATGGGGTACCTGGTTTCCAGTCCCAGTTCTGCTTCCAACCCACTTTTCTGCTAATGCCCATACACCCTGGGAGGCAGCGAGTGATCGTTCGGCTACCCGAGTCCTTGTGACCCCTGTGGGAGACTTCCATATTGAGTTTGCAACTCATGGTTTCAGTTTGGCCTACCCGCCCCCGACTCCCCCGCAACCACCACCACCAATGGCATTTGGGGAATGACTCCATGAATAGAAGAGAAAAATAAACGGCTTTTAAAAGAAAAAAGAATATACCTCCAGAGTTTACTGTACAAAGTTCTCTTAAAGCTCCTGCACATGTGCACAGAGCGTGGAAAACAGAAGGCAGCTGAACAAGGTTGGTGGAATTGAAAAAAAAAAAAAAAACACAGGTTAGGAGGCAAAAGGAGCCTGCCACCCCTTCCTGGCACCAGTTTAGCTCCCACTCTATCCCCTCAGCTCCCACTCCCTGTTAGCAGGCACGTTCTCCTTTCTTTCAGGCCTCCACATGGAATGTATGCAGACTAGAACCTATGTTAGTTACCAAGAAGACTCACGCAGGTTTATTTCCAAGGTTCCAACTCTCTCATCATATAACAAAATGGCAAATTCTTTCCTTGGCAGTATGCTACTAAACAAAAATCTTTTAAAATACGTTTTCCCTGGGACACATTACGGTGATAATTGAATGTTCATAATGGTGAGCTTGCAATTCTATTAGACTCTGAGAATGAAGAGAAAGAGCTGTTTTTCAGTAGCATTTCATACTTAGTGGATTCTGTAATTCTCACATTTTTGCTCAATGGGCTTGGGGGATGGTCTAATTTGCCAGTTACGCCAGTGAATGGAGGTTTTACTGTGTTGCTGTGGTACTGACATGGCAAGTTACTTAGATGTGTGTTAAGGCAGACTCTGAAGTGTATGCCAAACAGCACACCCTGACAGAGACTCAGCTGCAGGGAGATGTGCCCGGCTGTAGCCCCTTAGAACCCATCTTCTTCGTTCTAGATCTTTAAAAAATCTGCATTACTGAGATTAAGAATAACAACAAATAAATTTGTAGATCAAACTAACATTCTTACGGTTACATATCCTAATATGTTCTGACCAATTTGACATAGGATTAATGCCAAAAAGTTGTTGGGACTGTGTGTGTACTGAGGATACAGGAGGGTGATCTTTGCTACTCCATGTCACTCATCCTCCAATAAAATCTTATTCTTTCTTGCTGAACCTGTTCTTGGCAGACTTATCACCCTACTTCATGACAATTCCCAGTCATTGCTTACTGTGGGGGCAAAAATCAAGTCTGACACCTACATTTGGCAACTGAGAAACTAAGATGCCAAAAGGCTATTTGACTTGGCCCACAGCTATGGTAGAAGCTTAGTTACAGAGCCCATTGAGAGCCTTTGTGTCCCAACTCCCAAGAAAAGCCCTTTTGTGACAATGTGCTTGGCCACCCCAATGCCCACTGTTATTGAAATTCTCCACCTGGCGCAGCTGGAATACCCTAAACAGTGCTGGAAAATGGAGTTTTAGTAAGTGCAGTTGGCACAGTTGAAATGCTATGGGTTCCACTGAAAACATATAACCTGGGAGTGATGTTGTGGCTCAACAGATTAAGCCACTATTTGTAGTGCCAGCTGCTTTGCTTCCAATCCAGCTTCCTATTACTATGCCTGGGAAGGCAGGTGACAGTTCCTCAGGTACCTGTGTTCTTGCCACCCACACGGGAGATCTGGATGGAATTCCTAGCTTCTAGACCATCTCTCTCTGTCTCTCTTTTTCTCTCTCCCTCCCTCTCTCTCTCTCTCTCATGCTCTGCCTTTTGAGTAAATAAATCCTTTTTTAAAAATGCATCTAAATTGGGCCCGGCGGCGTGGCCTAGCGGCTAAAGTCCTCACCTTGAAAGCCCCGGGATCCCATATGGGCGCCGGTTCTGATCCCGGCAGCTCCACTTCCCATCCACCTCCCTGCTTGTGGCCTGGGAAAGCAGTCGAGGATGGCCCAATGCTTTGGGACACTGCACCCACGTAGGAGACCTGGAAGAGGTTCCTGGTTCCCGGCTTCGGATCGGCACACACCAGACTGTTTCGGCTCACTTGGGGAGTGAATCATCGGACGGAAGATCTTACTCTCTGTCTCTCCTCCTCTCTGTATATCTGGCTTTGTAATAAAATAAATAAATCTTTTTAAAAAATGCATCTAAATTGAAAGGATTTTAATAGTGTTAGGCAGAAACTCAGGACACACATTGTCTATTTGGGAAGATGTCTACCTGTGCAAGCAATCTAGGAATTCCAACCTTTTCAGGAGAGTTCCTCCAGATTTGGTTCATCTCTATGTTGAAAGTCATGCTCATAGGTTCATTCTCCAGGATATGACAGGTGCAGGAAAAAAAGATTATTTGGCATGATGATGATATACTTTGGCTAAATAAGTATATACAGATACCCACATTCACACAGTTAAACCATTTGAAAATAAATTGTGAACCCACACACCATCCAATTCCTAAATAGCTCAACACACTTCTCTTAAGAATAGTCATATTTAGAACAATATCTGGGGCACAAGGCATTCGTGAAATCAGGGTATCATTGTTTCTAGACCATTTAAATGAACAGATGTAAGAGAGAGAAATATGCTCTGGCTTGAGTGAAACTTTCTTTTTTAATTATGTGGAGGGCAGAGACAGAGACAGAGAGACAGAGAGAGAGAGAGCTCCCAGCTGCTGGTTCACTCCCCAAACTCTCATAGCTGGCCATGCCAAAGGTCAGAATTCACATGAGTGGCAGGAGCCCAAACACTTGAGCAGTTAGTTACCTGCTGCTTCCCAGGGCGCATATCAGCAGTCAGCTAGAATCAGGAGGGGAGGCAGGTCTGCAATCCAACTCATGCACTTCATTTCGGTGTGCAGGCATCCCAAGTGACGTCTTGAATATGGAGCTGTATGATCACCCCTAAATACACTTTGAAGAACTGCTTTAATGTGGCTCTTCTCCATTCAAATCTAAACGTATCATGCTGACATATTTGTGTTAATACTTGCTGTGACTTGTCTTACAGCAAGGGACCATGGCTACGCCTCAGAGTGAGCCTCCTCAGTGAATGGCAGGGACCCCAATTTCTTGGGTCATCATGGCTGCCTCCCAGGAAGCCAGGGTCTGTAATGGAACCCAGATATCCTGATGTGGAACTCAGGAGTCTTCACGGTCAGGCTAAACGCCATCATTAAAATTTATTTTCTCTTAATTTGGAATCCTATCTTGGTTTCTTGTCCACGTAATATTATAAGGACAGAAAGTTACTGCGTGAAGTTTAAGATTTCTTTCTATTCATTTATCCTTAGATCATATCCCACTAGGGGTGCATAATGAGAACACTGAAAATAATTCTGTTCTTTGTGTAGCTGTTGGTGCCACATTTGAAATAGAGTTAGGCTCATTTGTCCCAATTTGTTTTCCATTTTAGGATTTTATTTCTGTCTTCTTTATTTCAACTTTCTTGTAGATGTAAAACATTTCCATGGTCCCAAAGTTAAAAAGTATATGAGGGGTAGCCAAATTTTCGCTTTCGACCCTCTTCTTTTGTTTCGCTCCCTCTAACTCCATAGATAACTATTTTTACTTCTACTCTTTGTAAACATGAGTAAATATCTAAATGCATTCTTTTTTCTCCCTTTTGTTGTAAGTGTTAAACCCAAATATTACACGTTATATGTGCAGTTGCGTACTGTTTTAAAATCTAAAAACATACTATGGCGGTTATTTCAGTCCACCTACATTTTCTTCTGTCTCCTTGTGATTGCCTGGTCTCCAGCTTGTGTAGGTGTGACAGTGTGAGGATTCTCCCCTGCTGGTGGTATCTCATCTTTGCTACTATGGACAATGTCATGTTGCTTAACCTTGTGCAAACCTTATTGTTTGTTGTGGTACATTTTCAGGGTAGTTCCTGGAAGTGAGACTGCAGGCTAAGGCACTTATACTTGTCTTAAATTTTTTGCCAAGTCCTTGGGCCTGGCACAGTGGCCTAGCAGCTAAAGTCCTCTCCTTGAACGCGCCAGGATCCCATATGGGCGCTAGTTCTAATCCCGGCTGCTCCACTTCCCATCCAGCTCCCTGCTTGGGGCCTGGGAAAGCAGTCAAGGATGGCCCAAAGCCTTGGGACCCTGCACCCGCGTGGGAGACCTGGGAAAATTTCCTGGCTTCAGATCGGTACAGCACCGGCCATTGTGCTCACTTGGGGAGTGAATCATCAGATGGAAGATCTTCCTCTCTGTCTTTCCTCCTCTCTGTATATCTGACTTTGCAATAAAAATAAATAAATCTTGAAAAAAATATATATATATATACATTTTCTTTTTTTGCCAAGTTCCCTTCCATAGGGTCTGCCTTATACACACTTGTATAACAGGCAATGTCATCCACCTCTTGGGTTGCAGGAGAATTCTAACGGCTACCTCTCTTCCTGTTGGGGAAATTGAGCCTCATTTTTTATGCCTAAGGGGTGACTTAACACTGCTTTCTCTCTCCTCTCTCCTCATGGGGCTCTCTGTGGTGCTTGTCTGTAGTTCTCTCCATTTTTGTTTTGTTTTGTTTTGTTTTTTTCCATTTTTACCAGCGGGTTGTGCACTTGCTGTCATGTGTGACATGACTCGCCAGTTGCCACTGTTGTTTCTCAGTCTTTGCCGATGGTGTTTTGCTTGTTTTAAGGGAGTCAGCGTTTCACCAATGTTTTCCACTTTTTGCCTGGCTTTTGAGAGGGCCCTCCTTAGTGGGAGGTGATAAAGTCGCTTGCCTACATCACCGAAAGAATGCAGCCCAGAGATCAAAGAACACACATCTGGAGAGAAATGGGATCAACTCTCTGAACAGTAGATCAGTGGATCAACTTCCCCAAGGAGATCTGTTGTCTCCCCCTCTAGGGGAACCGGAGAGATATCATACACGCACACACACACGTGTGCATGTGTGTGTGTGTGTGTGTGTGTGTGTGTGTGTGCTGTCCTCCACGGCCTCTGCAAACCTGCCTTCTGTTCTGCAGGCTGACCCCTATGCATGGCATCAGTCAGCAGCCTTGCCCTTGGCTCCTGCCTGGGCACATGTGGCAAGCAGGAGTCACTGCTAGGAGACTGGAGCACCATGGAACAGAGGCTGAGCATTGCTTTGGCAGAGGCTGTGTAATGCTGTCCACAGCCACAGCCACATCTTTAGCAGGTCAGCCACCGTCCTGGCTGTGATTTCTGCTGGGTTCTGAAAGGCCCTTCCCAGCACTTCTGTCCCCACCCTTCTTCCGGGCCAGGAAAGTAATGACTTCCCCAACTTTCCAGAAGTGCCTGCCCCAGGCTGTGTCACTGTCCCCACTGCGTCCTCTGCAGAAAGGCCCTCCTGAACCTTTTCCAGGTACGCTTTCTTGCTCTTTGTGTTTGCCATCTGTGCCT
Source organism: Ochotona princeps (assembly GCF_030435755.1). Lineage (NCBI taxonomy): Eukaryota > Metazoa > Chordata > Mammalia > Lagomorpha > Ochotonidae > Ochotona > Ochotona princeps. Next base: position 29,773,655 of record NC_080852.1, on the reverse strand, counting down.
GCCAGAGCCCGGTGGATACCAATAGCGTCACCAAGTCACAGCCATTTGTCAGTCACAAACTTGGGCAATACAGCTCTTTTCTACCACCCCTAAATTAGAAAACTTTCAGAGCAAGGCAAAACAAAGTCAAGGAAGCCACGCCATGAATTCCAGAGCAATTCATCTTGATGATTCATTATTCAGCCTGAGGATTCTCATTATTCAGTGTGCGCAGCTCTGGTCTAATTTGTGGTGGGTTTCAGAAATCAACAGTTTGAGGTTAAACTCCTTCAAGGCTGTTGAATAGAATTTCATTAAGAGCATCCATAGAATAATCTAAGGAAGCGTTCTCTGCCTAGTGGTTGCTCTAAAGTCAGATGCAAACATGTCCTGTGTATAGTGTGTCCCTAGAAAGCAGACTAGGAATACTTTCTGGGTGCACTTATTTATGCTGATGTTTTCCACACACAGCCTTTAAAAGGCTCTAGCAGGTGTAGTGCATGGCCTACCTAGCAGTTGCAAGGCCTGCATCCTATGTGAGAGCGTTTGGGTCCCAGGTCCATTCCCAACTGAAGCATCCTGCTAATGTATGCCTTAAAATGCAGTAGGTGATGGCTCAAATAGTTGGGTCCCTGCCACTCACGTGGGAGACTTGGATAGAGTTCCCATCGTCTGGCTTCTACCTGGCAGCTCTGGTCAGTGTGGCCACTGGGAAGACAAACCAGTGGATGGCAACTCTCTCCTTTGTCTCACTGCCTCACAAATAAATAAAAATGGTCTTTAAAGGATTCCAGTGAAGTATCTCTGTCCATTGTAAGTGGCTCAGTCCATCAGCAGGCAATGTCTGTGGGAAACGTATTATTTTACTGAGTCACGTTCAGTTGTAACTTCACTTTCTTTTAGCTAATATTGCCCTTTAAACTGTGTTTTAACTGTTTCACTAGAACACTGCATGAAATCAAAAGGATGCAGGCGTTTTAAGTTACCAAGCTTCTAAAAGGGGCCAGGAGAAAGAAAACAGAATGCTTCTGCTTGGTCCCACCCTCGTCCCTGTAGATCTGATTGTAAGGTGAGTGCTATTTGCCCCTTGGATTCTAAATTTCTCTTTGAGGTAAAGGATTAAGATAATGTTCTGGTGGGAAGGGCCCTGGAAGTCCAGTGATCCAACCTCTGTATTCTGCAGGTTTCAAAAGGTGTTGTCCTCAGAGTCAGAGTCACAGCAGCTCTTCGGTCTCCACTTCCTTTGCACAGGTCATTCTGTGTGTTTACTCTCAGTCCTGTTCCAGAAAGTGGCAGCTGTGCTGGTTACACAAAGCCGCTCCTTTCAGGCCTTGAGGGCCACCCCAGAGGCACATCTGTAATGTACAGACTGACTTGTTGGGAAAGTTGGGAGAGAGGGAAGATGTCCTCTCCACCTGAAGGAGAAAAGTCTTTTCTATCTGCCATTAAAGCATCTTTCTTTTCTCCTTTGGACCAATAGGTACTATCTAGAAGATTTCAATGTGTTCTGATTTCCAGATACACAGAAACAATAGGACATATGTAGATACATAAGAGGAGATGTCCTGCGGGACCTGTCTCTTGTGACTAGGACGGCTGAGAAGGGATACAGTCTGACATGTGCAAACTACAGAACCAGCAGAGCTGTGGTGTGTACTGGCAGAGGGAGGGAGCATGCTGGTGCAAGGACAGGTGTCCAGAGGCAGAAGAAGGGAGAGAATTTGCCCTTCCCCTGGCCTTTTGTTCCGACTGGGTCCTCAGTGGATGGGACGATGTCCCTCTCTGCACCCCCCTCAGAAAAACAAGGGTCTGATCTTCTGAACTGAGTTTACTGATTGGAATGTTAATCTGTTCTGGAAACATCACCATCCCCCCACTAACACACACACACACTACCCCCATATTCCCAGAAATAATGCTTTAGAAACTACAGGGTATCCCTTAACCCAGTGCAGTTGCCACATGACGCCAATCATCATATTAGACCGCCTAATGTACAAATCCCTCCGTGTCTAATTCCAATGCTTTACAGCCAAATCCCCGTGGGATCTAGATGGCACTAAACTGCAAAGTTCAGTATTCTTGGGCAAGCTCTTATCAACAGTGTGACATAGAGCAAGAGATGATTTTTCAGTTTTGTTGTCTTAATTTTTAATGGGGATATAAGAGCTCAGAATTCATGGGTTCAGGTAAGGATTAAACATGTTTAATACATGAATGCTTGTTAACATAGTTGTGGCCTCTACTACTGTTCTGACCATCACAGGCTGTGCCCCTGTCATTGTCACATCCTTCCCTCCCCTTGTACTATGAGTCAGCTCTATTCATCTTTTTTCTTTTTCTTAGATCTTCCATCCATTGATTCACTTTCTAAGTAGCCACAACAGCCGGAGCTGAGCTGATCTGAAGCCAGGAGCCAGAAGCTTCTTCTAGGTCTCCCACGCAGGTGCAGGGTCCCAAGACTTTGGGCTATCCTCAACTGCTTTTCCAGGCCACGAGCAGGGAGCTGGATGGGAAGTGGGGTATTAGAACTAGTGCCCATATGGGATTCTGGTGTATGCGAGGTGAGAACTTTAGTCACTAGGCTACTGCGCCAGGCCCCAGCTCTATCCATCTTCCAGGATTAAGCTGAAACTTATCCCCACTGAGAGACCTTCCTCACCTGTCTGAGTCTACGCTCTTGCCCTCCTCGAGGCTCCTACTAAATGCAGGTGTATCCCTTATTTACCTGGATACAAAAATGAGCATGGAAAACATCAACTAACGTATACTTATTGTAGCTGTGCCTCTTGTCTTTACCCATGCGAGTCCACATAATTTAAGGGAAGGAGCCAGGCAGCTCCTAGGCTTCAGGGCAACAATGTGCTGACTCTTGAGGTTCCCAACGTACTTGCTAAATGAATGTTGTCGATTCCCTGGATGTTTACATAGGCAGAACATTGCCTAACTTCCCCTTGGGCACCTAACAAAAACCAGTTGTGGATGGCAGTAAAATCAAAGGAGTGAAAGCAGACTTCAGAACTCTCAAGGTGTGAGTAAAACAAAAGACGGTAGGAATCACAAAAAGCATTCATGACTCAAAGGCCACAGCTAGTGGGTGACAGCGCAGGGATCTGAGCTCAGGACCTTGGCTATTATGCTAATTAAGAGCCAGTTGTTTCAGCTATGGCTTTATTCTATGTGTATTTATTCAGTACCTACTCTAGGTCGAGTGGATTTCCTCCCTTACATGAAGCTAACTTATTTCACCTTCACAGCAAGTTACCTGGGAGTCAAAACCATCACCCCCATTTGTCTCGAACAAGAAAGTTAAATGGACAACAGTTATTTATACAAGGCCATCACGTGTGAACCAAATTAGAAACCCATATTGGTCCTGCCTCAGTGGGGCCACCACCTCCTTGTCCTGCAGCAGCAGATGAAGATTCTCATTTTCCTGTGCTAGTTTTCCCCGAGTTTAACAGATGAGATGCAATGAGATATGCAGGGTGGAACGTTCAGAATGCCTGACTCCAAGCATGATGGCGTTACGATCTCTGAAAATCTACTCCAGCAGCGCATCACAGGCAAAACTGTCAAACCAAAATATGCAAGCTAAGGTCTCACTGTAGAAAAACACCCAAGTAATGATAGGAATAAGTGAAATGTGTGGCATTTTTAACATATGCTAATATTATTTCCCTTTCCCTAGCTCCATGGTCATCTTGAAAACCAACAACCTTGCGTTCACAGTAGCCACAAAGGTCAACAGCCTACCAACCAGAAGGGACAGAGCAGAAGTATTCTTTTCCAAGCACAGTGCTGTGTGCTGAGCTGTCTGGCAGTTCAGTAGGGGCTGGCACCGTGGTGCAGTGGACAAAGCCTCTGCCTGTCACATCAGCATCCCATGTGGGCACAGGTTTCTGTTCCCACTGTTCCATTTCTGATCCAACTCTCTCCTAATGGTCTGGGAAAAGCAGAGGAGGATAAGCCAAGTGTTTGAGTCTGGGCCACCCGTGAGACGCAGAGGAAGCTCTTGACTCCTGGCTTCAGCCTGGCCCAGCCCAGGTCACCGTGGCCCTCTGGAGAGTGAACCAATTATTGGAGGATCCTGTGCTCGCTCTCTCTTTCTTTCAACTAGACAAATAGATCTGAAAATTTTCAATAGAACTGCTGTGCTTACCAGACAGACAGTAAATCAGCTATCACATAGTTATGTGCTGCAAAACAACATTTTGGCTAACAATGCCTGATGTAAGATTACATCACCCAGTAACAGTGTCACTTAATTTTTGTTAATACACATGATGTTCACACAATAACCAAACTGCCTAAGGACAGATTTCTCACAGTTTATCCCTGTCATTAAGCAATGCATGATTGCATGTTCAAGGAGCAAAGGAAGCTGTGTTTACAGAACTGAAGAAAAGCATGAGAAAGATGTCTCATGAAATATATAGTGCCAAAAAAGAAATGAGGAGACAGGTGTGCAATCTAATTCTGCCATGGTGTGAGTTATTGCAAACTCGAGTTTTTAGGTGAATCTTCAATGGTTTTTATAATAAATAATCTTGATGTTTTTAATTAAAAAAAGAAATGGAAGTTATAAAATAATATAAAAATAGTGAGTTGAAAAATACAATAACTAATTTTAAAAAATCACTTGATAGACTCAATACTGATTGAACTGATCAAGAAGAATCAGCCAATCTGATGAAGGGTCAATTGAGGTAATTCTGTTGAGCACCAGAGTTTTATGAATAAGATTGAATGGTGTGAACCACCTTTTGGACAACATTACCCATATAAATATACATGTCATAGGGGTCTCAGGAGGAGAGAAGTGAACAAAAATAGGGCAGAAGAATTATTTGGTGAAATATTGGCAACACCTTCCCAAATTTGATTAAAAACATTAACCTACACATCAAACAAATTCAATCAGTCCAAAACAACAAACGCAGAGATCTACATCTGGATATCAAAAGGCAGAGTGCCTCTTGTGAACCACAAGAAACAACTCATCATTTACAAGGGAGCCTCAATAAGATTAACGCCTGATTTCCCATCAGAAATCATGACAGTCAGAAGGAAGTAAAATGACATATTCAAAATTTGAAAGGAAAAGAATTTCAGCCAATGATTGAATATTCAATCAAACTACCCTATAATGATGAACAAGAGGGGGCTGGCATTGTAGTATAGTAGGTTAAGCTGCGACCTGCAATGCTGGCAATCATTTGACTTTCTTCTTACTCTCTCTTTAAATCATAAAGAACTATAGAAAAATGCAATCAGAAACTATTTTTCAGAAGTTAAAAAGAATAACTTCAATGAAGGCAGGACTGTCATCAAAGCATTTCTGGGTAGGGATTAGAGCGGGGCTTAAGGAAGACTGCATCTGTCAGAATTAAAGCACAGGGCCGTGACTGTCCAGGTTCAGGTTGTCTCGAACGTTTTTCCATAGCCTTCAATAATTATCTTCAGCCAGCTGCTGTGCTTGGATGGTTTGTGTTAATTCAGCTTTTGAAATGTCTTGTCTTGGAAGTCATGTGTTGTATTAACACTAATGTCATAAATGAGCAATTTACTATCTCTGAAAAGAGGCACACACCAAAGTTATATTTATAATAACAAACACCTGTGTTAATTTCCTTACACGAAGCGCATAATAGTGGCCTCCTCGAGGCGGCGTCTTGTGATAAAAAGACTAACAAAGTGGCCATCGCATCGGTTATTTCTTGTCCCTCTGAATGTGCAAGCCAGCACATGTTCTTTGCAAATAATATTCTGTATTTGTGCAAAAGCTATTTTTCAGTAAGTGTATTTTGAGAGCAGCAATAAAATCAGGTGCTGGGTAAGACACCTGAAGGATGTTTAGCATAGAAATATAGTTCGCAACACTTAGCAAAAATAAAAAATTAAATTTGGTGATGTTCAGTGTAAGTTTATAAATAATAGCTAGCTACTATGTGTGCTACGCATCCCCACTATCACAGAGTTGATAATCTTTTACAGACGGAAACTGTGTAAGCTTCTACCAGAACAATACACCTTAGAAGGTGACAAAATCCAACCCGTGAGAACAGCGGTGTTTAATTGTGCAATGTGTGTGAAGTCTACGCTGTACGGAAAAGTGCAATTTGTGTGATACATGTGGCAGATTGGTGATTTACTACTGTAATTTTTTTGGAAGGTAGAAGTTAAAGGGCTTAGGGAAAGAGGGTTTTGTTTGTTTATTTGCTAGCAGAGAAAGGGATTAGTGGAAACCTTGGCAAATTCACTTGGGGGCAGGCTACACAACAAATTCGCAAAAGGAGAATTTTCCTCTTCTTCAGCTTTGTGCAGACAGGCTTATTGGAGTCTCATTTCATTCTAAATACTAAAGATAATCAGTTTTTTGCAATTGTGCCTTCAACCATTCGATGTTGAATTTTTCCTTGCCTGGGCCTTAATAACATCATGTAAGATCTATCTTGTACCACTTCCCATCCAGCTCCCTGCTTGTGGTCTATGAAAGCAGTCAAGGACAGCCCAAAGTCTTGGGATCCTGCACCTACATGGGAGACCTGGAAGAGGCTCCTGGCTCCTGGCTTGGATCAGCACAGCTTGGCCATTGCAGCCACTGGGGAGTGAATAAAGAGGAAAGATCTTCCTCTCTGTCTCTCCTCCTTTCTGTATATTTGACTTTCCAATAAAAATAAATATTTTTTAACAGAAAAACAAAACAGACAAATCCCCCACTTGCAATGATCAACAAATTTCATGTCTCAAGTTATGACAAGCAATTCATAAAATTCCTGAATATTCTAACAATCGATTTTTGTGAACGGACACAAGCCATTCTAACTATGCAGATAAATGAGGTCACTGGTAGCTTTGCACCGGTTTAGAACAGCCTCTTCACTCACTGCTCATTCACTCAGATCGCCAGCAACGTTCTTCCGGCTGCAGCAGTAGACAATCACAGCCCATTTCATTGTAGAATCAGTGATGGGCGGAAATTGTTTTCTTCTGTACATTCCAGCAAGACCTAGAACTAAGAACATCATTTTGCTCAATTACTTAGAACCAAGTGTTTAAGGCATCAGAAACAGATTATTCCCTACTTGTCTGGACAGGTGATAGAGCCAACATGCCAATCGCTGTTTGTTTTCTGCCACCAGCATAGACTGAATGGGATGGGCATTCAAAGCTGTGCTAAACTTCGACTATGTTTTCAAAGCCATGAGTGGATGAATTAACAGGCAACATTAATGTCAGAGGGAATTATGGGTATGCCCACTTTCTTTTTGGTATTTTATTAACTTGCCCTTGTTAAAGATGTTCTGGAGCAAAAATAATGACCATGATTGGTGGGTTTTGTTTTTGCGAATCCAAACCTTGGAAAGGCAAATGACATTCAACGTTTGCAAATGCCTAATGTTTCATCATGGACTTATCAGGTAAAAAAAAAAAAAGAAGAAAAGTAAAAGCTGAAAGATCTGAAATAAGATACATAATTTTCTTTTTACAAAAAAACAATTAATTTTATTGAGAATTCAAGCCTTAGGCTCTTTTATTGAATAGAATTAAATGGAAGGTGAGGAAAAGGAGCATTGTTAAAATTCTCTTTTCCCAGGTTGGCACAGTGGCCTAGTGGCTAAAGTCCTTGCCTTGAACGAGCTGGGATCCCATATGGGTGCTAGCTCTAATCCCGGTGGCCCCGTTTCCCATACAACTCCCTGCTTGTGGCCTGGGAAAGCAGTTGAGGATGGCCCAAAGCCTTGGGACCCTGCACCCATGTTGGGGACCCAGATGGAGATCCTGGTTCCTGGCTTCAGATTGGCGCAGCTCCAGCCATTGTGGTCAGTTGGGGAGTGAACCAACAGACGCAGGATCTTCCTCTCTATCTCTCCTCCTCTGTCTGTATATCTGACTTCGCAATAATAATAAACCTTTAAAAAAAATTCTCTCTCCCCATCATCATGATTTTAAGTTCCCTGAAGCCAGGGGACATGATTGAAATTCAACACTTGACTCTCTGATCCCTTTCTTTCTTCTTTCTTCCTTATCCCCACCTCCGACGGCACTAAACTTGACACTGGGCAATCACTCCTATGGATTCCTTCTCAGTTTAACACAGAGTTTCCTAATGCATAGGCAGAGTCTGAGGAAGCCTGCCCCTGGGTAACCAGGCAAAAGAGTAACATTTCATCACCAAGTTATCTTTCAGGCCCAGAAGAAAGAAACAGGTGGCTTTCAGTGACTTGAGAATCTAGGTGCAACCACTATGATCACAGCCAGGACAACCGAGCGCATGGTAGTGCCCAAGGACCGACCTTTCCTAATGGTAATGCCAAGACCTGCGGCCCACAAAGAGCTTAGGCCTTATGATCATAACATGTGATACATGTCAGGGCACGTTTTTAAACTGCCCCTGTGTGTGTGTGGTCAGGTGCTCTCCCCAACATGTGATGGCAAGTATTTCCCTCTTGCCTACTCACTTCTCCTGAGAAGACTTCCCTCTGCTCCAGGAGCTGTGACTTTGCAAATGACTCCTCATAACCTCCTTTTTTGTGGCAGATAAGTTAACCTTGTGTGTGACAGCTGTTTGCTGGGAAGTGATTCCATAACTCAGATGGGTAAGATTACATACAGAGTCATGTAAAATATCCCAAGGACATGAGAATGGGAGTTGGTACAAGCTTATGGATTGTTTCAGAATCGTGATTGGATTTGATTATATGTTGATGGGAGAGCTGACCATGTCTGATTTCTGGATAACCACCCCCCTGGAACTGATGTAGGAAGGGAGATGACTGGCAAGGAGGTGCTGAGAATTACTGGCCCTGTGATGTCACCTTGCCCATGCAGCAGCCTCTTGCATACTACCCAAACTCTACTCCTTCCATGCAGACTGCAGCTGCTGAGACTTTGCCACTCAAGAACCTACACCAGTGGGCCAGTGTTGTGGCCTGACAGGTTACACTGCTGCCTGCAATGCTGGCATCCGTATGAGCACTGGTTTGTGTCCCAGCTGCTCCATTTCCCATTCTTGCTGATGGCCTGAGAAAGCAGCAGAGGGTGGTCCAAGTGTTTTTTTGGCCTCTGCTACCCATGTGAGAGATCTGGTGGCAACTTCTGGCTCTTGGCTTCCAACTGGCCCAGCTCTAGCTGTTGTGGCCATAGGGGAAGTGAACTAGCAAAGATCTTTCAATATAATCATCACATCCAACATTACCACTCCCATTATGTATCTGAGATTCACATGACACTTCTAAAACTAAAAAAAAAAAAAAAAAAAAAAGGATAAAAAAGAAAAAAGGAAAAGTAGAGAATAGAATAAGGACATGGAAACGCTGCTCTGCCTCAGAGTCCACTATTTTGACCATTCAATGAAACCTTGCCCCAGTTGCCCAGATTACATGCAATGACCTCCTCACAGCCTGCTGATGGCTTTTCTCTCGGGAGCCAGCTCACACTCATTCTTAATTTAAATGAATCTTTTCTCAACTTTCTCCATGTCTCTTCCTTGATTTCCTTCTCATGTGGAGACAGGAACTTGGACCAAGTCTAACCAGAACACGGCAGCCACCAGGCAGAGGAGATGGCTTCCGGTGACCTGTCACTCCCAACTGCCTTTCTAACCAGAACGCAGCAGCCACCAGGCAGAGGAGCTGGCTTCCGGTGACCTGTCACTCCCAATTCCTTTCTCTTTCTCCTGCATCTATGCTTGTGCTAATCCTACCACCCACACCCGCCCGGTCCCCACTAAGAAGCTTGCTTTCTCTTGTGCGATGGCGTGCGTCTGACAAAAGTTCTCCTGAGTGACCGGCACTTGAAATCCACCAAGTAATAAGCTTCATGTCGTTCTTAAACATTCCCTGCTTGTGGCCTGGGAAAGCAGTGGAGGATGGCCCAAAGTCTTGGGATCCCATGCCCTTGTAGGAGGCCCAGAAGAAGCTCCTGGCTGCTGGCTTGGATCAGCTTAGCTCCAGCCGTTGTTGGATGCTTGGGGAGTGAACCAGCGGACAGATGATTATTCTCTCTGTATCTCCTTCTTTCTGTATATCTGCATTTCCAATAAAAAATAAAAATATAAATCTTTTTTTTTTTTAAAGAAGAGAGAGAATACTACAGAATGAGTAATTTGCAACAAACACATTCACTTGGCTCCTGGTTCTTGAGGCTGATTAAATCCAAGAAAAGGAGTTGGCTCTGGTCTGGGTCTTCTGGCTGCCTCAGAACCTGACAGGACACATTACACAGATGAGAAAGCAAGAGAAAGCGCCAGAAGGAGCAGAGGTTGGTTTTGTAACAAACCCATTCCTGGGATAACACTTGCCCACCTCCCAACACTGCTGCATCCTTCACTGCACAAGAACTTTGGAAACACTCAAACCCAAGCGTGGATCTAGGGCCATCAAAACACACAGCAAGAGTGCTCTGATGATCTGTTGTGTAGCAATCTACACAACAAAATTAACAAGCAACACAATGTCTGAAAACCAAGGGTCAGGTCACATTCATCTACACAGATGCTGGAAATTCAAAGGTCTCACTCTCAAGTCTGGTCCCCGGGTGTTCTGCACATGGTATCTCCCCATTGTTAGCAAGCAGCCACATACTATGGGCATCTCAGGGTAGTTGCACTTGGGTTATGGCAATTGAATTTTAAAGGGAAGCAGGTGAACTGGTAAATACCAAAGCTGACATCTCTTACGTCCAAGCCTTAGAAATTACACTGCATCATTTCTGCCACAAGTCAGGAATTAAATCAGGGGAAGAAAAAATAGATTCCAATCGATGTGAGAATTGGAACTTGTGGTTATGTTATTCCACTATAATTGACATTTAATTGGCTATTTAGGAAAAAAACTTTTCATTGTAGGAAGTTTTATTTTAGACTATATTGCTCAATTTAAAATCATTAAGCTATTTAGATTTTCTATTTCAAGTTATCATTTTTGGTAAGTTATATTTTCCAAAATGTTTTTAAAGATCTATTTATTTTTATTGGAAAATCAGATATACAGAGAGGAGGAGAGACAGAGTAAGATCTTCCATCTGATGATTCACTCCCCAGGTCAGCAAGGAACCAGGAGTTTTTCCTGGGTCTCCCACGCAGGTGCAGGATCCCAAGGCTTTGGGCCGTCCTCGACTGCTCTCCCAAGCCACAAGCAGGGAGCTGATGGGAAGCAGAGCTGCTGGGATAGAACCGGCGCCCATATGGGATCCTGGTATGTGGAAGGTGAAGACTTTAGTCACTAGACTAGCATGCCGGGGCCCAAATGTTCTATCTATTTCATCCAGCTGTTGAATTTATTGGCAAAAACCTATTTGTAATATTGTCTAATCATTTTTTTCATGTTGGTAAGATCTATAGTTATATCTTTTTTTCATTCCTGATGGTGTCAATTTTTTTTTTCTTTGCTTCTCATGCTTTTCTTAATTAGCTATATAGAATTTTATTAGTTTTATTAAAAAAGAATTCTTTTTTAATTACAAACTGCTTTTTTCTACATATCAACCTGTTTGGGGGTACTTCTTGAGGGTATTAGTACAAAAACAATCTAATTTCTGATAATTTATATAATAAATCACTAAGTTATCACTCATTAATTGCTGCCATAGTATTCTATACGTTGGAGATTCAAGATTTATTTTATCATGGGCATTTTCTATGCATCTTTTTTTTTAATGACACCAGAATCCTAAAGCCAACATCTTTTGTGCCTCTATGTGCACGTGTCAAACACCAGCCCCTCAGACATTAAATTGTTATATATCGTTGTATGATAATCTTACTTCTTTTTGTTGATATTGAGAGGCAGGTGGCATTGACTGGCAACAGAAATATACATGTGACCAAGTGTTAGGAGTCCACCCCAGATCTGCAGTCAGAAGCTGCAATTTAACGAGGTCCACAAAGAAGTTTGCCTGAATAGTAGAGTCTGGGGTCCTGTGATCTGTTTCCCAAGTTCCTACAGCTAACTGGCATCTAACAGCTTCCCTTGACTCAGCTACCATTTCCCCTTATCATTCTGTGTCCTTCCTAGCATCTCCCTGTGACAGTCCTTTAATCAGGCACTCAGGACACAGTCCTCAGAAAACTTGCCCTTCTCTACTAGGGTTAATGAGTGTTTGTGGTAAAGATACAGGACTGCATGACTGCTTGGCGTTCCCCCTGGGGGTCTGGAAATCTAAATCAACTTTGCAAGGAATGGGGCATTAGTCATCACCCTACATGGCATGTTTGGTCTGGGTGGGACCATGGTAGCACTCAGTTCTTCAGGTCACAGAAGAGATTGGTGTAGAGCATGCAGGAGGGAGGAGCTGCTTCTGTTTCTCCCACACGGGTGCAGGGTTCCAAGGCTTTAAGCCATTCTCCACTGCTTCCCAGACCACAAACAGGGAGCTGGAAGGAAAGTGGAGCTTCTGGGATATGGACTGGCAGCCATATGGGGTCCCAGTGTGTGCAGGGTGAGGATTTAGCCTCCAGGCTATTGCGCTGGGCCCCTCAATTTTTAACTTTCATTAGTTTATAACTAATTTAATATGATTTATAGATACAATTATAGAATATGATAGTCCCTTCCTCCCGTGGGGGTATAGATAATGGCTATAAACATGAATTGAATGGGGAAATGGCCATTTTGCCCATATACAGTAAATCTTCAAGTAATTTCAGATCATTAAAGCTACGCTGGTATAACAGTCTTTTAACCACTGGTTTGGCAAAGGCACGAGACAAAGTTTTATGGAACTGTATTTTCAACAATGCTGACACACACAGAAATTTCCCCATTTCTTTTTTTAAATTTTAGCTTCCACATATAAAGGAGAACGTGCAGTATTTGTCTTTCTGGGTCTGGCTTATTTCACTCCATATGATGTCCTCCAGTTGAGTCTGCTTTACTGCAAATAGCAAAATTTAATTCTTTTTTTTAAAGCTGAATGATACTCCATTTTCCCCATGTTTTAATCCATTCATCTGATGGAATCTAAATTTTGACTGTGGTGAGGAGTGCTGCTGTAAGCACACAGGTGGATCTCTGTAATAGGGGCAGCACTGGAGGAACTGCTCCCGCTTCCCGTGGTTCTGTTCCACACCAGAGAGCACCCGCTGTCTTTGAGGAACTCCTAGTGTAGCTGAAGGAGCCTTAATCTCGCCCCATTGAAAAGCCATAGTGATGATGCTAGGCTGAGCCTGAGTGGCAGATAGTTGGCAGGCATTCTCAGAGGGCGTCAGGAAGACAGAGCAGGGGAACTGCTAGGATTGGACCATGTCCCCAAAACTTACCTGCCTGACCCCTCCTCTCTAGAGTAGCAACACTGGGAAGCAGGATTAATGGGAGGGGGTGGCTCACGGAGCCTTGCGGGCAGGCTGCTTTGCCCGGCAGTGGGATCCTTACGAAGGACAACCCACACACCCAACCCCCTCTGTGTGCTGTCTCTCTGGTTTTCTGTCACAGGCTGACGATTCCTGCTGGGCTTCCCAGATTCCCAGCCACCCCACTGCAGCGGGCCAGGCCCACCAGGGCACGGAGCCATCCACCGAAGTCTAAAGTTAGGGGTCGCGGGCTCCCTAAAGGCAGGAGGCATGCCTAATGCCTCCTTTCCCAGTGCCTCGAGCAGAGTAGGCACCAAGTTAGGCAAACAAGAGGAATAGCTGCAGGGTAGTGGGTGGCAGCTTGTCGGAAAGCAGGTTGACGTTTCCAGGAGCCAGGCCCCTGCCGCAGCCTGAGGTGACTACACACTGACACCCCCAAGGACAGCAGAGAATGTACCTTTGGCTGACAGGCCCTGGGAACCCTCCTCTCCCCTTGGCCTCTCACCTGCGAGGAAGGATTGGAGGAAGACCAGAGTGCACCTGCAAGGTGGCACTTCTCTCCCCACTGGACAAAATCTGCAGGCTCTCAGACAACTCTCAGCTCCTGACAGGCCATGTCAAGGGGATGAGGCACCGATGCAGACGTGCTACAAGTCAGTTTACCATCTGACTCGGTCGGGCCAGTCTCACCGGTTCCACTAACCTGTCAGTCTCACCCAACGCCCACAGAGAAGCGCGCCTGAAGGGATGACGTCTGCGCGCACCTGATGCGGCGTGGCCCGGCACGCGCACGCGCACGCACACGCCCTACAGCACCGCCCGCTCCTGCCGGTGGACAATCCACGCATGCGCGGCCGGCGCGGCCTTAAGGGCGGCGGCGGCTCTGGGCAGCCCAGTCGGCCTGGCAGCCGGCTTCCAAACTCGGCCCCGGCGCCTGCGCGGCTGCGGCAGTGGTGGCTATGGCGGCGGAGGAGGAGGTGGACTCGGCAGACACCGGCGAGAGGTGAACGCGGCTAGGCCATGGGGGTCGGGACAGGGCTGTAGGGCTCCTCAGCGTTGGCTGTAGGGGCCGGGCTCAGTGGGTAGCGCCGAGGATCCGTAAGCTGCTGCTGGGTCGCGAATCCACGGAGCAGGGAGGAGAAGCCCCGGCCACCTTGACTGCCCGCACCATGGAGCCGCCCAGATGTTGTGTAAGCGGCTCCGAGGGGGCGAGGTGACCGAGGCGTCCACGCCCGCCCTGATCCTCCGCCAAGCGATCTCGGGTGTGCCCCGGCCGACCCCGCACCTGACCGGGAAGCCCTGAGATGGCCGAGTCCCTGGGTCCACTTCTCCGGGTCCGGCTTCCCGAAGTGCCCGGAGAAAGGGGCTGGATGGAGGAGCCGCAGGGTCGAGCGCGCTGCGGGCCCGAGAAAGTTAGGGGCAAGGACAGCGCAGAGCTCGCGGACTCTGGGTGGAAAGCAGGTGGACACTTGCGATTGGATCCCGAGTTCAGAAGTGATCACCCATCTTTCACATGCAGAGCCTTTGCTGGCCAGCTCTTCCCTGCCTGGCTTGTTGTTGTTAGTTGGGTCGTAGTTTCTGTTTTCAGATGAAGACGGGTACCTGAATCGTTGTGCAGGTTACAGGACAGATAACTAACAGGAAGTGTTTGGAATATACAGAATGCCGAGTTTATTGCTTTTCTTACATGGGAAGAAGTTCATGCACTTGTTAGCAGAATAGTTAGTGGATAAGTTATTTGTTATGAAGATTGTTTATTGCCTTGTTTGCTCGTTTGTATTGGGGGGACCTGTTTTTAACACCCTCCCTCCCCACCCACCGGCAATGTGCGTTTAATACTTGCTTACTTGTCTACTTCAGATGTTTGAAAAAACTAGCATGGGGAAAGTCAGAGATATTGAAACCCAGGAGATGGAGAAATTGTACATTTTAGATACTGGGTTCTTTGGGTCTTGTTTGTGATGAAGGGGCCATTGCTCTGGTGTGTTGATGACATCCTTGTTAACTAAGGTGGGATGCTGAGGGTCTCCCAGATGCAAGCAAGAACATAACAGGTAACTTGTGTTCCCATGTGGTTTGTGAAAACAGTGTTGGCTGTTTGCAGATGTGCTGTGAGGTGAGTCCTTTGGGCTCAGTGTTGTTGTGATGGTGGGAGGTCCCTGAGGGCAGCATTTAAACAGCTGTCCCTGGACAGCAGTAGCAGTGGGCCTCCCTGGTGGTGCTGGCGTACCCTGAGCAGTGGCCAGTGCCCACGCTGATAGGACCTTCGGAACTACATCAGTAGGTGAATAGGGAAAGCTAAGCCCAGGCTCCTGTTGGGTGTTGCCCAAATGTTGTCAGGGGTGGGGGTGGCTTGTGCCTGGGCACTGTTCCCATTTTGCAGTTGGAACTGCTGCCAGCTAGTACTAGGACTGGCTGGTTGGAGTCCTTCAGCTGTCTGAATTCAGGCTAAGACGTGTTCCCCGTATTTCTGCTGCTTCTCATTTGGATTAGATGTTTGAGTCATGTTCCCTGTCCCTAAGACATCTGGGATTTGGTTGGGGAGGGGATACTAACTAAGGGAACAATTCTGAAGTAGTCATTTGAAGTATAGAATTCTTGTGTTTTCCTTTGTGGCTTTTAGTGAAGACAGGCTTGCCAGGGAAACATTTGGCTTTCAACATCCAAGCCTTTCCAGTTGCAATACAGTTGAAAAAGCTAAATGTACCAGAATACGGTAGACTTCCGTGAATTGTTGTAAGGCTGGCCTAGAGAATCATGAAGTGTCAGTTGAGTTTAAAGGAAAGCTGCCATAGAGTTGCTGAGTTGCAGGGTTGTGGAGCTGGAGTTGAGTTATACTAAAAGGCCACTTCTGTATTTTCTGTTGTTTTGCCAACCTTTGGCAGGTTGAAATTGGCCATGGTGGAACTATTTAAATCATCAGATGCTATAAATAAAGTGTAAAAGATTCTCTTCTCCCTTCTGAGTTTCTGTGGGTTTGTTAACACTGGGTTGACACTGTAGTTTGAATGTAGCTCTTTGCCTTGGAGGCAGAGTAAGTTTTTCTGTTTTGTCTTTTTGAAAGATGACAAGATGTGCGTCTTCTTCCCTCCTCCCGTTCTGAAGCCCTTGCCTTCTTAGGACCAGGACTTCTTAATAAAACTCACAAAACCCCTCAATGCCACATCCTAGTAGCTTTTTATGTTTCTCAGTACTTATCTTTCCTGGCTCCTGTAATGATGGCTACTTCCTTTTGAAACTCTTTTCTAGCATGTATATTCTTTCTTACCCTGAGAGACAGCTATTTTTATTCGATTCTCTTGTTTTTCTTGTTCTCTGAAGGTTGTCAGCCATCCCCCAACATTCTGTGCTCATCCTTGATGAACTCCCATGTCTGTGAAGGGGACACAGGGTCTCTTTTTCTTTCTGGTTCTCTTCAGTGCTTGGTGGAGTCCTCCAGTAACATGTCCAGACTCTTGCCTTGGGCCTTTCTTCCATCAGACTACAGTAAGCAAGCCCAGTTCTTCCAGGGGATTTCTGTTTTGATCAGGGTAGTTGCATTCTTGTGGTCATCCAACATCCCAGCGGTGACGGTGCTGTCTTTTCCTGTCCCATGTCCTTTTGTTGCCCATAAATATCAAATGTGTTACTTAGTTGAGCAGATTCTAAATGGATGGTCTGTAACTGGGAGCCAGCCTGGCTCAGCCTCCTGGGTTCCTCCTCCCCTTGGTTAGGACAGCTTTGGTAACATGCTTGCTGTGTAGCTCATTTCATGGGTTGCTTCACATTTCCAGAAGGCAGGGTCTAATTTGTAGCACTGCTGCACGTGGAGTGGCTTTTTATGTGTTCTCTCTCACATACATTGGCTTTATGATGGGTCCTTAGGCTGACATCAGAGCCCATCCTAGCCAGCATGGCTCCCATTTAGCTTTGGCATCTTACTTCCTCGCCGGGCACTGGACTCTTAATTAGAGCCTGGCTGTATCTCTCTTGTTTCCTAAACGTTCCTTGCTCACATCCTCTGAGTGACTTGGATTATGTTCTTTTCTCTAATACAAGGTGGTGATCTCCTTTCTCTGAAGGTACACAGTGTTTTTCTGAACCTTCTTTGTGGTACTTGTATCAGTATTTCATAATATAGTTGTGAGTTTGCTGGATCAGCTCAGTGAGGACAAGACTTTTGTCTTACTGGCCTGAAGGGACTTTATCAATAGTAAACTTCAATACAATTTTACTAAACATCTCAACTGTTATAAATTATGCTGATGCAAGCATGAAGATCAAAAAGAGTTTTATATATGAGAGTACTTTGGAAAGTTTATGAAACATTGAAATTGAAAGAGTATTTTGATGCAAAGTGTTTTGAATATTCATGTGATCTCCTGTATACATTGTAGCTGTGTTGAAAGAAAAATTAAGATCATGAACTCACATTGTGCTGGGGAGGTTGGCATAGGGTTGTTTGCCCTGACCTTGGATGAACCAACCCATACTTCGCTGTTTTTTCCTGCCTTCCAAAAATGCCAATCACAGACTAACAAATGCAGAATTTAGTCCTATGACAAAGAACTTGTTAACAAAAAAAGTCTCAGAGGTGGTCCACTCAATTGAAAACAAAAACAAAAATCACTGAATTAAACATTTTAGAATGACACATGTTTCTGAATGAGGCTTTAAAGATATAATTTAGGGCCCAGCGGCGTGGCCTAGCGGCTAAAGTCCTCGCCTTGAATGCCCCG
This sequence comes from Ochotona princeps, assembly GCF_030435755.1. NCBI lineage: Eukaryota > Metazoa > Chordata > Mammalia > Lagomorpha > Ochotonidae > Ochotona > Ochotona princeps. The sequence continues at coordinate 29,755,664 of NC_080852.1, read as the reverse complement.
GGATCCCATATGGACGCCGGTTCTAATCCCGGCAGCTCTGCTTCCCATCCAGCTCCCTGCTTGTGGCCTGGGAAAACAGTCGAGGACGGCCCAATGCATTGGGACACTGCACCCGCGTGGGAGACCTGGAAGAGGTTCCAGGTTCCCAGCTTCGGATCGGTGTGCACCGGCCCGTTGCGGCTCACTTGGGGAGTGAATCATCGGACGGAAGATCTTCTCTGTCTCTCCTCCTCTCTGTATATCTGACTTTGTAATAAAAATAAATCTTTAAAAAAAAAAAGATATAATTTATTTATAATAAGTCTTCTGAAAGACATTGGTTTAAAAATAACTTAGATTAGTTACTTAATTTTTTACTCTAACTTCATGGTTCTATAATTTCCAACTACTGATTGTGCATTATAAACGAGTTGTGGTTTTATTGGAAATATTCATTTTGAGATGCAGGTGTTTATAGTTTATCATCTAGTAACTGACTTATTGAGCAAGATCAATGTAAAACTACACCTGTAACTTCTTCAGGTATGTTTGGTGATGAGCTCATGAAGGTGTCTGATTCCAGAATGGTTTGTTTATTGTATGGCAGGAAATAACAGGAAAAATATTTCCACCACTCTGACTTGTCTTAAAGCACTGATTTTTCCATTTCTGGGTCTTTAAAAGTTACAGGTTAGAAGGCAGAGGTGCTAAAAGACTTTTAATTAATGTTTAAAACAAAACATAAAGTAGTGGGGTTATATTTGACAAATCTCATTCAGTGATAAGATTGCCTGTATCTATGACTTATCTAAATAAATGACATAAAATTAGCCATTAAAATTGTAATTGTATCAGATAAACTCCATGTTTTTTTTTTTTTTTCTGTTCCCCAAGAATGGGATTTAGGAATTCAGTTCCCAAAAAGACTTTGGTTGCCCAAGTGTTAAAATTTCCAACTGGGAATGTTCAGTCATTCACTCTTGAGGAATTAGTTCAGAGGCATAGTATATAGTCATGCATCTTAATTAATGTGCATATTATAATTAAAATAAAAACCTCACATTTTTTTCTAAATGAAGCCAGATGCTTTGTCTAGGTTAGTATGAAGCAAACATGCATTGTTTCTTTTGATTGTGTCAGTATGTGGATGGCTATTTTAAACGTAAGTGTATTACAATGAAATCCTCTTTGCTTATAACCTAATTAGAAATGTTATTTTAAGTTTCCGAGAGAGTGTGGAAATTGTCCAGACTTCTGTACATTTTCTTCAGATTACTATGAAACTTCTTTCCTGGTTTCACAATATTTATAGATTGTGTAATTCCGGTTTAGTAATACTATAGATAGTTAAGTGCTTAACAGAACAAAATAAAGATTACAAGGAAACTTAAATGTTGATGGCCTAGCTTATAAATACAATGCTAATTATAGCTTTTCAAAGAAAAAGTTAAATGGGGAAAATAATGGGGTCGCATGGGCCAAACTCAATATACTTATAATGAGTTTCTTAGGTAAATAGAATCTGATAATATGCTAAGCGCATGTTACTTGACTTTCCTTTATGCCACCTCTAGTGTGGGCTTATAAAATATATTTATTTATTTATTTATTTATTTATTTATTTATTTATTTATTTATTTGAAAGAGAAAGAGGACTCCCCAGATGGCCACAGTGACCAAGGCTGGGCTAGGTTATGGCCTGGAGCTTCATCCAGGTTTCCCACGTGGGCAGCAGGGGCCCAAACACTAGGCATCTTCTGTTCCTTTTCCCAGACCATTAGTTGGGAGCTGGACCAGAACTGGAGCATCTGTGACTAGAACTTATTGAAGGGTGCAAGAGAGATCACACCAGACAAATCTAGGATGTATTAAGGAGTCTTTATTAGCCAAGCTTGGTGATGGCAGTGCCCACTAGAAATTAGCAAATGAAGTCTCTGTGGCAATCCAGTCTGAATCGAAACCCTGAGAGGAACAAAGGTCATTAACCTGAAGTCTGTCTGTTAAACTAAAGACCTATGTCCCAGCTTCCCCAGCAAAGTAAGTTATCCTAAGAGATGTGCAGTGAACTACCTGAACACATTTATAAAGCTGAAAATATTCACCCTTTTTTGGCTTCTCTGTCCACATTCTGTTACTGCTAGACCTCATCTCTCCTGGAACTCTTGAAAGTACACAGATTAGAAATACAAAGCACCTTAGCATTTGCTTCTTCAGTGACTCACCCAAGCAGTGAGCAAAGGGTGAGGAATACAGACATACAGGGGCCATGCTCAGGGGCTACCTGTCCTCAGAGTCTGTCCACAGGAAGCCGGAGAGCACACAGGTATTGGGGAGGCCAAGAGTTGGAATGCCAGAGCAATGGAAGCACAGGACCAAGAGAGCGAGCCCCCTCCCTGTCATGGGCCTTGATGGGGGCATGCGTTGGGAGTGGTTAAGCACCAATGCAATGCCTACCTGTGGAAGGGGCAGATGTCTCATTGAAGGAGTGCTTGATTTACCTCAAAGATGCAGTTGGATGGGTGAGTTTGAGAGAGGTCAGATAGTACAGGTGGCAAAGGAAGAAGTGGAGATTGTTGAACAAAAGGCCATCAACCCAAGGATGGAAAAGGGAGACATTGCTTCTCACTCTGCGAAAGTGTTCCTTTGACCCCGTTGTGTGTGGTACCCAATTCTATAGGGACGCTCTAGGAAAGAAGTGGAAGGTAGTTTCTATGAAATGTTTTAGCATGGACAGGAAGATTATCAGTGCTTCGGGAAAATATGTTCCTTATAGTTTCATTAAGAATGCAAGTAAAATACCTTTTATTGTATTTTCAGTGTAAAGATACTTCAGAAAAAGCATACTTTAAAATGTTTTGTGTTTTGATGAAAAAGCTGCTATGAAAACCTGAAGAGATTGCTGCTCTTACTGTGGTTGGAAAGTCTTGCTTTTTTAATATCATGTACTAGACATTGTGAAATACGAGTTGAATTGGTCACTAGGAGGCAAAATCCAGGGACAGACAATCCTGGCGTTTGAATGTGTTTTTATGTTGGATAGTGAGTTAGTGAGCTAAGTATCATTCCTATGTTAAAGGCTGGTATATAACTCTTTAAACTACCTTAGACATATGAGTTATTTTAAAGGTAGCATTTTTTTAAAGATTGAAATAAAGGTTGCTTGTAGTTCCCACCCCCCACCAGTGTGTCTGTTGAAGTCAGTGGAGCAATAGTAGTTTATAGTTCAGTTCTGTTTAAGTTTTGTTTTGTAGTGACTTTTGGTTCTCTCTGGCAAAGAATAGTAGCAAGGAATAGATTTGAGGGAAATTTAAGACAATTGATGATATTGAATTATAAGTAATTTCCTATATTGAATTGTAAGTAATTTTCTGTTGGTATTCATTTATGTTTTTAAATTTAAGTGTTTGATTAAGAACAAGAGAGGTTTAACTTAGTGCTAGGTTGCTTTTTTAAAAATATTTTTTTTTAATTGGAAAGTCAGATTTACAGAGAGAAGAATCTTCTGTTCACTGGTCTGCGGGTTCACTCCCCAACTGGCCACAGTGGCCGGAGCTGACCTGAAGCCAGGAGCCCTGAGCCTCTTCCAGGTCTCCCACGCAGGTATAGGGTCCCAAGGCTTTGAGCCTTCCTCGACTGCTTTCTCAGGCCCCAAGCAGGGAGCTAGAAGGGAAGAGGGGGTCACCAGGATCTGAGCCAGGGCCCATTTGGGATCCTGGTGTGTGCAAGGCGAGGACTTTAGTCACTAGGCTACCACACTGGGCCCAAAGGATATTTACTATTCTTCGTGGAATTGTAGCTTTTTTTGTTTGTGACCTCAGATTTTACCAAGATTTCTCTTCTCTCCACCTCTGGCAGGTACTGTTTTTTGCTCAGCTACCAGTGAACCCGTGCATTTATTCAAAAAGAATGACAGGGAGAGAGGGAAGGAGACAAAGATGTTTCATTTACTGGTTCACTCCCCAAACGGCCACAACAACCAGGTCTAGGCTAGGCTGAGGCCCAGAACCAGCAACTCCAACTGTATCTCCTACCTGGGTGGCAGGTGCTCAAGTACAGGGGTCGTCTTCCTTCCCGGGGCACATGGGCACGTTAGCAAGAAGTTGGATTAAAAGCAGAGTAGCAGGGATTCGATCTGACATTCAGATGTGTGGTATAGGTATTCTGTGCAGAGGTTTACCTTGCTATGCCAAATGCTGGCCCCATACCCATGGTCTGTAACTTTTTTGCATTTCTGCCCTGAAGGGAGTATCTTGCATAGAGGAAAATGCCCTTTTTATCTTTTCTTTCTCTACCCAATTTTATCCTCCACTTGATTATATGGAATCTATCTGTGAGGGAAAAATGGGCTTAGAAATCTACTTGTAGGTACCCAATACTTACTCATTTGCATTTGCACCGATTTTGTGATTTTTGTCCTGTGTAGAGTCACCCCCTCCCTGGCTGCCTTCCCTGTGTGCAGCGGCTGGGAGTTGACAAGAACATGCACTCACTTATTTGCATTTTATGATTGGAATTCTAGGACAGGATGGCTAACTGGCTGGCTGCCCACCTGGTGCCCTACATCTACAGCACATCTTAAGGAAGCTGAAGAGAAAATGCTAAAATGTAAGGTTTTCTTTTTAAATAAATGTAACTGTGATGTTTATTAAAATAGGTCTAATCTATCACAATGGAGATAAGCTTCTGTGAGGTGTTAGTTGGTGGCAGTTGTGCCTTCTTTTGTGCCATCAGCAAGTACCAAATGGCAGTGGGGTGTAGGGGTGACAGGGTGGTTTGTGGGGGTAGGAAGAGCTCAAACCCTTTGGCCTCGGGTTCCTGTTACACTCTTCCAGCGAACTTCTTTTATGGGTGATAGTTGAGATGATACAATCAAAAAGAGTGAATTAAATGGTGTGGGGCTTAGACATTTATCTGTGTGTGTGTAGATGTTTGTCTATTTCTGGTTTTAATCATCTACTAATGTGTTTTCTTGTTTGTTCATTTGAGTGATTCAGGAGTGACTATTTTTGATTATACTCTTAGAAGGGATAATCAGCCATCTTGCATGAATTCCTGCTTACTTCATACCTGAGTCATCCTGGTCAATACAAAGTGACAGAGTGACAGATTTGTCATTATGGTTTATAGTTTACCAAAACAAAAGAAAGATTGTTGACACAGCAAGTTGAACTTCTTCTGTAATGCCAGCATCGGTATGAATGCTGGGTTTGAGCCTCAGCTCCTTTGCTTTTGGCTCAGCTCCCTGCCGATGTGCTGCTGATGTTTTGGGAAAACAGTGGAAGATAACGTGAGTGCTTGGGCCCCTGCACCCACGCGGCAGAGCCTGGTGGAGTTCCACACACGTGGCTTTAGCCTGCACGTTGCAGCCATTTGGAGAGTAGATCGGTGGATGGAAAGAGGACTTTTTCTCTCCTTCCTCTTTCTGGCTGTACCTTTCAAGTAAATAGATAAAACAAAACAACAAAAACAAAAAGCTTTTCTGGAAATAAATAAAAAGCTGGTTGCTTGATTTGTGCATTTAGCACACACACGTTGATTTCCTGACTAGGTTCTAGGGATGTAGACAGGACTACATATGGATTGAGCCCTGCTCCAGCATCAGACAGGAAAGCCAGTGATTAACGCGTAGGGTGAGAGTGCTAATGGGTGTTCCAGATGAGTGTTAGAGGATTCATATAGCTGTGTTCACAATGCTTGGCACTGATACCTGTTGGCTCCTTCTCTAAGCTGGTGACATCTCCCCCCACCCCATTTGTGGACATGGGGTCTGTTATTCTCAAGGACTAGTGAGTTTCTTCTTGATACCCATATGTGCATTACATATGTGGATTGCGCTAGAGGGTGAGAATTCCCAGTTGTATCCTGGGTTTTGTCCATTGCAGATGAATATGCACAGATAATTAAGACATATGTCTGAAGTGTAGCTGTTCAGTTGATAGTTCAGTTGATGTACTTGAATTTCAGATTTTATCTGTAGTCCATTTGGGGTAGTATGTAAAATATTTAGGCTCATAGTATTTTTTTAAACATATTTTTATTGCATTTCATTTTTTTAAATTAATTACATTGCGTTATGTGATACATTTTTTATGCACTGGGATTCCCCCCGCCCCTCCCCACACCCTCCCCACACGGCGGATTGCTCGACCTTGTTGCATTTCCATAGTCCAAATTCAGTTGACATTCCTTCATTGGAGGTATTCACCAAGCATAAAGTCCAGCATCTTATTGTCCTGGTAAGTTCAGTGGTTTCTTGGTGAGACCGTCTCTGGTCTGAAGGTAGAGCCGGCAGAGTATCATCCCAATCAATTAAAAGCCCCAACATAATATTTCCAACCATTTACAACATTGTAGCATTAATTGACATGGTATTGATTAACCAATATGTTAATAGGAAAATGCAGGTTCTCAACCACAACCTGTGACTTCTTCATAGACATTTCAATTTTGGTTTACATTCAACCGTATTCTATACACCTTAAAATGGCTTAGATTGCTATTCAGCTGTCTCATGCCTATTTTAATTTTAGTCTTTAGCAGTTTATAGCATTGAAGCACGTTTTCGCTGAACCTGGCTGTTTTTCGGGTGGTCTAACGCTATAATTCTAACAGGATATATGTCAACAGTTTAGGTGAGCATGTTTAGGAGGGATGTGCAGAGAAATCTTCCATACCCCAGTTAGGAGTAACTAATCTTTGTGTCCCACCCAGTGAGTTATAAGTGCATCCCCGCTGACCGTATCCTGTCTGTTTCTAAGCTTTCCTTGTTGTTCTCTGTCTATCTATTCTAGTTTTGTTTGTTTGTTTGTTTTGAGGGGTTTCTGGAGCGCTCCTGATGGTTATTACGAGAGGGGGTGGGGACCCAAAATTGGAAGCAGACAAGGACCAGAGAAAGCTCCTCTCCCTAGTCCCGAAGGAAGTTTACTGTTCTTCTGTTTCTGCAGACCGCTCAGGGATCCTGGTTGTCGTTCCAGTGACCTTGGATCCTGCTAGGCAGGATTTGGGCTTCTTCCATCCCATGTGGTAGATCCAAATGGGGGTGGGTGACCTCAGAGTTCTTGGTCTCCGAAGGCACTCCATTTCCCCGTGGTCTCCTTGGCAACAGGGATGTAGTCCTCGGTGCTCATACTGATAGTCCTTGGTGAGGATCTAGGAGTCTTCAGGTTTGGGATAAAATAGGCTCATAGTATTGAAGGCAAGTGAGTTTTGATCTATAAAATTGTAATTATTTGCCTTTTCTGAGGCTTGTCCTCAGGTTACCTGTAACCACATGCTGAGTTCCCACCATACCATCACCATGTTTCTATAGAACTTTGAAGTGACTGAGGATTTCAGATGTGTGTTTAATACAGATTCCATTAGTCCTCCTCAGAGTCATGATGGCTTGTTTTTTTTTTAAACATAGTGTTTCCTTTGAGTCTGAGTTCAGTCTCCAGTCCTTGGTCTGTCAGATGGTCTCAAATTTAGGCTGGTTTTCTTCTGTTGATGTCTACAATGCTGGAGCCCTTTAGATCATGGATTCCGAGGTCACTAAATTCCTTTCCAGTTCTGGAAATGTAAGTAATACCCTTGTTGACAGATGTGGAAAAAAAGGCACGAGGTGAGGTGACTTTACAGAAACTTGGCCACAACCGCTTGAGGCTCCTCTGAGGTAAGTCTTACCACTTAGATGTAAAACCTGGTCATTCAGAACTACCGCATCAATAAGATACTTTCCCTAAGGGCTGACCTAGAAAGGGTGAGGATGATATGACAGGATGCCATGTAGTCTCCAGATTGTTGATATTTGACTGCTCTAAGAATACCCCCTTCCCACGAGTATTACACCGAGCAGAATCTCTCCTGTGTTTCCATTAGGTGTCCCCTGCACGTACAAGAAGGAGCCTGTTCGCATATCTAATGGAAACAAAATATGGACACTGAAGTTCTCGCATAGTATTTCAAATAAAACTCCGCTTGTCCTCCTCCATGGTTTTGGAGGAGGTCTGGGACTCTGGGTGTTGAATTTTGGAGATCTTTGCACCGATAGGCCTGTCTATGCTTTTGACCTGCTGGGCTTTGGACGAAGCAGTAGACCCAGGTTTGACAGCGATGCAGAAGAAGTGGAAAATCAGTTTGTGGAGTCCATTGAAGAGTGGAGATGTGCCCTAGGGTTGGACAAAATGATCTTACTTGGTCACAACCTGGGTGGCTTCTTGGCTGCTGCTTACTGTCTGAAGTACCCGTCGAGGTAAGTCCTGCTGGCCAGAGAGGGTGGTGCTGTAATGTGTGTCCACGTGGTAGACGCCAGTTCCTGCCTTTGATGCTGCTGCTGGTGGCTGAGCCTTACATACATAATAAGACGTTCTCCTAAGGGGAGAATAGCCGCAACTAATGGCCAATTAGGTAGCTGAAGTATAAGTCAGATTTTCCTATTAAAATGTACTCTACACATTGATAGACTTGAGAAAGGATTTTGCTAAACTTAGAACTGGTTAAAATTTAATGCTTAATCATAAGACATGATTAAAAACTATTCTGTCTTTATTGTTAACTGTTGTCCTTATCATTTAGTTCTTATCATTTAACAACAAGAACTGTTGTTCTTATCATCTTACCCAGCAAGCTTTTCCTGACTTGTTGAGTTGTAGTAATGGGAGTAAGCTTAGAAGGCAGAAGATACAGATTCTAGTACTAGCTTTGTAATTTAGAGCAAATAAGCTGTAAATTGAATTCCTTATCTCTAAACTACAGAAAATGAATTTTCATAGTGTGTCTTCCAGGGTTTTGATTACACTCTGCCCTAACCTTCCTCACTGTAGAACTGCTTTAATGAGTAGTTACTGTTTGCTTCAAAATCTTTCAGCATCAACTTCTTTTTAACTTTAGTTTTCAATTCTTTACCCTGACATTCATATTGCTACTCTAAGGGGAGGTCACATGTAAGTGCTAAAAAAAATTAGGAGAATGTCTCTGTTTTGTTTATGTATTAGAAATTCAAAAAAAGAATATATGCATTTTTGATTGCCTGTGTATTTTTCCACTGTACTAATTTTTATCCAAAATTGCAACTGACTTTGTTTTTAGAATCTGTGCCTGAAACATGGGATGAGGCTCGTTTTTAGGGTGCCTCTTGGTACAACTCTGTCCCAGTGTGGAACACATTGTGAATTTGTGTGTGTGTATGTGACTCTGTGTGTGTGTGTGTGTGTGTGAATATGAGTGTATGTGAGTGTGTGTGGATGGGAGTGTGTGTGTTTGAGAGAGAAAGAATTTCACCTATGGAGCAGCAGCTCTGTGTTGACATTACTGTCCTCTAGAACAGCCACTTTTCCTCTGCAAATACTTTATTCAAACTTGAGCTTTTAAACCGAATTTTCCTGGAGAGATCATAGTCCTCCTATATGTGCGGACCAGTATCAGTCTTGTGAATTGGCAGAGCTCATTTTTTTTTTTTTTTTTTTTCGAAAGAACCCTAAGCTTTTGTTACTTGGGGTTTTCTGTGTGACCTGCCCTTGGTGGTGAACCTTAGCTGTGTCTGTAGAAAGGAGGCTGTGAATAATTCCCTGGTTAAGCAACAGGGCCGATTGTGGGAGCCAAACTGCTTTTTTTTTTTCTCATCAGGTGCTTATTATGTATGACTGTGGTGTTTACTCTGTGGAGATATGACACGAGACTCTGACTAGACCCTGGTCATGAAACCCTTAAGCTTACAATCCCAACCTTTATAGCTATCCACTGATTAGGTCAGGTGGTGAGATTTCTCATTTGAGATTGTAGATTCTCTAAGGAAATCGGAAGGCTTTAGTCATTCCAGAGCATGTAAAACAGAGCCAGTGATCCCTGCATCAACTGACTGGATTTTAATGCTAAACATAATGCTATGGAGCACTGAGGACCAAAAACCATTCGGTAGTAGCAATAGATGGATATGAGAATGCTTGAAATAATTAGCATATCTGAATGCAGCTGGTTGCCACCAAAATATTGTACTCTTCTGATGCCTACATTCTTAATTGCAGAAAGCCAAATTATTAAGCACGTTAATTTCAACCTTATGACTTTCCCTAGATTTCACACGTCTCAAGGCATAGTCACAGTTAATTCAGCTCAGAACATTATGGTACCCAGAATCTATTTTGTTTCTTAAAAAATATTTACTCAAAAGGCAGAGCAACAAAGAAATGTAGTCAGGTATTCAGACAGGAGGGCTGGACATACCAAGGCACTTACTGGGAGAAAACAGCTTTATCCTTTGGTGCCTGTGGGTCCAGAGGAAAGTGCTTTCTCTCAGTCCTGAGCCCCAAACAAAAGCAGAGTGTGACCTCTTATACCCTAGCACAAGCAAAGGAGCTTTCTAATACATGTTCCATTATACCATGTTTGAGTATTTTAGTGCAGTGGCGCTACTCATACCTTCCCCAGCTGTGTGTACTTTAATTGCTACAGTTGGCCTAATAGCATTACTGTAGTTGAGGTAGTTGGATGTGCGGTGTTTCTCAAAAAACTCCCTCCATCCTCTGTGTCCAAAAGATCCCTGTTTCAAAATCTCTATGGTAGTTAGGCAGGTGTTTTTGTTTGTTTGTTTCACTTTGAGGAGAGGGATCTCCAGGAGTTCCTGCCACAGAGGGGAGAGATAGAAGATAGAGCAACAGTGAGAGAGATCTTCCATCTACTGGTTTACTCCCCAAGTGGCTGCAACTGCCAGGTCTGGGACAAGCTGAAATCAGGAGCCAGGAGTTTCATCTGGATCTCCCACAGGGGGCGTCATGGACCTAGTTACTGGGGTCTTCTGCTACTGCCTTCATTAGCACATTAGCGGGAAGCTGGATGCCAAGACTGAACTGGCACTCCAGCATGGTACAAGAGGCGCCATAACGTGCTGCATTGCCATGTAGGCCCCAAGGTCTCTTTCTTGAATAGAAAACCTTGAAAGGAAGAATTGTAAAGTAAATTTACCTTTATTGCTTGCAGTTTCATCAATTTTCTTTGTCTCTATATTCTATATAGTTAGTAAAACATCAGAACTGGTTATGTTATACCTTTCTAATTTCTTTATGAGAAAAAAATGGATTTTAGATATAAATGGGAAATCCTTTGGTTTTCTGCCTACTGGCTAGTTAATTTACATCTTAAGTCAACATGTCTCAAAAAGACAAGGCAAAGAGGAAATAAATAGATTATATTGTGTGAGAGAGAAGTAGAATGTTCTAACATTTATGCTTGTTCTGCATAATTAATAGCTGTGTAACAAATTTAGTTACTTTAGACGTTTGTTAAAGCTACAAACTAGAATTGAGGCTTTACAGTTTGTTTTTTCCTTCAGGTGTGCTACAGTGTAACACGTAGTATGGGAAAGCAGCCATTCAGTCCCTTGGGCCTCCCTAGCCTTTTCCTCCCTTGCTTTCCAGCATGGCTTCCCTTGAACCGCTGCTCTTAGAGCCCAGAAAAGAGCATGAGCCAGAGTATCTCTTGTTCCTATGGCTAAGTGCTCTGTCCTCAAAAGCTGTTTTCTTTTTTCTTCTTTTTTTTAAAAGATTTATTATTTTTCATTGTAAAGTCAGATATACAGAGAGGAGGAGAGACAGAGAGGAAGATCTTCCATCTGATGATTCACTCCCCAAGTGACTGCAACAGCTGGTGCTGAGCCAGTCTGAAGTCAGGAGCCAGGAACTTCCTCCAGGTCACCCAAATGGGTGCAGTGTTCCAGGGCTTTGGGCCATCCTTGACTGCTTTCCCAGGTTACAAGCAGGGAGGTGGATGGGAAGCGGGGATTAGAAGCAGTGCCCATATGGGTTTCGGGAGTGTTCAAGGTGAGGTCTTTAGTCAACAGGCCACCGCACCGGATTCTGTGCCATTTTCATAGTTGAACTTGTGGCAGTGAGCCTGTGTTTTCCTCAGACTTTTGTTACTGCTTGAAAACTGAATAATAAATTGTTGTCCTTTATGTAAAAGTTAAAATGAGTCTGCTGCTAATAAATTGGTGATGAAGGAAATGCTCTAATACTGTGTTCAGCCAGTTGGTTGTGTTTAAACAATACTGTGACTTTGTGTTCTGGGCCATTTTGTTTTCATTCTGTAAGAAGAACTGTCTAAAGAGGCAGCTAAAGCTCTATCCACAGATTAAGTCACATCTATCTTTCTAAAATAGATACCAAATGTAAGGAATGTCCCTGGGCTTCATCATACCCTGCATCCGTTTATCCATCAGGCATGTGCCAGGTAGTACCCAGTAATACCCGGGATGCAGGGCCCAGTGGGGAATGAAGGGGAACTGAGCAGAGTCCACATGTGAGTGTTCCTGTAGGGAGTGCTGGGGATGAGGGGAGGCGGGCCATGTGTGAGAACAGTGGATGAGCTTGCTATAAGGGCTCCCTAAAAGAGTTGCTGCTTGAGCAGAGGTCCCAGCAGGATGAAAGTTCTAGTCAGCCGGACAGAAACTGCAGTGGCTGTATGCTGGCCAGGAAGACCAGCATGTCTGCTTCGTAGATGACACCAAATACAGACACTACCCACCCACTTGTTCCTCTAAAGCTACCTTCTTTTATGCCAGTCTTCTTACCAGTGTCTGGTCGTAGAGATGGCATCTGTAATTGCATTACAGAGAGTACAGCCTCTTGCTGGGGAGGCGGCTTGGGCTGCTGTTTTGTAAAGCTGACTTTATAAGGAATAGCAAGCCAGGTGGAAACGCCACAGTGCCGTCACCTTTCCTTCGTCCGTGTACTTATTTTTTGAATTGTCCTTCCCCATACAAAGACAGTTTTATAGATATTTTTGGCAAACTGAGGAAGGGAAGATATGGACGCGTTGAACATAGGAAGTGGTCAGAGGTGGCAGTTTGTGGCAGCAAGTCTTTGAGGAGCCAAGCGTCTGTTGGAGATGCGAGACCTCTCAGCTCAGAGGAGAGCTCAGTGATGTGATGGAGCGAGCAATGTTTGCATCTGAGATGGAGTACGGACCAGCCTTCCCTTAGGTCTGAAAAGTCTTGAAGTTCTGTGAATATTGAATTTGGCGGAACGGCAGTCAGGACCATGGGCAAGAGGAGCAAAGTGCAGCACATTGACCATAGAGTGAGGTGCTGCAGCGCATGACCTACAGCCTGGCCGGGTCTCCGTTGGCACCGTTAGGCTTTTGACAAGCATGTGAATTTGACAGTCTGCGATTGGGAAGAGTTTAGAAAGATAAAGCCAAAGAACGGGAAGCAACTAGGGCATGAAGAAAAGCGGGTTTGGGATCTGGTGTTGCTGTGTGGGGAATACTTGGTACACGTGACTGTTGAGGGCCGCCTCTCAAAGATCCTGCCATTGCTTGGGAGCCATTTACTGAAGTTGAAGGCATTGCTGTTTTGGAGTTGGGAGGCTGCTGGCGGAGGAGTACCACCTGGGCTCTCAATTCCTTAGGCTGTTGCTGGATTATCAGGCCCTTTCCAAGGAGTTGGAAGCCATCACAACAGGCTCCCTTAGGAGCTTCCATAGGGAAGAGGCAGCAGCAGCTGCTGCTATGGCTGCTACTGCCAGCATTGCTGGAACCAGCCCGTGCCTGTGAGCAGAGCAGCCCCACCTCCAGGAATTATGACTACTCCATCTGGTAAGAGTCCCCCATGCCATAGTTGCACAATGGCACTTCCCACTGCTCACGTGCCCTCTGGGAATGAGACCCGCCCCAACAGGAATTAAGAGGCCCAGCTCTCGCAGGAATGTGCCCCTCCAAGACCCTGGGATCTACCTCAGTCATCTTCCTCTTGCAGTGTACCTTGTGAAATTGTGCAGTGGTTATGGCCTTTTTGTCCCATCTTTCTGCACTGATAATAGCTGAGAATGAATGATGTATACAACAGCTTAAACAATTTTACAAAAAGTTTAGTCAAGATACCCAGACCATGTTATACTACAATAGGTTACAGCCGCTCTGTACTTCCCCAGTGATAGGTTTTCGGATGTTTTTACCTTGACTATTTCCCCTTGGCCTTGGTTGGCCCTGTCTCCAGATTGCACAGATCTGGGCTGAGCGATCTGTATTGTCTCCTGTTGAGAAGAAAAGCTGTTCTGTATGACCTAGTGTTGGAGATATTCAGTTCATTGTTCCTTGTGCCTTTTCTGTCCTCCCTGCTGGGGCTTGGAGCCAACAGGAGTTACCTGGGGCTACCTTGGCAGTGCCTACTTTGGACTCTGGCTCTTGAGTTCCTCCTGATATTTTTCCTTGTTCCTTCCCTCATTCCATGTATATAGCTGCTTGTTATTTATGGTTGATGACTGACCTCTAAATATCTAAATCTGAATCTGGTCCCAGTGGGTTGGTTCAAGCTCACTGCTTTGTCCTTAAGGCATAATCTGCTTGGGCCCAGCGGCATGGCTTAGCGGCTAAAAGTCCTTGCCTGAACACGCAGGGATATCATATGGGCGCCAGTTCTAATCCCAGTGGCTTCACTTCCCATCCACCTCCCTGCTTGTGGCCTGGGAAAGCAGTCGAGGCTGACCCAAAGCCTTGGGATCCTGCACCCATTTGGGTGACCTGGAGGAAGTTCCTGGCTCCTGACTTCAGACTGCCTCAGCACCAGCTGTTGCGGTCACTTGGGGAGTAAATCATCGGACGGAAGATCCTTCTCTCTGTCTCTCCTCCTTTCTGTATATCTGACTTTCCGATAATAAATAAATAAATCTTTAAAAAAAAAAAAAGACATAATCTGTTCACCGTCTTCAAACTCAAGGCCAGCCCTGATAACTAGTATCTTTTCATGGTTCAAAAGGATGGGTTGTTCTTTTGTTCCCGCTCTACTGGTTCTTTGTTTTTCCTGTAGTTTAAGTCAGTCTCTGATTCTTAACAAAAGTTGAAAACTTCTAGTAGGGTGACTCACATGTACTGATTGGAACTTTTCCTTACCCTGCTTGTGGGCTGACAGTTCCATCAACATGTCTTCCATGGAATATTGGAGAGTAGGATTTGGGTAATTCTTTTTTTAAAAAAGATTTATTTTATTTTTGTTAAAAAGTCAGATATACAGAGAGGAGGAGACAGAGATTGATTCATTCCACAAGTGGCCGTTGATTCACTGCCCAAGCAGCCGCAATGGTTAGAGCTGAGTCAGTCTGAAGCCAGGAGCCCAGAGCCTCTTCCAGGTCTCCCACATGAGTGCAGGGCCCCAAGGCTTTGGGCTGTCCTCCACTGCTTTCCCAGGCCACAAGCAGGGAGCTAGCTGGATGGGAAGTGGGGCTGCAGGATTAGAACCAGTGACCATATGGGATCCTGGCACATTCAAGGTGAGAACTTACAGCCACTAAGCTACTACGCTGGGCCCAGGTTTAGATAATTCTAATGCTTAGATACTCATTAAAACCAAGTAGCTGCTATCAAATGAGGAGATAATCTTTTTGCTGGAAATGGAAATGAGATGATAGCCTGGGAACTTAGTCTGGTCCAAGGTTATAACCTGTGAACCACAGCCTGTGATCAGGCTTTCCTGGGAGTAAATGTACAACTGCCTGCTGCTCGCCTTGCTGAGGACTTGTCTTCCTGGGCTCTCTGGAATAAATTCTGCCTGGACGGTCTTTATTTCCTCAATTACAGCCACCTTGCATTTTCTGCATAACCACCAACCTCAGTACTTTGCAAGGTTTGTCTTATTAAAACCTTATCACCAGTAACTGTTTTTGAGGTCTTTTGCATGTAGCAGATTATTTGTAACTACAGTTTAGACATTAGTTTTAAAAATTTAACCATATCCCTCAGAATCTGATACCTGTGTGAGGGTATCTGTAACAGAGGTTTTGTGGGCCCGTACTCCTGTTTTAATGTATTGTTCTAAACAATACAACTTATTAAAATAGGCTAGTTTTTCAACCTTTAAGTTTACTTTATTGCCCACAAATGCGTGATGATCTGCAAAATTAATACAAGAGGTTTTCCAAAAGTTCATGGAGAATGCATGTTATGAGAAAACTATGCATAGAATTCAAATTTTTTTGTACTTAAATGACTTTTTTTGCATTAAACACCATGTTTCATTCCATTTTTCTACAGACTTTTTGAAATACCATCAAATAAGAAATTCCAGTAATGTTCTAATGTCAGCTGGGGATCAGAAAAATCCGGGCCGGGCCAACTCCCATGCATAGTACGCTGACTGCTTTATGAAGGTTGTGTGTCCTTGCAGACGAGGATGCAGGGACACATGAGAGAGCTTGCGATGGAGCCTCTGGCAGGGCAGACACCACGCTGGGCTCTGAGGTGCAGGATCCATCGTCACGGGCCATTTACTCCTTTACAAAACTCAAAAGGGACATCTCCGCTCACACATACACTTTGCAAAACTTGTTCAACTGACATTTTAACCTACGGATGATATTTTGAATAAGGCAAGCTAAAACTGAGGCCAAACCAATCATTTATCTGGAGAGTGATGGGGCATCCCTCTGTCATTTTGCTTTGTTCTTGGGTCAGCAGATTAGAAAGAGCCTTAAAGAGAGTAGGAAAGAAACCTTAGTAAATTTGTTAGATAATATTAACAGCCCTTTAGGATGGGGTATCTTTTATTAAAGAGTATATTTGCTTCTTTCAGAGGTAAGTCAGTAAGTGAATAATCTGGCTGTTTCTGACATGAATCTCAACAAGGTGGGGATTTCATTAACTCCTCTCATAGCTCTCTGGCTCACCTCCAATTTTTGCTACTGCAAGTGTCGTTGTTTGTAATAAGAAAAGGAAGTTAGAACCTGGCTGAATGTGAGAGACAGTCTTCACCATTAAAAAACAAAAAACTAATTTCCCCAAACGCATTAGACAGTATTGTCATATAAGACCTTTGAGACTGAAGACGTAAGATCACTGCGCATATGGTATTGTCCACATGACGGTTCTCAATGCAGAGTCATCATTCAGTTCTGTGGTCTTACGAGCACTGTGAAGTCAGGCATACAGTGTTAACAATGTTAGAGCTGGGGTTCATAACATAAGCTTTACTCCTCTGTCCCTTGTGGCTGAGGATAGAAAACCTGCTCCCAGTAGCCTGTTGGTGTCTTTGTGTGTTGGGAGATGTGGGTTCGAGCTCTGGTTCTACATTAGCTAGAGTTGTAGTTAGGAGTGGCTTTTGTGGCACAGCTCAGCCTCCTTCCTACCTGAAACAATAGGAGGGCCAGGTGCCCTCCAAGGGCCCACAGAGCTCGATTTCTGTCTCTGCTCTAAAGTCGTGTTTGGAGAAACAAACTCACGGCAAAATGACTCATTACTCAGTCATCCTTCTGTGTACTAACCAAAATAATAAAACTGATTTTATATACAATGCCCTTGTTTTAGTTTCTGTTTCCATTCTGACTCAGGTAAAGGACTTTAGAATCCTTGTTGGCTCTTGTCAGGAGATTCTGGGTGGTATTTGTTGGCCTCCTTAGTTACAGTTGAACATTACATTGTATCAGAGAGACCTTTGAGCTTTGGTTTGAATTTTTGATACAGCCATGTGGAACAACACAAATAGTTCTGACCCCTTCTCAGCAAGAAGTTTTGTAAGGTGGAAAATTAAAACTACCATTTATAATAAACAATTTTATATGAAGATAGTCTGAAGGTTTTCTGTTTCTTTGATTGGCAAAGAAGAAAACTGGGAAAAGATTAGAAATCAAATCTGTTGTCACTGTATCAAGATGTCATGGAGATCAGACAGGCCATTTCTCGTTAAGCAGTTTCCAAAATCCCAAATAAAGGAAGGCGGCATTGTGGTATAGCAGGTAAACCCGCCTCCCGTGACACTGGCACCCCATATGGACGTGCTGGTTCATGTCCCAGCTGTTCCCTTTCTAGTCCAGCTCCTTGCTGATGGCCTGGGAAAAGGGATGGAAGATGATCCAAGTGTTGGTGCTCCTGCCACCCACATGGGAGACCCACTGAAGCTTCTGACTCCTGACTTAAAGTTGGCTCAGCTCTGGCAATTGCAACCATCTGAGAAGTGAATTAGTGAATGGAAAATCATTCTGTTTTTCCATCGATGACTCTTTCAAATAAATAGAGCTGAAAAAAAATCCCTTAAGTCTAGCTCATATTACCTTCATGTTCATGAAAAGTCCTTTTAAACCCACTTTGAGTCCTAACTTACATTTTTAGAATTGTTGATTCATAGATGATATATGGTGGGGTTCTTGGGAGTCTCTGGCCAGTACCTAGCAGTGAATCACCAGAGACAGATCAGAGAGATACATGCCTGCTTATTGCCAATCAAGTACAAGCTTATATAGGGAGGGGCAGGGAAAATAATTTCTGGGGTAGCAACAGTGGTTCTATAGGGTATGAATATATATGATGTATCACAAGCTTAGTCAGTCAGCCTATAGGTCAAGTACATGACTGGTGGTCATGTACATCACCAAGTGGCACTGTGTAGCCCACCATATCCTCAAACTGTTTACAAGAAACAGGTTTTTGATAAGGGTAGGTGGGGGTAGGAGGTGAGCCTGTTACCAGAAAGTACCCAGTTACCTGAAGACGTAGATGGGGGAGGGAAGCACATCAGGGCGCTCTGGCCTCCGATCAGTGGCAGTAGGCCATGGCTGGGGAGCCTCCGGGCATCTGCTGCGCTCACCAAGTCACCCAGAGGCCTCAAGGTGTGCATTGATTTGATGGGTCTTAGGGCAAACAAGGTGTCTCTAGGCATACTCCGAAGCCATGGGATCTCTAGGCATCTGCCAGGGCCCCACCAGGGGCCTCTGGCCCTTAGCATAGGCCAGGTAGGCTGAAACCCAACCAGGCACAGGCTTGCCCACAGGGAGAATGATATCCCTGTCTAATGAGAACGTGGGCGACAGGTAACGGCTCAGGTGATTGGGTCTCTTGTCACCTACTTGGGAGACCCAAACAGGAATCGTGCTCATGCCTGTCTATACACACATACTGTCTCCCTGCCATTCAGCTAAATAGAAATTACATTTTTTAATGTTATATTGATCTTTGATCATTTCTGGAGTGTTAACCTGAGAGTTTTCTGGGTAGCCAATCCCTACACCGTTTGCTAGCGTATAGCTTGAATAACGACAGCTGCACTCTTTGCTTGTTTCTCAAGAAACATAATTACATACTGCCGCCAAAATCTTTTATTATTTACATTTTGAGATTAAAAATAAAGTCCTCTTTGAATAATATACCTTTCAAATACTACCAAATTTCAAAAATTTTAATGATTGATGTATGTATTTAAAAGGTAGAATTACAGCCTGATGTAGTAGCCAAGTGGCAAAAGTCCTTGCCTTGCACACACCGAGATCCTGAATGGGCACCGGTTCTAATACTGGCTGCTCCTCTGCTTCCTCTCTGTCTCTCCTCCTTTCTGTATATCTGCCTTTCCATAAAAATAAATAAATATTTTTAAAAAGGTAGAGTTGGAGAGAGAGAGAGATAAGAGAGATCTGCACTCATTGGGTCACTCCCCAAATGGCTGCAATGGCTGGAGCTAGACCAGGCTGAAGCCAGGAGGCTGAACTCTGTCCAGGTCTCCCACGTATGTGGCAGGGGCCTAAGGACTTGGGCCATCTTCCATTTTCCTAACCACATTAGCATGGAATTTGATTGGAAGTAGAGCAGCTGGAACTCCAGGTGGTGCTACATAGGGTACTGACTACCTCCTGAATATCAGAAACTTATATATACTAACAATAGAACATATATAACCTGTTATTCCTTAGTATTCTCTTTAATGTGATGAGTTGTAATGTTTAAAATTTTTAATTAGTATTTAACAGATTCAGTGTGATTATATTGTAGATATAATTCTAGGAACATAGTGATATTCCCTTCCTTCCTCTCCCTCCCTCCCACCCCACTTCCTTTTCCTTCTTTTTTTGTTTCTGAGATAATATATTTTAAATTTACATTATAGTTAAAAGTATTTGTATGTCACTGAAAAAGTTTAGTAAGTAAGAAGTAGAAAACCCTGCTTTAGTGGGAATACAGACAATGGCTGTGAACGATAATGGAATGAAAAAATCGCTATTTTGTCCATATATAGTGAATTTTAAAGTAATCACAGATCACTAAAACTATAGTACTATAACATGCTCCTTTTTAAAAGATTTTTTTTTTTATTTGAAAGGCAGATTTACAGAGAGGAGAGAGGTTTTCCATCTGCTGGCTCACTCCCCAAATGGCCACAACAGCTTGAGCATAGCTGATCCAGAGCCAGGAGCCTCTTCCAGGTTTCCCATATTGGTGCAGGGGCCCAAGGATTTGATCCATCTTCTGCTGCTTTCCCAGGCCACAGGCAGCGAGTTGGATCAGAAGTGGAGCACCTGGGATTAGAATCAGTGTCCATATGGGATGCTGGTGCTGGCAGGTGGTCGATTGGCCTGTTGAGCCACTATGCTGGCCGCTATAGTAGTATAACGTTCTTAACTAGAGCATTGACAAAGATATAAAGAAAAGTTTTACAGAACTTTATTTGCAGCAACACTGATGGATTTCCTTCCTTGCTTGCTATCGCTAATTTTTTTTTTTAATTTTAGATCCCACATACAAGAGATAACACACATTATTTGTCTTTCTGGGTCCAGCTTATTTTACTGAATATGATGTCCCATCCATCTTGCTACAAATGGTAGACCTTCATTCTGTTAATAGCTGAATAATGTTTCATTGTGTATATACACCATAATTTCCTTATCCATTCATCTAATGATGGATACCTTGATTAATTCCAAATTTGGGCTATTGTGAACAATACTGCTATGAACATGGTTGTGTACGTAACTCTTTGATTCATTGTGTTGAAATCTCTTGGGTAGTGGGATTGCCCAATCAGATTGCAAGTCTGTTTATTGTTTTTAAATATCCACAGTGGTTGCATTAATTTACATTCCTAGTAGCAGTGTTGAAATGTTCCCTTTCTCGGCATCCTTGCACCACTGAAAGGAGCATTGTTGCTCTCTGGAGTTTGGGTTTTGTCATTTTGACAAGGGTGAGGTGATATCTTAGTGTGCTGTTGATTTGCATTTCCGTGACAGCTAATGATGCTGAATCTTTTTTTTTTAATATATTTGTTGTTCTGTATTTCTTCCTAGAACTGTCTGTTGAAATCTTTTGCCCATTTCTCGACTAGATGGTTTTTCTGTTGTTGAGTTTAAGTTGCTAAAATATTTGAGATATTAATCCTTTGTGCAGTAGGAGATTCACAGATGTTTTTCTCATTCTGTTGGATGTCTCTTCATTCTGTTGATTGTTTCTTTCCTGTACAAAAGCCCTAAGTTTGCAGTTGTTGCCTGTGTTATCGGGTCTCATCGAAGAAGTCATCCCCTACATCAGTATCTTAGTGTCTCTTGTGTATTTTCTCTAGCAGCTTCATCGTCTCAGGTCTTAACCTTAGGTCTTTGGCCCATCTTGAGTTTATTTTTACATATGGTTAGAAATCATGGATCTGATTTCATTTTTCTTCACACGTACACCCAATTTTGTCAGCATCATTTGTTGAAGAGATCATCTTACTCTACCGTATGGTCTGAGCACTTTTGTAAAAAAAATCAGTTGAATGTATGTATGTGGATTAGTTTCTGAGCTCTTTATTCCATTCCATTGATCTGTGTATTGCTTTTTATGTTAGTATGATACTGCTTTAATTATGATTGCTTTGTTTGGAGTCAGTTAAAGTGATGCCCCCAGCTTGATTTTATTCTTGTTAAAGTTGCTTTGGCTATTCTGGGTCTTTTGTAATTCCATGTGAATTTTAGATTGCTTTACCTAATTCTGTAAAGAATGTCTTAAGTATTTTGATTGCAGCGAAGCTGTAGATTGCTTTAGGTAGTATAGATGCTTTAAGGATGTTGATTCTTATTAGTATGTAGTTCTTCATAGTGGTTTCTTATGACCTTTTGTGCTTCAGTGATGCCAGGTGTAATGTTTCCTTTTTCATCTCTAATTTTACTTGTGCTTTTTCTCTTTTTCCTCTGTCAGTCTGCCTAGAGGTTTATCTATTATGTTTATCTTCTCAAAAACTAACTTTTTGTTTTGTTAATCTCATTTTTTTGTTTTAATGTCATCTATTTCTGCTCTGATTCTTATGATTTCTGGTCCCCTGCTGATTTTTGGTTTGTCTTATTCTTGTTTTTCTAAATATTTAAGATGTATCATTAGATCTTCAAGATATTTCTCTTTTTTCTGAAGTAGGCACTTAATGCTATGAACTTCCCTTTTAGTGCTGCTTTTGCTGCATCCTATAGGTCTTGATATGTTGCTTTCATTTTCATTTCTTTTAAGAAAGTTTTTGGTTTCCTTTTTAACTTCTTTAATGACCCATTGATCAGTCAGTAGCATGTCGTTTAATTTCCAAGTATTTGTGAACGTTCTATTGTTCTTCCTGTTGGTTTCTAGTTTTATTTCCTTGTGATCTGAGAAGATACATGGTATGATTATAATCTTTTTAAATTTGCCGAGACTTAATTTGTGGCCCAATATGTGGTCTGTCCTAGAAAGTGTTCCATGTGCTGCTGAGAAGAATGTGTATTTTGTAGTTGTGGTAAAATGTCCTGTAAATACATCTGTTAGATCCATTTGCTTGATAGTATGTTTCAACTGTTACGTACCTTTGTTGATTTTCTATCTGAACTGTCTGTCCATTGATGATAGTGGAGTATTGAAGTCACCCACTGTTATTGTACTGGAGTCTATCTATCCTTTTAGATCTAATGATACTTGCTGTATACATTTGGGTGGTCTTATGTTGGGTGCATATATATTTATGCTTATTATGTCTTCTTGCTGAATTGAACCTTTTATTGAAATATAATGTCCTCTTTTATCTCTTTTTAAAGGTTTAGTTTAAAGTCTGTTTTATCTAATATCAGAATAACTATGTCTGCTCATTTTTGGATTCTGTTTGCTTGGTAAATCTTTTTCCAACCCTTCTTTTTGTCTCTGTGTCTTTGTGAAGTGAATTTCTTGTATGCGGAATTTATTTTGGAGTCTTTTTTAAGATTTATGTAGACAAGGAGAGACAGAGAGAAAGAGCTTCTGTCTGCTGGTTTACTCCCCACATGGCCACAATGGCTGAAGCTGAGCTGATCCAAAGCCACAAACCAGGTATCCCACGTGGGTGCAAGGTCCCAATGACTTGGATCATCCTCCACTGCTTTCCTAGGCCATAATCAGAGAGTTGGATCGGTAATGGAGCTGCTGGGACATGAACTAGTGCCCGAATGGGATGTCATGCTTGCAGGTGGAGGATTAGCTATAGTGCCAGATCCTAGGGATCATGGTTTTGTATCCATTTAGCCAAGTTAAGTCTTTTGGTTAGTGAATTTAACCCATTTACATTTAAGGTTAGTTTTGATAGATAAGAACTAAGAACTTCAGAATATGCTGAAGTTCATTACCCAGATCTCTGAGGGCGGGTGCAGATTTTTTCTATGGTCTGCTTCTGAGGGTAGCCCCAAGAAGCTAAGGCTCATGTAGAGTGAGTGAGCAATAGCTCTGGGGCCATTGCCCCAAACTCCCAAAGTTGTAAGGTACAGAGGATCTGTCTTTTGCCCAAATATTGGCCTGTCTCTGACTATGATGCTATGATGCTAGTAGGAACATATCAGAAGTGTAGTCAGGATGTTTGTGTGTGTGTGTGTTTTGCTGCTGAGTATGGCATTCACACAGGTCAAAGAAGGGAGGAAAGCAATGAATGCAGCTGACCTGTCCATGCTT
This sequence comes from Ochotona princeps, assembly GCF_030435755.1. Lineage (NCBI taxonomy): Eukaryota > Metazoa > Chordata > Mammalia > Lagomorpha > Ochotonidae > Ochotona > Ochotona princeps. Next base: position 29,732,054 of record NC_080852.1, on the reverse strand, counting down.
CATTTGGCCTTGTTGTCCTGAGGTATGAGTGGGTCAGAAGAACACAACTAGCAATGGTGGGAAGAGTAAGGTTCCAAAAGAAATTAGGAGATGGTGATGGGGGAGAGAGGGTACTTGAGAGAAGATCTTTGAAGCCAGGCATACCCATTCTAGCCCAGCAGTTGCTTTGACCCCAGTCAGCTCCCCAGACTGAAGTACAAGTCGGTGGGTGACTGTAGAATCCCATCTCACATGAAACCTTACTGTAGTAAGGTGGTGGTTCACGGAAGGCAGCTGACCGTGCCATTTGACTATTGGCAGTGCTGACTCTGCCTTCCCTCCTTCTGTCCCACAGTCTTCATTGTTTCTTTATCTGTGTTCTTTACCTACAGTTCCCATCAATCAGACCCCTGGAAGCGTAGTTCTTATTCTTTTCATATCCCAGAGCAACTTAGTGTGACTCTACCCCGTTCAGCCATCTCAGATCCTCTCATGCGATGATTTTTGAAGATGATTCATTCCACCTTTACTTTATGTTTTTTTTATGATCTCAAGAATTTACCTAATGAACTTAAATCTCTCTCCAACAGGGTGAGTCATCTAATTTTAGTGGAGCCTTGGGGTTTTCCTGAGCGACCAGACCTTGCTGATCAAGACCGACCCATTCCTGTGTGGATCAGAGCCCTGGGAGCAGCACTGACTCCTTTTAACCCTTTAGCTGGCCTCAGGATTGCGGGGCCCTTCGGTGAGTCCAAGACGGCAGAGTGTCTATAGATTAGCAGCAGAAGAGTATTAGTCACCAATCACCACTCTCAGTCAAAAGTGAAACAAAGAAACCTGCCCCCATGCTTGTTCTGCCCTTTAGTCCCAGGCCACAGACAAAGGGGAGTGAAGCCAGGCTTTTCCCCTCATAAAGGAGTCTTTGTAGTGTCAGCATTGTCATTTATCAGCCAAGCAAAGAATGAGGGGAATGCTGAAGACGCTGTTAATCTTGCACCTTCTGGGAAAAGCCAAGCCAGCAGGGAAGCTAGCACAGGGTGATGGGTTAAGGGAAGCATATTGAGCTGTGACGTGACACTGGTAGATCACAAAGCCTAATGTGATGGGGTATGTGCTAGCAGGTGCCACCACACACGTGTGTACCTTCCTTTCTCTATAATGTCAGAGTGCTGGAAGACTAAAGTCATTCTTTTGTACACACAGTTTGGGGACTCTTCTGGTCCTATTATGAGGTGCCAATCTTTAGTCTCTGGTTTAAGAGTATTCCTCTCAGGCCCACATACAGCCATGGGACTTGATTTCCTTCATTGTCCAAATGATGATAGTCCAACAGCTAAGATCAACCAAGGTATCTTATCAAGTGATGACTGGATAAAGAAAGTGTGCTCTCTATATAGACATGATAGAATTCTATTCAGCCATCAGAAACAAGGAAACCTGTTTTTCACAACAGAATGGAAGCAGTTGGAGACAATTATGCTTAGTAACACAGTCCCCGAAAGATACTGTTCGTTTTTTCCTAATTTTTGCTAACAAATATACAGAGTACAAAAAAAGGTAATGCATATGCGTGAAGCTAACATGTTTAGATTTGATCACTGTTCATAGCCCTTGTCTATACTCATGAGGAACAATGGTTTTCTGCTTGCTACTTCTTTAATTCTTTATTTAATGAAGGGTTAAGCTTTGATTATAAACTAAATTGAAGATTTGACATTGCAAACATTAAAAGAAAAAAAAGGATGGGTGAGAGGGAACGAGAAGGGGGTAGGGCAGGAAATGTCATCCTGTTCTTAAAACTGTAGAAATGAAATACATGGGAATTTTCCATTTGTGTAAATACATTAAAAACTACTGTGATGGTGTGCTATGCCTCTGCCTTTCCCCCCTTCAGCCTGGGTCAGTCAGGAGTGCTTTCAGCCCAAGTACACAAGAACATAAACTATGAGTTCTATTAGGATTTCCTTAGCCAAGAGGTGGTGCCAACACTTGTTCTAGAGCTATCTCTTGGGCTTGGATCTGGGTTTGTGATTCTCTTGGCCTTTTTCCTGAAAGTGTTCACTGCTTCTAAGGGTTGGATGAAGGTGTGGGAATCGCTGCCAGCATGTTGCCTGTGGCCTCTGCTCACCTCTGCTCAGCCCTCCTTGCCACCTCCCCTCCTTCCCCCTGGCTGAGGAGAGCAGTGGGACTGCAGGATTTAGAAGAGTACCAAAGGCTGAGCTGGTGACCCCCAGGCCCCCACAGGCCTTCTTCCCTGTCCCCAGGAATGTTCACCTCCCTTCATAGGGCCTTTCCTCACATTTAGTCCTCTTTGGCTGAGCTACATATGAGCTTGATTTGGTCTTGTCCTGAGGTATAAGTGGGTCAGAAGAATCATAACTAGAAATGGTGGGAAAAGTAAAGTTTGAAAAGAAGTTAGGAAATGGTGATGGGGGAGAGAGGGTACTTGAGAGAAGATGTGACACCCAGGCATACTGTCCACTGCACGCATTTGCTTGCATTTGGTGGTGGAGAGGATGTAGGATATCAAACACACCATAACAATTCTTGGTGTAGCAGCATGATTCCTTCAGAGATAGGGAGTGCCAGAAGAGAAGTGAAGACTTGCTAGAACAAAGACAAGCAAGTCTTGGAAAGCTCCCTTATGACCTGAAGTGCTCCTGTAAACCAGTACACTGTGTTCTTCGGTTATCGTTGGAATCTCGAGAGCAACTTCCTCAGGGTGTGCTTTGTCTCTCCCTAAAATGCGTGTTTGCATATATGCATGTCCATAGCACTCACAGTGCCAGAAGGTACCAGAAGTTTCTCCAGTGTTTAGGCTGTAAGTTATAGTTTAAAACATGCATCTTGTGTTTCCTATTAAATAGGTTTAAGTCTGGTGCAGCGTTTAAGACCAGATTTCAAACGGAAGTATTCATCGATGTTTGAAGATGACACTGTGACGGAGTACATCTACCACTGCAACGTGCAGACTCCAAGGTCAGGTTCTGGTGCCCAGTGTCTGTGTTTGAGTTTCAGACTTTCCTGAAAACATGTGAGTAGTATAGAAGGCATTTCACAGTTGTTAACTAAAAGGGCAAGCACGTAATAGTCCTTAATTTATTCATCTATTTATGCTTAGATGAATATTCATGTGTTGGACGCTGGTGGGGATTAAAACAAAAACATACTTTCTTTCCTGCCACAGTGCTTTGGGAAAGTGAGGAGTACTGGGTCTTGGGCATGGTGAGAGGTAGGTAAAGAAGAATCTCATGTAAACCAATGTTTCTCAGACTGAGTGTAAATGTTTCATAAAAATGGGGTACTGGCTCAAGCTAAAGTGAATGGTTTTCTGTGCTCTGGAACATCTTTGAACTTTTACTGAGTAGTACTGACCCTCCCAAAAGTAGGAGAGACGCTGTGCCACAGTGTTGAAGCTCATTTTTTATTACACCTGTCTTCTGCTGAGCAACTTTTAATGTGTGTAAGTCAGAATGAGAAACCTAACTACAATGGGTGAGGAGTAATGAAGTGTGCAGGGAGGAGACACTACATATGTTCTGACAGTGATTTTTTAAAATATTTATTTAATTGGAAAGGCAGATTTAGAGAGAGAAGCAGAGAGAAAGATCTTCCTCTAGCTGCTGGTTCACTCTCCAAACGGCCACAATGGCCAGAACTGAGCCAATCCGGAGCCAGGAGCTCCCTCTGGATCTCCCATGCGGGTGCAGGGTCCCAAGGCTTTGTGCCTTCCCAGACCACAAGCAGGGGGAGCTGGATGGGAAGTGGAGCAGCCAGGACGTGAACTGATGCCGAGGTGGGATCCTGGTGCTTGCAATGGGAGGATTGTAGCCACAATTGAGCTCTGACAGTAATTGTAAGGAGGGAGAGAAACCAAAGCAAACGAGGGCAAAACATCATTTTTAAAAATATGGCTGTGAAGGTTGAGTGCAGGGCACCAGTGGAGCAAGCAGCCTGAAGACAGCAGGGAATTAGGACAAGGCCCTAGTTTCAGAAATGGAGTATGCAGGTGAAAGCTGCCCTTCTTTCGCTCTGTTGTGATGAGAATTGTTGAGGGAGCTTGTGGATAATGCGACTCTTGAGTCCCATTTCTAATCCCCTGATTCAGCAGCTCTGGGCTGCGACTCAAACCAGTTGGCAGGCAGTTTTAGTCGAGGTGAGCCATAGACATCTTTCACTCACTCCTTAAGACTGACGTTCGGAGGCTAGATGCCAAGCGTCTCCCTCCCTTTGGGCAGAAGACGTATCCAGCTACTTTAAAGACTTTAGACCACAAAAGCATTCTTAGATGTAGTCTCAGCATTATAAATAAACCAGGCTGGAGATTTCTCTGCCAAGAAATGGAGGGGAGGGGCTAGAGGTTCAGGGTGTTCAAGAGACTGGGTTTGTGGCTTGCTTGGCCTCTGGCTGGTGGCTGAGGTCTGCACACGTCTGTGACGTGTTCCGAAAGTCATAGGCGTCTGTCCCAGAAACATCACCCTTCCTCCTGCACTGCCTTGGTGTTTGGCTCTTGAGTGTTGCTCATTTCATGATCGTACACACCCCTGTAGTCCTACTGTGTTGTGATAAAACTCATAAAAGATGATTCAGAATGTTGTCTAATCCTGCAAGAAAGGCAGAAATGATAGCCAAATAGACGTATTCTGGGAGTTTTCAAGAATATATTGTCTGAGTTTCTTAACTTGGTAATGGTTTTGCCGTTATAAGGTTAGTGGCATGAATGCATGAGAAAGCCACCATCCACATTAGTTTGAAGTAAGAGTGAAAAAGTTTTTACTCTCTCTAGATTAAGTCATTTAAGAGTTAGAGAATTAGGATGACATGTTTTGATTTAAAAGGTGTTACCTAATTTTTTTATCATCCAGAATATACAATCCTCTTCAGTGCTTCTGTTTTATTTTCTGTTGAAGCAGAGGTTTTTCTTGATGGAAAGCCTAAATGCAGTACAGACTCATCCCCAGAAGGTCCTACAGTATGACTTTGTCCTTCGCTTTACAGTGGGGAGACAGCTTTCAAGAACATGACAATTCCTTACGGGTGGGCCAAAAGGCCCATGCTGCAGCGCATCGGGAAGATGCACCCAGACATTCCTGTCACAGTCATCTTCGGCGCCCGCTCCTGCATTGACGGCAACTCTGGCACCAGCATCCAGTCCCTGCGACCGCACTCCTACGTGAAGACCATCGTAAGTGTGGCCTGCAGTTTAGATTTCAGTCACAGGTGAAGTCTGTTGTGTCGCTCGGATTTCGTATCTAGTGTCATGTGTGGAGGGTCAGCATTGGACTTTCGTGAATCTTTCTGTCAAAGAGCAAGTCACTTTTCTGAGAGGCCTTTGCTGACCCTGGAGAAGCCACAGCATCCAGGTGACAGCGAGCTTGAAGGAGGGACTAGTCTCATCGTAGCTCAGCTCACTCCCTCTTCCCAAGGCAACACACTCATTTTACTCAGTGTTTCTGCTCGCCCTTTCACTGGTGATCAATTTAAGGGGTGGTGGTCTTTTTGTTTTGTTTTACATGTTAAAAATTTTTGTTAAATTCACTAGATTTTTCTATTCTCAGATCCTTTGGATGGAAATGCTCGTTAAGCGCTGTAAATCAGTGTTGCTTATTCATCTTTGTGTTCTTTAAGTAAAGTGACTCTTCATTTTCTTTGTGAACTGCCTTTGCTCATGTATCCTAGCGTTTTATTCAACACTTTCACTTGTGGGCACGCCCTTCTTTACCCAGGCTATTCTTGGAGCCGGGCATTACGTGTATGCAGATCAACCTGAAGAATTCAATCAGAAAGTCAAGGAGATCTGTGACAGTGTGGACTGAGCGCCGGGAGGTTCTGGTGGAGCTGCTGGCTGGCAGGACTCCTCAGCGGCGATTCCCCGTCTACTTCGAGGAGAGCAAGTGTAAGAACGAGTCGTCTTCCCGACTGTCCTGGGCACATGTTTTCTTTAGGAAGTCACTTGCACACTCAAACCAATTAGTGCCTTCTAAAGGAACAACTTTCTCCTATACAAAATTGAAATGCACAAGAGTCTCCAAACTTAATAGCTTTAAATAAAGGGTTATTTGTCCCTCTGATGTACTGAAAAATTGTTAATTTTTCAATGAAAAGCTTTTTTTTTTCATTTTTATCTAACTTTGCTAGCTGATTACTTTTAATATTGCAGTCTAAAAAAGTGATTTCAGGGTCGATTATGTTATATATCATATAGGTGCACTTTATTTTCCTTGTCTGTGTGTTTGTTCAGTCAAATAACTGATACAGTTAATCCAAATTCAATGTGTTTTTATGTAAGCATTTGTATCTTTTCCTTTGGAATACGTCGTTTTTGAAATGGAGTGAGAAGATAAGTTTTTGGCTCACAGGATGGCAATTAATCACTAACATGATTTTTTTTTTTTTTTGGTTTTTCTCTCTTTTTTATTTAAGGCTGCAAAGCCACATTCAGCATTTTAAGTGTAGCTCATGCTGCTGCACAGTCGCAGCTAACACCTGGAAATGTGTACATGTGATTGAATTTTCTACTTCTAATGAAACATGATATCAACACTTAAATGACTCATATACTGAAAAGCCTTAACTAAAAGCCTGTCCTGTTTTATTCCCCATTGAAACTGTTCCTTTCTATGAACCAGGGCCTAGCACCTGGGTCAGCTCTCCTCAGGTAAGCGGGAATCTCAGTGTTGTCTCACTCCTGGCAAGCTAGGCATGTCATGTTCTCATTAACAGCCGAATCTTGCAGAGGCTGCTAAAACTGGATTATTTAATACTTTACCACTGAAATATTAAAATGGGTGGTGCTGTTACGTCCCATAGTACATGAAATAAGCTAGAACTTGGATTTATTTTTTAATTAGGAGCATCATGTTGACTGAATCATTTAAATACTTGAAGTTAAAGTGCAAAAATTACATAGTGTTGATTGAACTATTAGTAACTACCATCAAGCATAGCACTTTCTTGAGATTTTTAAAGAGAGGAAATCTTTGAAGCTGTGAAAAAGCTCCATTTATAACTGGCTGCTGAGGAGAACCCTCTAAAAAAGGAAATTGAGATGAATTGTCTGCCACAAGGCATCTTTGCCTTGGGTTGTGCTGTCTATTTGTCTAGGAGAAAGGCAGGTTATGTAAATAAACAGTGAACTAGAGCGTATAATGGGTTAATGTTTTGGATTATTGCACTTTTAAAATGGTTAATTAGGAAATTTAAGGTTGCATCACTGTTGATTAACTGCCAGAAAAACTGAATGTGCTGTTTTCAGCATCACCTCCCCAACTAAGGGTTAGGCAAATGATGCTGCAGCCTGGCCAAAAGCTTCCCAATGAAGTGCGTGTCTCCTTTGTCAGATTAACTAGGTTAGTGCAGGCAGGCAACGTGGGAATCCAGATGTGCCGTCTGATGTCTCAAGAACAAAAAACAGCTGACGGTAGTACCTTAGATGGCCAAATCTGGAGCTGTAAGTGCCATAATTAGGATCTTTTTTTTTTTTTTTTTATGCACTCTTCAGTCTTTCTTAATTTTCCCTTGCTGGGTAGATGCCAGTTGTCAATTGTACAAGGTTTCTGCCTGGGAAACTTGGTCCCTTGGAGGTAAATGACTTGTTTCACTTAGTGAATGGGGTTTCTGACCACAGGTGTGCCAAGTGATTCAGGAAAAACATATACCTAACTATCCAATGAGACTTATTTCCCTGCTGACTGAATCTACTTTATTTGAAAAATGTCATAATTCTTGAACAGTCACATTTTACCTTGGGGTGTCTAATTTTCTGAACATTGAACAAGCAGAGAATCAATCCCAGAATTCTTACAAATACAGTGGGTGCTAAATGTTTTCTTAAAATTCGATTGCAGTATTTGTTTGCTAAGTTACACACAATGTATTTTAACAAATAAATTTTGCTGTGGTGGTCACAAAAAGACAGCTGTTATGTCTTCCTCATTCTTTAGTGTGGGTTGGCCTGTTGACGATGAGACGGAGCCCTGGATTGGTGAGTGTTCAGGAAACGCTGTCATGTTCTGAGAGAAGCTGCTCTGTAGGTGTTGTGGCCACCACATGGCCTGTCTGTGCCTACACATTCCCCGTTGATTTCTGTCTTCCTTTTTGTCTCTATGAGGTTGAAGTTAAAACAAAACAAAACAGCTGCCTAGGGTTAATTTGAGAGTACGATTTAGAGAACACTTTGAGATGTCTCCACTTATATACACTTTCTATATTTAAAAGATTATACTTGAGTCTAATCAAACTGAAGTGTTTTTTCATATACCAAAGTATTGGGAAAAAAAAAAAGAATAGACCAAAGAACCCTGGCATTGAACAGTAGGGGAGGAAGAGCAGGGCTATGAGGTACAGAAAGAAAACGAGTCACTCTTTATTCCTTGGCAGTGATACGGAGCATCGCATTATCAGGTGATTTTGCTGTTGCACAGTCTTGCTGATCTGTCATTTCAGCCATATAAATTTATGAGATCATCATTGTACACACGAATTGTTCTTGTCTGTATAAATAATACAGCGAACATCCAGAGATTTAGATTTGATAAAGGAATTCAGGAAAAGACCTGAAAAATGGTGTGGAGAACAGGGTAAGATCTGGATGGATCAAAGACCCAGTTGTAACATTGAAACCATTAAGTGACTAAAAGAAAGCATGCGAATTCCTGTGGAATCTGAAAGTGGAAAAAAACCCTCTGAAGCCTAGAAATCCAGAAGCAACAGACAGAAAAGCATGTGTCCTTTGCTAAAAAGAATAATCTTCCATGCTCCCCGTAAAAAAAAAATGTGCAAGGGTCAAATCTAAGTAAGAAACTGGCAAAAATACTTCTTAATCACCAAGGGTTAATTAAAGCACTGATAGATGAAGAATTTCTTGACCTTGAAATGTGCCTGAACAGTAAGTGAAGATGTGCTTAGTAAGAGAAACTCCAAGTAAAATGGCTGAGACAACATTTCTTACCTGTCAGGGGATATCTTAAGTTACACAATGCAGTGGGGAAAAGAGGTACTTGGTTGTCTCTGTGGATGGAATGTGTTAGTAAATAGCAAAACAATATGTGGGTTCATCCTTCAACCTGGAAGTTCTGGGAATAGGTTAAGATATCTGGCAAGAATGTGGATGCATCACGAAGCATTTTTAATAGAGATCAGACACCATGCAAGTCTTCATTGATAGGGAATTGAAGGGAGAAATTAAGGTCACAGGAAAAGGATGAGGACACCATCTTTGAAAGGGCTCTCATTGGTGATACGTAGAATAGCTTGAACATCAGAAAGAATAGTGGTTTGATGGGCCTGACGTGGTAGCCTAGTGGCTAAATTCCTCACGTTGCGTGCCGAGATATCATATGAGCACGGATTTGAGTTCCACTTCCCATCCAGCTCCCTGCTTGTGGCCTGGGAAAGCAGTTGAGGACGGCCCAAAGCCTTGGGACCCTGCATCCACGTGGGAAACCTGGAAGAGGCTCTGGGCTCCTGGCTTGAATTGGCTCGGCTCTGACCCATTGTAGCCACTTGGGGAGTGAATCCTTCGACGGAAGATTCCTCTCTGTCTCTCTTCCTCTCTGTGTATCTGACTTTCCAATAAAAGCAAATCTTTTTTGTTTGTTTATTTTTAAGAAAGAATAGTAGTTTGAAACAGGACGCAGGTCCACAAGATCATAAAGCTGTCAGTCACCCTCGGAAGTCGCTAAGACATCAATTCAATATTGTGCAAAGTGATCCTAGGAAAAATGAAACATCTGTCTGGACTTCTTCACACATTTAGAATGACAGGATTAGGAAATTATGGTTTTGCCTCCTCTAATCGATTGGAGCTGTTCAACACATGGAATGACCATGTTTACCTGGGTGACTCGCAGTGATGTCTGGAGCCAGTGATCCCAGCATTCCTAAGAGGGGGTCAGCCAGACATTGCAGAAGAGCCCCACACCAGCCGTGAACCTAAACAAGCCTGTGACGATGTGGATACAGGAGACTGAGGAATACGATAAACGTACTAAATCCACAAGAGAGAGATTGGACGATGCATGGAGAGGCAGCTTTTCTTAGATGTAAAGAAAGCAGAGCGTGAGCAGCAGGCGGAAGGGCAGTCATCCCAGCAGCAAGGAAGCCTGGGACGATGCAGCAGAGCAGGTGCGATGCTGTGTTGGCATGAGGCCAGGGCGTGGTGTCATGGAGACCAGAGGAGGGGAAGGCGTGGACTCTAAATATTACTGCTACGCTGAGTTCACTATGAGCTGTGCCCTAGTTTCCACCTGTGGGTGTTTTAGTAATTGGAAGGTAGAGCAATGGGAATGATTCAACATCGAGTCCAAGAGGCCAGACATGAATGACTGATATCTCACCAACCTATGCCAACCAGCTTACCATCCGGCTTTCTGCTGACTTAGGAGAGCCCTCACAGATTTGTAACAATTGTATCTTCAAGACTTGGAAATGCTGTCTACATCAGTGGGAGGGGCACTGGGGCGAGGGGCCATGGAGAGTCAAAATGACAAAGGAAGTAGCAGATGCTGAAGACAACACAGAAGGCCTGATTCTGGTACTGACCTACAGGACAAGGGACAAGTGCTCCTGTCTCAGAAGGTTCTCAGTGGTGACCTAAAATTGTCAAGCATCTCTGTGCCATAAGACGCCCTCTCAGTGTCACATGGCAAGCACTGAGATGGTGGCCACTGACACATCTTCCTTGACAGCTGCGGCGAACACCATACCTGTTGCAGCCAGTATGTGAGCATCATATGTAGGCTATGCCAACTCCCAGAGCCACAAAGCTCAAAGTGTAGTGTGCTGAAGTGTCACCAAGGCTGCTCATCGCAAATGCAGAGTACAGCCTCAAGGGTCTCTGACCCCACAATGTGTATGAAGCAACATTAAAAAAAAAAAAAAATCTTGGGCCCGGAGCGATGGCTTAGTGGCTAAATCCTCATCTTGCACACACTGGGATCCCATACGGACACCAGTTCATGTCCTGGCTGTTCCACTTCCCATTCAGTTCCCTGCTTGTGGCATGGGAAAGCAATAGAGGTTGGCCCAAAGTTTTGGAACCCTGGAAGAAGCTCGTGGCTGCTGGCTTTGAATAGACTCAGCTCTGGTCGTTGTGGCCTCTTGGAGAGTGAACCACAGATGAAAGATCTTTCTGTCTCTTCTTCTTTCTGTAAATTTGCCTTTCCGATAAAAACAGATGAATTTAAAAAAAAAAAAAAAAAAAAAAACCTTATTTGAAAGGTGAAGAGACAATTTCTCAGCTGTCCATAACACACAGGCCTGGACCAGGCCAAAGCCAGGAGTGCAGAACTCAGGCTGAGTCTCCTATGTGGGTGGCAGGGACCCACCTGCTGACTGTCAGAGTGTCTATTAGTAAGAAACTGGAATAGAGAGTACAGCCATGACTTAAACCCAACACTCTGACATGCCATGCAGGGGTTTCACTTGGTGACTTAGCCACCATGCCAAAAACTCACCCAGGAATCCACGTGTTTTTAATGGATACCCTTCCCAAGTACATCTGGCATTAGGAATGCTTGATTTGTTTATTTGTTTTGACTAGACTCAAACCAGAAACGCTGGCTCCTGGAGAAAGCTCTAATCTCAGTTTAATTATTTTACTCCTAGCTCAAGTCATCCGCATCCAGACAGGCAGAAGTCTGGGCAGAGGTTGCATGCAAACTGTAGAACATGCTGTCCAACTCCCTCCCTTCCAGGACTCCTTCCAGAAGTACACTTTTGCTGGTACTGTGGCTGCTGTGAACTCTGTCCTGTTCTTGCAGGCACACAACTGCCAATTTTTCTACCAGAGCTCTGGTCTGTCCTCCACCTCACTGCCTTGAGTCATAGCCATCCCTCAGAACAAAAGCTATAGTAATGTTCTGATTCCAGGCATCAACTTGTTCATTTGCCTTTTCTTAATATCCCATGTGTTAGTTATGGGGTTGGTCCCCAAAAGGAACTCACACTGTTATCCTGGAAGTAGCATTCCTGTATCAAACTGATTTAAAAAATAAAGTTTACTGCACCCAGTGTAATAGCCTAGTGGCTAAATCCTTGCCTTGCATGCGTCAGGAATAGGGTACCAGTTCATGCCTTGGCTGCCCCATTCCCATCCAGCTCCCTGCTTGTGGCCTGGGAAAGCAGTAGAGGATGACGCAAAACCTTGGGACCCTGCACTTGCTTGGGAGACCTGGAAGAAGCTCCTGACTCTTGCCTTGGCATCAGCTCAGCTCTGACTGTTGTGGCTACTTGGGGAGTCAACCAGCGGATGTGAAATCTTTCTGTCTGTAAATCTGTTTCCAATAAAAATAAATAAATACATCTTTTTTTTTTTTTAAAAAAGAGAAAGGTTCTACAAACCCCTGATTTCATCTTTACCCTCTGTTTACATAGCTAGGATTTCAGAACTGAAATAGATGGTCTTATTCCCTTTAGAGTTCTTTTATTCAAACTGCCTTCTGTGGAGTGGCTTCAAATATTATCAAGAATGGTGTGACTGGGCCAGCAGTGTGTTTCAGTTAGTAGGATCTTTGTAGAAAAAATCACAAATCACAAACATTATATGCATAGATAGTTTTGTAAAGAAAATATATGTAATAACTTATTTATTTGAAAGGCAAAGAGTGAGCAAGCAAATTCATTTACTTATTCCCTCGCTACATAGCTGGACCTGAGCCAGGTGGGAGCCAGGCTGGAGCCAGGAGTCCAGAACTCAGTCTAGAAGCTCCCGTGTGGGCAGCAGGGACCCACAGGTTTGAGCCATCACCTGCTGCCTCCCAGGGAAGCTGGGTAAGGACTCAAAACCAGGTATTCTGATAGGGGCTGTGGGCATTCTAAGCTGGGTGTAACCCACATATCACATAACTACCCTTCCATCTAGTCAAGTTTCGATAGATCTCCCGAGGCTACCTGTGCCTCAGCAATGGAGAATTAGATAGGTTCAGAATTAGCCAAGTTTCTTTATGATACAAGATGCCCCGTGCAGGCCAACACTGAATTCCATGGTACAAGGGCTCTAGTCAGCAATCTCTGACTGCAACTGCTCATGGCGTAGCAGGAAAGCCCAGTATCTGTGGCACTAGTGCCAGTTTATGTCCCAGCTGCTCCACTTCTTTTTTTTTTTTTTTTTTTTTTAAAGATTTATTTATTTTATTTTCATTACAAAGTCAGATATACTGAGAGGAGGAGAGATAGAGAGGAAGTGGAGCTGCCGGGATCAGAACCAAGCTGCTCCACTTCTAATTCAGCTCCCTGATAATGGCCTGGGAAAGCAGCGAAAGAAAGTTCAACTGCTTGGACTCCTGTTGCCCATTCAGGAGACCCAAAGTAAGCTCCTGGTTCAAGGCTTTGGCCTGGCCCAATCCTGACTGCGGTGACCATCTTGGGAATAAACCAGCAGGTGAAATATTTCTCTGTTTCTTTTTGTAATTCTAACTTTTAAATAATCAAGCCTTATAATTCTTTTTTAAAAAGATAACAAGTCTGCTTTTCAAATAAATAATACACTTTACAAACTTTTTCAAAAGAACATGAATAAATTGTGACTCCTTTCTACCGGTGTCTTTGTGTGTTTTTATCAACTATACTGCAAGGAAAACATGGCTTGTTGCAAAGGAAGCGAAATCACATCTGGCCGGGGAGATCAGGGAAGCCACAGCAGGTGCCATTTGAACCTGACATATTACGAACCTGGAGATGAAACTCCATTTGTCTTTCATAAGAAATTACATTATGGAATGCTCATTGTGAGCTTTGAGCTTTGCAATATTATTCACTTAAACTTCAGAACAATCCACTGGGAAAGGAACAATTATTCCACCAAGAAGTGATAGTAAAGGCTGGGTGGAGTACATGCTGTTGGGACCTTGCCCAGATGGCTCTGCTGGCATAGTTGCCAGCTGGTTCGCACCAACCTCTCCCGTGAGGACTGCTCTGGGATAATGATGGCACTAGTCTTGCCTGGAGATGAGCTGTGGAAGGCAACGTCACGGACACCTGCTGACTGACAAGGAGCTAGAAAACAGGAAGCGGCTGACAGGAGACAAGAGAATTAGATTTTCTTTGTCTTCCATCTAGGAGACATTCTAGCAAGAGAATTTTATAAATAATCATTTATTGTCCCCCACCCCCGCTTGGAGCAGGCATTTAATTAAGAGGCCTGTATGCCATGCCAGAGTGGCCTGGGTTCAATACCCAGCTCCAGCTCTTGACTCCAGCTTCTTACCAATGGGTCCTGGGAGGAAGTAGGAACTTGCTCATGTAATTGAGTTCTGTCACTCACATGGGAGCCCTGAATTGCATCCCCAGCTCCCAACATTGACCTAGCCCAAAGCTGGCTGTTGTTGGGATTTGGGGGGTAAGCCAACAGGTGAGATAGATCTCTCTCTCTCTGCCTCTCAAGAACTCCATTGTTTAATTGTACATTTTTTTGTGAGGTTCAACAGTCACTAGTCCCTTGGGGCCCCGCCCACAGCTCCTCCCAACCAATTCCCTGGGCCCCTCTCACACCTTGCAGGCTCACTGGGTTGTGTAAATGAGCCAACACGGGTGCCCCTTCCCACCCTCCACTAGTGCCCCCTTTGCTTCCCCTTCACTTCCTCTCTCCCATCCTCATCTTGCCCCCTACCCCTGCCCAGGCATCCCCCATTCCTGCTACCATGGCAGGGGACATTTTCCTTCCCGTTCCGCACCCCCATTCCCACACCCGTTCCTACCCTGTTGGAATACAAGGACCTCCTGATACCTCATCACGTCTGGTATTTCGGCTGGGGTGAACTAATCGTGAAAAGAGGACTTGGCTGCGGAAATTAGCTGCAGGTAACAGCGTAAGAACTTGAAGTGCGTTTGAAATGGGTGGCTTACAGTAACAGAGGTCTGTAACCTACGTTTCTAAGGATCAAGATTTTAGACAAGGTTGAGCTGGGTCGTCTGTCCCCAGCAGTCCAGCTGGTAGCCAAAGCCAGGGTCTCCTCTGAATATGTGAATGAGGAAGGGCCTGGCTTTTTCTGGGACTGTTGCTTAGAGCTTGGTGGGGTGAAGGCTCAGCTCCCAGCTGGCCTTGGCAGAAGGCCACCCTGCTTCTACTCTCCTGGTAGTTCATGAAACCAGTGCCTTGGCCAGTGCTGACTTCAAGTGCAGTCATAGCATCAGTGCTCCTGGAATGAATGTATCAATTGCTTGCAAATTAAGGCGGTTTTTTCAGTTTGGCACCATTTACAGGTTATTTTGTTGTCTGCATTGTAACATGGATTTGGCAGTTTTGCAAATGAAAAGGTCAAATGCCCAGCCGTGAAAGACAAAACAAGCACTTAAACCCCACTGGAGAGAATTTTCCAGAGGATGCCCTTGTGTTTGCTTTGCATCTGGACCGCTCTCACAGCCTGCCTGCCGTCCACGGCCATTTGCATTTCAATCACGTTTCTCTAAAAACTCACACAGTACTTCCTTTTACATGCCCTTTAGTCAAGGAGAAAAACAGATTTAGGGGTACATGTTTCCACCAGCATATGGGAATACATTTTGAAGTCTTGAGTGCAAATGGGCGGTGCCAGCACCATATTAACCCTCTCGAGTTGCCATCTTTTGGGTGAATTACGGGAATGGATTCATAATGACTGCTGTTTTTTTCTTGGCTGGTTCTGCACAGCCCTGTCTGGGAGGCAGGAAGTCTGGATTCTCCCACAGATGAGCTGGGCAGCCTGGGCAAGTCCCCCCTTTGTTGGCGCCGGTTGGTTCTCTTTTCTAGGGGCCGAGGGTGTCTGTGTGAATAATCATTCAGGACCTGTTCTCTGCAGAGAACCTTTGGGTGGTCCATGATTGGGTGCTGCGATGGATGCCATGATGCTGTTCACTGGGCTGGGCCCGTGCTGTTGGCTGTTTGCACCGGACTACAGTGGTCTCCACTGGAAAACTGCACTTGGCTAAACAAGAACAACCTGGCCTTTGAGGTCACATCCCTACACCAGTGACTGCCTCATATCACCTGCCCCTATAGGGAACCCAGTCTACCTGTAAGTTGAGCTGAGGTCAGGCTCCAGGTGAAGCTGAGATAGTATGGGGCAAATCCCAGCTCCATCCACCAGGACGTGAGCTGAGAAACCAGATACAGGCAAAAGAGTCTGTTCAGCTAAATGCAAGACAAAGCCTAACCTGCCACAAAAATCTCACTGAAATTCTTCAGCTTAGCCACAGTCGTTCTCCTTGTGTGCGCCATGATGGTTTCCAGTTGCCATGACAACCTATAGATGTGATTATACACAAAGTGAGAAAAGAAGTGCATGCTTAATTCCTAGAAGTCCTTGCCGCTTCCACACAGATAAGATGAATATTCTTCTCAGACCTTAGTTCCTGAGGCCCACCCATGCAGAAGCCCAAGCACACATGGGGCAGCTGTCTGGTGAGTAGCCTGGCCTGGGGAGTAGCCTGGCCTGGGGAGTAGCCTGGCCTTGGTTCTTTTTGTCAATGAAATCCTCTTGCTTTCTCTTTGCAGGGCCTGACCCCCTTCTCTCTCTCGCTGAAGCCCAGTGCCTTCCTGAGGCTGTGGTGGGCCCCTGGAGTCCCTGGCCGTGTGCTATGGAAACCACCTGCTTGCTTAGCTCTCTTCTGCACTCCATCCTGCTGTCCTCTGTCCCTTCCTACTGGACATTTCACTGAACCCAATACTTAAGAATTCTTGACTCTATTTCCTAGGACTCTGACCCAAGCAAGGTACCTTGGAGGAAGGCTCGTGGGTTTGGGATTTCTGGAGGGTGTAAGGCAGTCATGAAAATGGGTAGCTATGAGATGCAGAAGCAAAGAGGAAGGCTTCAACTCAAGCACCAGGGATTGGCAAATCTATCTCTTTACCTTTCAAATAAAATGAAAAAAAAAAAAATTCTCTTCCATGAAAGAAAGAAGAAGAGATAAGAAAAAGAAGGAAGATAAAGAAGTCTTTGAATCTAGACTATTCCAGAATAATAAAGTGCTGGGCCCTGGAGAGTGTCCTGATTGCTGGGGGGTAGGGAGAGCTCTTGCTTGCCCCAAGAGAACATGCTCCCAATATAATCAGGTTCTCAGTGGCTGCCCAGGGGTGCAGGGCCATGTGATGCCCTCCTGCCACAGTGCGAGGAAGGCTAACCCAGCTTCCTGGAATTTGGCCGCCTGACTTCATGGGACTTGCCCAGCTCTGCTTCTTAGTGGAAGTCAAGCACGGCTGGGTTGTAAGTCCCACTGTGGCCCTGTTTAGCAGAACCACTCATGTCTGAGAGTGGACTTGGCTGACCACAGGGCTCACTTCCTGGAACTCCATGCCTGGTTTCCAGAGCAGGGGAGAGCACACACAGTTCTGCAGTAAAACTGAGGGAACCTCTGGCTGCTCTGTGCACAGCTGGTCACTCTAGACTGTGAGTGAAGATTCTGGACCCAGAGCTTGCCCAGTAAATCCTGGGGGGTGGGGGGGTACACTCAAGAGTTAGGACCTGAGACAAGGCTGGCGTAATAGGCCTGCAGCCACAAGGCCTCTGCCAGCCAGCTATTTCTTCTTCTTTTCTTTCTCCCTTTTAGATTTACATATTTTTATTTGAAACACAGATTTTACAGAGAGGGAGAGATAGAAAGGTCTTCCTCCTACTGATCCACCCCTCAAATGGAGCCCAGGTGCATTTCTGCTGACTGTTGGCTCAGCAGGGCGCATCCGTCATTGTAACCAATTGGGGAGTGAGACAGAGGATGAGAAGTCTCGCTCTCTCTTCCTCCCCCACTGAAATTCTGCCTTTTAAATACATAAAAATGAATCTTTAAAAAAGCATTTCTTTCAGTGACACCACTGTATTAGCAACCACTGCATTAGCAATATTATTTTCAATAATATATATATTATTGGAAAGCCAGATTTGCACAGAGAAGGATAGAAAGATCTTCCATCTGCTTGTTCACTCCCCAGGTGGCTGCAATGGCCAGAGCTGAGTCAATCCAAACCCAGGAGCCAGGAGCCTCTTCTGGGTCTCCTGCATGGATGCAGGGTCCCAAGGTTTTGGGCAGTCCTCTATTGCTTTCCGGGGCCACAAGCAGGGAGCTGCAAGGGAAGTAGAGCAGCAGGGATACAAATCTGCATCCATATGGGATCCCAACACATGGAAGGAGAGGACTTTAGCCACTAGACTACTGCGTTGGGCCCAGCAACCACGTTATTAAAAAAGTTTTACTTATTTTATAGAGAGAAGGAGAGATAGAGAGACCCTCTATCTGCTGGTCATTCCACAAATGGCTGCAAGCCAGTGCTGAGCTGATCCAATCTGAAGCTAAGAGCCAAGAGCTTCTTCTGGATCTCCCATGTGGTTTTAGGGTCCCAGGTATGTGTGCCATCCTCTGTTCCTTTCCCGGGCCGTAAGCAGGAAGCTGTGTCAGAAGTAGAGCATCCAGGACACGAACTGGTGTCCATGTGGCATGCCAGCGCCACAGGTTAGAGGATTAGCCTGCTGTGCCACCACACAGGCCCCAGAGGAGTATCACCTTTCCACAGAAGTAAGGGGGAGAGGTGTGAGGCCAGGCTCCAAGGAAGAACACTGCCTCGGGGCATGCGTAAAGATCAAGGTGCCCACATCCCATATCAGCTTCTTCGCCTCTGACCCAGCTTCCTGCTAATGCGCTCCCTGAGAGAAGTAGCGGGTTCTGGTTCAAGGACTTGCATCCTTGCCTTCCACCGCAAGATCTGGATGGAGTTCTAGACTTCTAGTTTCAGCCTGGCCCAGCCCTGTCAGTTGCAGGAATTTAGGCAGTGAACATTCCCAACCTTGGCTGTGGAGTTGGGGGCAGGGGAACCCAAAACACACCATACAGTCACACTGTTCATCCAGGAAGTACCCTAGACTCTAGGTCCAGTGGAGGCATGTTCCGGAGCCAGACTATGTGCTGAGGAGTTGAACGAATCCTTGAGTTCAGTTTATGAATTGAATGCTACCACGGAAATGTTACCAAAACCTGCTTAGTAGTAATCATCTAGGGTCAGCATTGCGATGCAGAGATCAACTCGCTGCTTGCAATGTCAGCATCCCACATGGGACGCCAGTTCGAGTCTTGACAGCTCCTCTTCTGATCCAGTTCCCTGCTTTGGAGAGATGCGTGTTGTCTCTAAGACTTAGATGTCATGAGGAAAAGGCTGGTAGGTTATTCACGGTGGGAAGGAAGGTCACCTCACCACGCAGCTGGAGGTCAGATGAGGCCCGGGCCAGAGACCCAGGGAGCTCGATCATTCAGCAGCCGGTGTTGGCAGCAATGAGAGCAAATGAGTTGGAAAAGCTTCATTCAGAGAGGACGGAGAATGGAGAGAGAGGCTGTGAGGAGCAAGGGCGCTTGGTGTTGTCAGCTGGCAGATAGCAGTGTGTAACCCAAGACGGAGACAGCATCACAATCAATGTGGGAATAGACATTTGTTCCCCAGATGGAGCCCGGACACTTGGGGACTGTTGCAGGAAAAAGCAATTGAGAGGCCACCCCTCCACTGTCTGCTGCTGAGCACCCAAATATATTTCAGACGAACCAAAGAATTAAATGGTCACACTTGATGGTTTGGAATTGAAGTCTTGTTTTTCAGGTGTGCCTGGGCCATTGCGGTGGGGGCTCATTTCCACGGAAAGAGATCAAACTACATGAACTACTATTGGGTGAGCATCAGAAACACCCCAAGTAAAATGAAGAGGCAAATGGCGAACTGTGTTACATGTTCCTCAAACGCCCGTAGATCAGGGGGGCTGTGCCGGTGGGCGGTTGTTCATACGACAGCACCAGATGGAAAGCAGGCAGAGACCTCGAGGAGGCGAAGTAGAGACCCTGTGTGTGCTGAACAGTTCAGAAAAAAAGCTCAGCTTCACTAATAAAGAAAAGCTCATTAAAATTGTGAACTTGATCTCCTGAATTTTTGCCGCTGCTACCCGGACTGGGATGCAGGCCATGTGACCTGCCACATCTTTTCTAGAAGGCATTTTGGCAACTCGTGCCAAGGAACTAAAAAAATGTGCGTGCCCTTTCACCCAGTAGTTTCAGTTCTAAGAAAATATCCAGAGAATATAAACACAATCGGGATCAAAGGTTCACAAAGACGTTTGCCTTAGCAATACAGTGGAAGTGAAAGAGCTTGACTCGTAGCTGTCTGAACCATGGGTGGTACACATATTAAAGTGAATTTTGGGCCTGGCGCGGTAGCCTAGTAGCTGAAGTCCTCACCTTGCACATGCTGGGATCCCATATGGGCTCCAGTTCGTGTTCTAGTGGCCCCGCTTCCCTTCCAGCTCCCTGCTTGTGACCTGGGAAATCAGAAGAGGATGGTCTGAAGCCTTGGGACCCTACATCTGCATGGGAGACCCGGAAGAGGCTCCTGGTTCCTGGCTTTGGATCGGCACAGCTTTGGCAGTTGTGGCCACTTGAGGAATGAGTTGATAGACAGAAGATCTTCCTCTCTATATATCTGACTTTCTAATTTAAAAAAATGAATTTTGAGGATGCATTGAAATAACATGGAGAAAGGTTTTGATGGTGTGATACAGGCCCCTAGAAATCTTACCAATTTATAAACTTAATGTGCATATTTCCTTTTGGTCGCTTTTTGAAGCACAAGTGAAAATATGTGATTTACCCAAATTTTATTTTCACTGGTGCCTTACAAAAGCAATCAAAAGGAAATACATGCAGTATTAACTTTGAATCTAGGTAAAGTGATTAGGAAATACAGATAATTCATTTTACGTTAGAATTTCAATAATGTGCAATTTTATGTTGTTGACTTCTGAAACTTTTTTTTGCTGGACTTAAAACCTTTTTTTACTGTAAATTCAGTCAATGAAAGTTAATTAAGTTGAACAATGTGTTTAAATAATTAAATTGATAAGAAAACTGATTGGATTTTTACAAAGCACTAAGACTACTATGGTATATCAATTCTGTCTACAAAGAAAATTAATGATGGGAGGGAAGACAGACAGGGACGAATCATTTGCCTGTGTAGCAACTAGCATGTGCGTGTGTCAGAGAGACACTATTCATGTGATGCTATCGTGAATACATAGAACACTTCAACACACAGAAAGATCAAAAGAATCATATAACCCATCCCAGCCCTCTCTGCACTCCCACGAGCTTTGCTGGTCTTCATCCTCCAGACGTGGGCAGAAAAGCCGCCAGAGCTTCATTGAGTTAGATGCCCAGCAGATTAGGGGGCTCCAGGTTGTCCTCTGCACGAGCCTGTTTGCATAGACTCAGCCTGGTCTTGTCGCTAGCCTGCACCCCGAAAGGCACCTGCACCCTGCAAGTTCTCTTCCTGCTCTGCCTCTTACTGGCCATCTGAACTGGAAAAAGCTTAACTGGAAGAGAGACGTAGGACTGGGAGTCACGTGCCCTTCAGGCTAGAGCTTGGGGTGTGTGTGGCATTGCCTGGATCTGGCTGGCTGTGCACCTGCCCCACATCACACTGTTCTTCAAACCTGCCTTCTCCTGCCTGTCACAGGCCTACTCCGGGAAGAGGATATTCAGAGTCATCCTGTGGCGGTTGGCAGTGTTGAAGGAACAGGCACATGAGGGGAGAGTGGAGGGGTGAGTGAGGGCTGGTCCAGGTCCTCCACTGTGTGCAGGTGCAGCTCCCCCAGCGCCTACCAGGTTCATTCATTTGTTCATTCTTCACCGATACTTACTGAGCCTCTCCTAAGTAGGAAGCATCCTGCTGGGTTTGGGTGATACTGGGTTGACCAGACACAGGCTCGCTCCCTGTGTGCACTCGGCATCGCCGCCATAGCACATTTCAACAAATTTGTGGCTTCTCCCAGCACAAGTAGAGACCTGGGGGTTAGAATTCTGAAGCCAAGGTGGCAGCTGGGCTGCTCCATCCCGAGGTTTCTGCAAAGGATCTGTTCCCTCAGCTTTCCCAGCTTCAGCAGCCACCTGCTGCCCTTGGCTGCTGACCACTTCCTGCCTCTTCATAGCACATCAATCCACCCCTTGTTCTGTCATTGCCAATCTTTTTTTTTTTTTTTCCCAGATTCTCCCAACTTCCTCCCCTAAAGATCTCACCTTGGCTCCTCTGAGCTAAATTAGGACCATCATTCCATCTCAGGATCCCTAACTGAGTCCAGCCTCGGCAGCCTTTTGTGCCACGGAAGGTAACACACACACAGGTTCTGGGTGTTTTGACATGGCCGTCATCATTCTGTCTACTACACTGTCCCCACGGCAGTTTTTGCGAGTGTGACAAGTTGTTCAGCAAATCGAAGAGGCAGATGGCCTCGCCAGGGAGGTCAGGGTCGTGGGCCAAGGTGTGGAGACTGAGGAAGATTTGACAGACGGAGGGGGGAGGGAGATTCACACACAGGGAGCAGCCACTGGGAAGGACAGCAAGGTTCTGAAGTCTAGGGGTCAAGAGGAAAGAGAGGAAGGAAGATAGGCCTCAGACCCCCGGGAGATGGGAGGGTGGAAGGGTCCAGGCTCTCCAGGGCATTTGGTTAAGGATTTGTTCCTCTTTAGTACCCGTGGCAAGGAGTGTCCAGTGATAGCATCCTAACCTGGGTTTTGACAGTGTGCTTTGGCAACGTTGGGTGGAGAGTCTGGGAAGAGACTGTACCCTGGGGCCGTGGGGAGACAATGGAACAGCCCCTATAAGGGTGCCTCGTGCCTAAACCGCAGGTCCTGTGACTGTGTTGGGCGACACAGCAAGGTGGCCTGTGGAATGACAACCATAAAAATGCTAAAGATAAAATAAAGGTCTACGGGGTGCCCAGGGTCAACCTGGAGGTCCCAGGGTCATCACCAGGCCTGGAGCTGCAGATGAGGGAAGCGTGAGAGTTCATCAAGGGCAGGTGATGGAGCTTGGATCACACAACGCTGGCTTTGAAGGTGAAGTTTTCTGTTTATGTGAATATTATATACACAACATGTAAACATTATATATATTATATGTCTATTTTATTATTCAAGAGGCAGAGAAACCAAGAGTAAGAAATCTCCCATCTTCTGGTTCATTCTTCAAATGTCTACAACCGTTGGGACTGGGCTAAGAAGCCAGGAGCCAGGAACTTTACCTGGGTCTCTCACATAGGTGCCAGGGACGCAGTCGCTGGAGTCATCACTTCAGGCTCCTAGTGTCTGTATCAATAGCTGGAGCTGGTCATGTTTTAAAGATCGGTTTATTTGTTTGAAAGGCAAGTTACACACACACACACACACACACACGCAGAAAGATACATCTTGCACCCACTGAGTCACTCCCCAAGTGGCCGCAATGACGGGGGCTGGGCCAGGCTAAAGGCAGGAACCTGAAACTCCATCTGATTCTACCACCTGAGTACAGGTGCCCGAGCACTTGAACCCAGCTTCGCTGCTGCCCCAGGCGCATGAACAGGGGGCTGGAACTGGTGCCCACGGGGGATGTACCACAACCCAGACCCTGACCAGTCCTTTTACTGAGAGTCGGGGTGCAGGAGATGTAGGGTAGGAATGGGCAGGAAGGCCTGAGTATTCTCCAGCCCAAGCCAGCCTGCAGGACACTGTCAGGGCCCATGGGAAACTTGGGGCTATTGTCCACAAGACAGGTTATCAGCAAGGGCCACACGCTGGAGCTCAGAATCACTTCCCGGTGTGCGGCTGTCTGTGAAAACTTTAAACCAGTGTTCCAGACAAAGGGTCCCGGTCACATGAGGCCGTGGTCATGCCGCAGCACTGTTCAATTTTAGCATATGTGCCGCAGAAGCAGGCCGTTTGTAGCACTGTCCATAACCCCACAGCGACACTGCAAGCGAGCCCTCCTGCAGGTCAGAGGTCAGAGGCCAACTCCAGGGCTGCTGGGGGCGTGTCCACCAGACATGAGTAATCACAACCTTGAGCTAGTCGATCACAGGAAAACTGCAATCTCAGAGTTACCAAGGAAGGAAGAAACAACTAATATTTCTCCTGAGGCTGCCACGGGATTAATTTGAAACAGAAAACCGAATGCTAAGTGCTTTCTCGTTTTCCCTTTAACCCGGGGTCATCCCTGTTTATGGGTATTATTATTATTTCTGCTGAGAAACTGAGAAATGTTAAGTATTCGATCCAGGGCGGGATTCAAAGCAGAAAGGCCCGTGGATTTGTTTTCTCGCCCCTCAACCCCGTCAACTCAAAGGGCTACAGGTGTCCACGTGAAAATCAGCGGAGATTAGCCAATCAGCGAGGACGGAGGGAAGGAACTGGACTGGGGGTGGCACAGAGGCTGTGCTACCCATTACCCTGCTACTCTGCAGTTTTTTGTTTTCCAAAGAAACTAGAAATCTGGATTTTGAATGAAGTTTCCCGCTTTGAAAAATTGTGACTTTAAACCACAAAGCTGGCTCAACAAGGCCCGTGTAGAGGTCAGCCCCCAGCGCTGGGAGCAGCACTTTTCCAGGTGTTCTCATTAGGAGCGTGTTCAGCGAGCAAAATGCTCAGTGCGGGCAAGCAGGAAAGATGTGGGGGAAGTTAGTTTGTGTTGCGTTGCTCTTGGGGCCTACCCCACCAGCCCAGCAAATCTGCAGCGGAAACTGCGGTGGAAGGATGCCAGTAGAGTCCTCCCTGGAAAGTACTCTGAGCTGGCGTGAAGCAAGAGGAAACTAGAACCTGCCTTGGGCTCCACAGAGTTGAAAAGCCTGTCCAGGTAACGTAAAGAATGTTCTGAGCTCTTCTCTTGCCTTGAGCTGTTCCAGAGATGTCTCCTTCCCTCCCGCGACGCCTATGTCCTCTGCACTCTCAATGACCCCGGAATCCTTCCCGCCGAGGTTGGCTGACTGAGTGTGAGCAGCGGGAGCGGGGAGGCTGGGCTGGGAGAGGGGGCGGCCAGCAAGCATGGAGCCAAGGCTGCTCTGGGGTTTGCGGACCTCAAGATTCCCAGAGAGGTGGGGCTAGGTGGAGACTTAGCTGTTCCTTTCCTTCTACATGTACGTGTCTGTTAACTTGGACTCCATTTTGATTTTTAGTATTCCGAGTTCCCCAAAATAGCGCCACAGGGAGAGAGGCTCTCTCTCCCTCCTTTTACCTTGTACATACACTGCCTGCCCTCCCCCTCATAGGGCTTTTTGTTTGAGCTGTAAGTTCCATGATGGGTATCTCCTTCCTTCTCCCAGGGAGTGGGAGGCGCTCCAGAAGACGTTTCATTCACACACATCAAAGAGGCACACTTTCATTTGGCTCCAGGAAAGAGAACAATGAGCTTCCGTCTGATCAATTAACATTCTTCACAGAGAGGTTTAAAAGAAAAAACATTCTCAGGCTTAGGAAAGCCTTCCTAGCTTTCAGAATGTGAGTGGCACTCTGCCATAATTAGGCAGGTGTGTCCCTACAGGACGCACTTGGTGCATGGGATGGGGGGCGCAGTAGGAGGGAGGAGGACATCTAGGCCCCCAGCAGGTGGCAGGGGGGAGCTTTCACAGTCTGGTCTGGGTTCCAGAGCTTTGGGGAGAGCTCTGGTGTGTGCGGTTTTTGTTTCTTTTTTTCCCATGTGCCTAGTCAGTGTTAGGTCATTGTTCTCCTTTGGAGGCAGCTTGCACACCTGAGATGGGAATAAGTCACTAGTGGTCACCTCAGAGTGGTGTCCCAGGGCCACATGGTTGCAAAGTGGTTGTGGTCAAGCAACTTGGATAACCCTGTATACTTTAAAGGCTTGGTTTCCGAAGTCTTATGGAATGGTTAATGGATTAATGTTAATGCTTAAGAATGGAAATTTAAGGCAGTGACGGTGTGTGCTGGTGTGTGCTGGTGTGGATTAGCCCTGTCTGCAATTGTGGCTTTGGAAGGAGAGACCCCACAGGTATCAGTAACCAGTGTTCCTCCCACCTCTGTCTTTCCTGTCTTGCCTTGTAATCCTCTCTCTGTGCGTGCTCTGCCACTGTCACCCTCCAGCCCCACCAGACACCTGAACCAATGGTGCCACCCAATACTGACCAGTGAACCTCCCAAACCGTGAGCCAAATGAACCCCCTTTCTTCACAAGTAGCTTATTTTAGGAATTCAGTTATAAGAATGAGAAGTTAACTAATACATGCTTCAAGTTTCAGTGTGCAGGGTTGTTATACATACATTCTCTTCTTCACTCTCCATTCTGACCATCTAGCGATCAGGTCATGGCAGCTAGTTAAATTAAGTGACTCTCTTGGGCCATATCACTCTTCCTGTACATCAGCTGTCACATGATTGAGGCCCAGAATGGTCGCCATGCATGTCATCTTGAGCAATCTCATGCAAAAACATGAGACAGAGGTGCCAAAGTACCACTCATGACTTCCATTGAAGGGACAGCACAACACACCATCCTGTAATGCTTGTGGAGACCCTAACTGCCCATGTACAAGGCAGGCATTATGACTACACAACACAACAAACCATATGAGTGTGTGGTGATTGGGTTAGTGAGCCTGAGAGCCAGAACTCCACCGTAAGGGGTGAGGATCAGCACTTGACTGAAGATTCTTCTCCAGACTGCTGGATCAGTTGTGCATTTAGCAAAGACCTGTGCCATTATTGTCTTCTACAGTCAAGTGTGAGAGTACTCAGAAACACGTTCTGCTTTACCAAACGTGTCTAGAGTTTCTGATGCTTTCTGTGTTAAGATAGAGCTGGTGCGGTGAAGAGCTAGACTGGGAAAGCCTTTGCGTTTATAGCTGCAGGTGGAGCCCACTGTGATTCAATGCAGAAACCTGGGTTTAGATACCTTGGTGTAACCTGGCTGGCCTGCTAAGCTCCCTTAGGTGCACTTGTCAATCTGTAATACGAGAATCATAGCAACACCCACCCAAGAAAGCAGCAGGAGGGATTAAGTGAAAGTATACACACTTGGCAAACTAGGGAAGAGGCCTGGACCACATGGGAGCTACTACGATTCTGTACTGTCAGTTTAGCACCCTGTTGGATGGTTCCTGTGTGCTGCTTGCTGCGATAAACACTTCAGACCAGCCAAGGAAGTATTGTGTCCCTTCCAAAGAGGGGACTGAATGTTGGCATCTGGAGCTGAGAGTTCAGATCCCCACAGCTACCAGAGTGTTCACCTACTAAGTTACACAACCGCTGGAGGTCGATGACGGAAGTGGGAGAACAAGCAGGGAACCCCATTCCTGTGTACGGTGCCATTAGGACACCATGGAACACCAAGTATCCATTGCCTGTTGATATCTTCCTTCCTGCCTGCTAATCTATCCAACAGGCATTGACAGTATTTGACCTTTTGTTTAATAAATGGGGGTCATTCTGTGGAGAAGTCCTCCGTACATTCCTTATATAAATTCATTTTCAGATCTGTGCATTTCCAATTTCTTCTTTCAGTCTGTGGCTTATCTCTTCCTTTTACGTGGGATGTTTATTGTATATGTGTTTTTAAAATGATACTGGTCTCAGATTTATCCGTCTTTGAAGGCCTGGGTTTTGTATGCCTTCACAGATCTTCCCCAGCACCACCGTCCTGATCCTCTCCTATGTTACCCTCTGATGTTTCAGAATTTTACATTTCTCATTTGTACATTTTTTTAAGCTGCTCCCTGTTCACCCCACCCTGCTCCATCCCAGCACCTGTTTGAAATGCATTTGCTGCCAGTCCCTTTAGTGCCAGGGCCTTCAAGACATTCCTGGAAAATGGAATCGAAAGATAAGCTTGTTCTGAATTTTCTAAAAATCCATGCCCACTAGGGGTCTTCAGAAAGTTCAGCAAAATGCATATTATTACAAAATGATGGATTCCAATTTTCTTTAATACTAAAGTAAGCCTATCTTTTTCTTCCAGTTTTTTCAAGAACTTTTTTGAAGTACACGCTTACATGTAAAATGAGGGAAGGTTCAGGACATTCAGGAAACGGGATGAATAGGTAATGTGCATTTACCTGAGCTGAGGGTGCGCCTCCCTGTGGACTTGCGTCCTGCGTTTGTTTTTGATGTGCATAGTGGAGTTTTGCTGCGAGCCTCGTTGGGGTCCCCCGTTCCCTGCATGTTGTGCTGGAGGTTCTGTTTTGCTTCCAAGTGCTGTGTGTTGTTCTAAAGTGCATTGCTGCAGCTCATGCATTCGCCAGTCTAGTGGAAGACACCAGACTGCCTGCAACTCCCCAACATAGAAACACCACCCGGAACCACCTGGCAGTGTGTGAGAACTTCCACGGGAGGTCTGTACCCAGGCTGGGGTTGCTGGGAGATGAAGTCAGTGGGTTCTGGCTAAGCTAAAACGTCCCCCAAATCTGAAGCTTGTCCCTCCCAGGAGCACGGGGTCCCCACCTCCGCTTATGTATAACCTATCCCCTTGAGCTGAGTCTATGTCATTTGCATTGACCTCCCCTGCTCACCTCTGGTTTGGAACTATCCAATCCTCTTTCAAGTTACCTTCAGAGACTTGCTGGCCGTTTGGTTTCCTCCTGGACATTGCTTGATGATCCTTCTCTGTTCCCTCCCTGTTGAGACGCTTGCTGGATTTGGTTTGTTCTACACTCTGTGCACCTAGGATCCTGGAAGAACATACTTGGGTTTTCAGGGCTGTGGGTGCTCTTTCTTAGTTTGACATTGGGCCAGAAATGTTCTGTTGTGTCTTTCAGGAGTGAGACACGTATTTTTTTTTTTTTTTTTTTTGTATATAGTCAAAAACGTTAGTGAACACCTACTCTGTGCTTATGCTGTCGGAATCCTTGTCATCATCTGGCTCCTCCGGAAGTTGACCCTGAGACAAGTATGTAGGCATTTGTGGTTTATCTGAGTAGTGAAGGTGACTGTTGAGTAAGAGACCTGGGGAACGGGCATGGACCGAGTTACCGCGTGTCATTCAGCAAGTTACCTTTCGGGGTGATTACAGCTTCCTTCTGCCACCAGATTCTGGGAGCCAGTGTGGACTTGTCATTTAGAGTCACTCTGAGAGGCAAAGGGGCTGGAGTCTTCAATCACTGACTCTCATCAGTCAGTTGTGGGGGGCTACGTGGGGTTAACTATCCAGCCCCTTCAGGGTTGCTGCTAAGGCAGCAGAGAGAACACAGAGCTGCATGGGGAGTTCGGGAGAGGCAGAGTCTAGACACACACATCTGCCTTTTGGTCAAGAATCTGGTCTAGACCTTGGTATTTCCTATTATTTCTTTTCTTTTTAAAAAGATTTTATTGCTTTTTATTGGAAAAGCAGATTTACAGTGAGAAGGAAAGACAGAGAGAAAGATCTTCCATCCACTGGTTCACTTCCCAAGTGGCAGCAATGGCTGGAGCTGAGCTGATCTGAAGCCAAGAACTTCCCCTAGGTCTCCCACGTGGATGCAGGGTCCCAAGACTTTGTACCATTCTCGCCTGCTTTCCCAAGCCACAAAGCAGGGAGCTAGATGGCAAGTGGAGCAGCCGGGACACAAATCAGGCACCTATATGGGATCCTGGCGCATGCTAGGCGAAGATTTTAGCCACCAGGCTACAGTGCTGGGCCCTTGTATTTTCTATGATTTCTGTTATCACTGCAGTCAGCACTTTGCAGCCTAACACACAGAATCAGCAGCTCCCACATTTCCTGAGAGTCTGGAATCCAAGGTGGTTCCTGGCCAGTATCTCTCCCAAAGTCCTGGCCAAGATGGCAGCCAATCCACTTTTAAGTTCACTCCTATGGGAGACTTGAAAATTTTTTGTGGAAAATCAAAATTAAAAGATATCTGTCTTGGTGCAAAAATTTCTTGAAAATTTATGCATGTTTTTTTTGTCATAGTTACACATTTCCCATAAACTTTTTGAAGACTCCTCTTATACATTGGTTTTGAAATTATTTTGCATCAGAATAAGCTCATCTTGAGAAATATTTCAAAATTTACTTCTTTGAAAGGCAGAGGCCCAAGCAGAGAGCTCCTGTCTGTTGGTACAGTCCCCAGATGTCCCTGCATGGCCAGGGCTGCAACCTGGAGCTGGCACTGTGTTCCAGGCCTCTGATATGGGTGGAAGGAACCAAACTACTTCGATCATCATCACTACCTCTCTCAGTCTGCCTTAGCAGAAGCAGGACTTTAGGACAAGAGGCCAGCCCCTGCACCTGGCCCTGTGGGCTGGGGCTTGCCGGCCCTTATTCTAAATGTTCATCCCTGTTGTGCCAAATGCAATGCATGGTTGTCTCCATGTCCTCACCTGCGATGTGACCTTGTCTCAAGTGTTTTTTTTTTTTTCTTTTTTTAAAAAGGTCCTTCGTTTTTGGACCTTGCCTGGAGATTGCGTTGTTGAAGCTCCTCCTGACAGCCCAATGACTCACTCCCTGCTTTCATCATTCCTGTGAACTCCGCATCACTGCCGGCTTCCGTGCTGCGGAGGCCTGGGGTTGGCCCAGCACTGGCATCTGGCTAGGGGACAAGAGATGCGGCTTTAGTCTGCCCCCTGGTGTGAGCTCTACACACACACACACACCCCTACACTCCCTCTCTCTCTCTCCTTCACTCTCACACACACACACACACACATACATACACACACAGACACGCAGATGAAGCCTTACATAGGAAAACCAAAGGCTGAGCTGGAAGCTCTCCCCCTGGCAGTGCGTGGCTGGCGCTCTGGGCTCCCCCGGTCACCTAGCCTCAACGCTCTTGCCCTGTCCCAGGGCTTTCTTGTCACTGACATGCAGTCCTCTGTTGGCACGGGAGGAGGGCTGTCTTCATGTTGTGTGTCTCACCTCCAATATCAGCTGCTTGCCGATCCCAGCGCTGAGCTGGTCGTGTCCAATGGGACAGTACCGCTCTCACGCGTGTATCTGTTTGTCGTCCACCTCTCTCCAATAGAATATGGGTTCCACGGGAGACAGGGGGCAGAGGCCCCACACCATGTTATGGGCTAGTTCCTGCCTGCTTCGTACTTGGCATGGGTAGGCCTGCACGGAAGAAAGAGTTCCAAGAGAAATAGAACAAATGATTGGGTGTCATTGATTCGTCCATGGGCAGTGGGTCAGTAGACCACAGTGCCATTGTCTAGCAAGTCCCCCTGCCCTCTGACAGTGACCAGAAGGAGAGGGGAAGTTGTCCTTCAACCCCACCCTGCTGTCTGCTTCACCATTAGATGAAACTACTCGGGAGCTTCAACGTACTTTCTGCACCTGCCTTTAGTTGCAGTTTGATCCTGAAAGCCCTTGTTAACTCCCTTAAAATATCTGATTGAATTTCACGGGCAAGCGAATGCCACAGATTAAATATATGTTGTGTTAAGAAGTTTCCCATTTTATCCCAGCCTGTGCAGTGCCAGAAAAGCATTCTGCATGTTAATTAAGATAGCTGGGGATTTGAGCAAAACTGCTCACTCACTCTCTCGCTTTAACTTTGTAACACACACAGGGGAAGGGACATTGAAGTTGAGCCGGGCAGCGTGTGGGGTCCCTGGGAGTGGGGCCAGGGCACCGCCCCTGCATCTGGCTGCCATGGGGCCGCGGGGAACGTCTCGACTTCTGACTTCAGTGGGCATAGTGCCCTTTTGGCTACGACTGGACGTAGGCCCAGCGCACTGTTAGGCAAGAAGAGGGATGGGAAGTGAGAAAGTTCAAGATTCCGAGCAGAACGGCTGAATTGGGATACTGAGAACGGGTAATGCTCTGATCTTCCTCCCAACTGCCACCTCGGCTTGGTGCAGTGCACACTGCTGGGACTGCTGGCACTGCTGCATCAGTACCTCCAGGGGCCCCAGCTCAGAGGCATCATGGTGGCATGACTCAATCATGGACTTTGAGGGGTGAAGTCCTGGCTCAGACACAGATCGCCTCCTGGGCCTCTGTGCCCCCTTCTGTGAAATGAGCCCACCGGCATTGCTCAATGTGGGATGCACACACGGGTGCAGCTTTGTGCTGGCAGGGATGCATGCTCCTCCTTCCCCTCCGGTTCCACCTTGGGCTCCCGTGTCAGACAAGGGTGGGGGGGTCCTCTGGATGTGGAAGGCAAGTTCCAGCCATGCACACAATCCCAGCTTTGCCTAGGAAGACCCCCCGCACTTGTGGTTGCACAGAACATTGTTGTGCGTCTTGGACTCCCTGTGCTTGAGCAAAACGGTGTTGCAACTGGAGTCAGGCAGAAAGCAACAAGCAGATGCCCGCCCGCAATTCCTGCAGGTTTCTCTTTGCCTGCACCCATTTTATTGTGGCGCCATTCCCAGCCGTGACCAGCAGGGGGAGGCACCACTCTCTTATGTCCATTGACCCAAGGCCGGAGGCAGGATGCACTGCCTCCCGTGCCCAACGGGGTCTCCTCCCAGGCGACACCTCTCACACACCCCACTGGCAGCCCTGGCTCCGTCCTCTTTCCTGTGGTGGAGGCTTGTGGGGCTGCTGCAACGCCTGTAGCAGAGAGCAAGGGCTCATCCCTGGGCTGGGGAGCAGACGCCCTGGGCACCGACATGGCTGCTCTCTCTTGCATCCTGATTTGGGTGCAAGCTTGACTGGACAGAGATGAGGGACCCTTGACCGTGAGACACGCCTGTCGGAGATGAGAGGTCCTTCAGAAGGCATGTCACAGCCCAGAGGCTACATGCCTGTGAAGCCACAGCATGCTCTGAGCAGAGGTGGCATAGCCCCCAGTATGACATGACCCACATCGGTAGCATGTTTCACAGAGGGCACAAGAACCCTAGCAATGACATGATCCAGGGCACTGACACGACAGAGAGGTGACTCTTTCCCCAAATGTCACAGCCCACAGAGTGGCGAGGTCCACCAAGGTGACATTCTCCACAGAGGTGCCACAGCTTGCAGAAGTCACAGAGGTGATGTGGCAGTGGAGGCTCGGCGTCCGAGCCACGTGGGAGACACAGCGGGCCGTGTGGTGCGCCACCCCCAAACCTGGCTGCTCAAATCCTATAGCCCAGAGACCTGCAGGAAGTCCCCGGTGCTCCCTGTCACCCCATGGCATCTCCTTTGTGTGGCATGCCGCTGCTGTGGGCTGTCACTCAGCGTAATTGTCTAAGCCCTGGAGGTGGGTGCCCCATCGTGGGGTCCCCAGAACAGGGCACTGGGGACCGTCACTCAAGTGCAGGAGACAGAGAGAGGAATCTGTGAGAGGAAGAGTCATTTATGATTTATGAATAACGAACTAATTTAATCCCCGGTTTCTCTTGGGCCTCCCATTTAGTAATTTGTTCCATTTCTTAATGGCTCGATTCTTTATCAGGCTGCGACAGAGAGGAGCGGTGAGTCATTAAGCTACAGAACTGGAAGGATGACCTATATATCAGGCCCCGAGAAGTGGGCGTCAGCTCCTCCCTCCACGCCCTCCCACGGGGTTGGGGACAGTGCCCACCCCTGCACAGAAGCGGTTGGAAGGACAACGGTGTGGGCAGCCATGCTGTCTGTGTTGTGGCTGGGGTGTGTCTGATGCCGTGTGTGAGACAGCATGTGTGTGCACACCCTTTGCCTGTGCTGAGATCGGGTGCAGGGGCAAGCAGCCCAGACACAGGCCATCCTTCCTGCACAGTGGAGGGGACTGGACCCTGGAGACGGCTTTGCTGCTGGTGCCTGGCCTCCTGCTCAGAGAAAAGGCCCCCCACGTGGAGGCTCTCCGCTCTGTCCCCACTGCACTGTCTGTGCTCTGAGATCTGCTGTTTCTTTTCTGTTTACACAAAAGGATGAAGGTCCCTGAACAGAGAAGGGGGGAGATCAAGCCTGTAATGGCCTAGAATCAGGGTCCTGAGGTTGTAGGGGAGTGACCCACATCCTGCTGAGCCTGCAGTCCCAACGGTGCCCTCACACAGGGTGAGCAAGCAGGGGGCCCACACGCAGCTGGGAGGCCTACAGCAGCCTCTGGTCGTCTAGCTGGGAGGAGGAGGAGGGAGGAGCAGCACGGGCAATGGGAGGAGGCAGTGGCTGGTGTTTGCGTAGTCACTGTTTAAGACACTGGTAGCATCATTAGCGATACGCCCCTAGCATTTAGCGTGGGCAGCAAACGTGCCTGCTTTACAGGCAGGTAAGCTTTGGAGTGCCTACAGCACACAGCTGGGGCGGGGTGGGGTCTGTCTTCTCCCAGCCTCTTCCCTGAATGCTGTCACACAGCCTCCTGCCAGGGCCTGGGTCTGTCAGGAGCTGCGTGGTGCGGAGCGTCCTTCCCTGACACCTGATGGTCATGGCCACGCGCCTCGGCCCCTCCAAGCCTCACGGTGTTTCTGGCAGGTAGATATGAGCAGGGATGGTGATGGAGAGAAACTAGAGACACGAGGACTACCAAATGTTTTTTGGGGAAAGTGGAATTAAATGCTAAGTTTATTTTGGTGCATTTTTTGAAGTCTACATATATGAGGGATCTTGAATAAGTAAATAGAAAATGCATATTATGGGAAAGCGACTCATATGTTTGAACCTCAACATTTTTGGCACCAAACAAATGTATCGTTAAATTCTATTTTTCCAAAAACATTTGCAAGTACGCGAATGGACAGGCAGATTGAAGATGGGTTATGAAAGCGT
Source organism: Ochotona princeps (assembly GCF_030435755.1). Lineage (NCBI taxonomy): Eukaryota > Metazoa > Chordata > Mammalia > Lagomorpha > Ochotonidae > Ochotona > Ochotona princeps. Next base: position 29,697,721 of record NC_080852.1, on the reverse strand, counting down.
ACTATGCAAGCAGCAAGCACGCATTTGTAAATACACAGCTCTCTGGATATTCATAAGGGCTGTTTTTAAAATCTAGTTTCACTTATTTGAAAAAGTTACAGAGAGAGGAGATGGCAGAGCGAGAAAGAACTTCCACCTGCTGGTTCACTCCCAAAATGACCACAATGGCCAGGAGTAGACCACGCCTGGAGCCCAGACCTTCTTCCAGGTCTCCCACGTGGGCAGCAGGGGCCCGGCCACTTGGGCCATCTTCTGTTGCTTTTCCCAAGCCATTAGCATGCAGCTGGATTAGAAGTAGAGCAACTGGGATGCGAGCCAGCACCCTTATGGGAGGCTGGCATTGCAGGTGGCGCTGTGCCTGCTTTACCACACACCAGCCCTGCCACCCACCTTTTTAAGATTTATTTTCTTTACTTGGACAGTGGAGTCACAGAGAGAAAGGGACACTTCCATCTGGTAGTTCACTACCCACATGGCCTCAAGGGTCTAGGCCAGGCCTGGAACTCCACCGGGGCCTCCGTGTGGGCAGCAGGGGCTCTAGGACTTGGGGGCCACGTTCCTCGGCTTTGCCAGTTGCGTTAGCAGGGAGCTGCAGCGGATGCTGGAGCAGTCATGACTCAAGCCAGTACTCGTATGGGGTGCGGGCACCCGCTGTGCCACCATGCTGGCCCAGGGCTATTCTTTTAGCCTCGTTTTACTAAAAGAAAACTGGGGCATATGATACGGGATCAGTGAAGCTCCAAGGCCTGTTTGTGAGAGAGACAATGGAAGTTGTGTTTCTGCCTGTCTGTGTTTTGAGGTGGTTTTTGTATTTCAAGCTTCGATTTTGATTTCTTTTGAGAGCAGTGCAATTGAATGGAAAATGGGAATGCTTTCCTCTCATCCACTTCATTACCACAAGTGCTTGTGGGAGAGGGAGAGCAGGTGTCCGAGCGACCCGCTCCTGCGCTCCTGCGTGCTCAGCCGCTTGGCTTTGGGGAGGCGAGTGCCCGCCGGAGGTGGGGGACAAGCGGCTGAGTGGAAACCACAGCTTTGGGAAGGCCGGTGGAGGGGCTATTTGCATCGGGTCCAGTTCAGCACTTTGGGGTGTATTGTGACCAACAATCTCCTAGGGAGCCTTGTGAGGAATGATCTGGTTTTCTGCTTGCCAGTCTGGCTGTGAGCAGTGAGGTGGCTTCCGAAGCCCTCTGTTTCAGTCGTCAGTGAGGTGAGGGGAGACGGGAGGGTCTCCCAGCTGCTGCACTGCGCAGGAACACCGACCCCCTCCCCCTTAGGATGCTCTGTTTGCCTCCTTGGGGGAGTTGGGAGGGGGATGAGAGCGCTCACTCACTCACTCACCCACTTCCCTGGATGGTATCGTGGCGCCCCTGAGTGAAAGAGGGTGGCAGGGGCTTTCCAGAGCTGGCTCCAGGTCCCCGAGAGGCCCGCTGGGGACAATTAAAGACCTCCTTAGGCATCTTTTCCTTTTTAAGAGGCGTCCCCGGGCCCGGCGGCGTGACCTAGCGGCTAAAGTCCTCGCCTTGACTGCCCCGGGATCCCATATGGGCGCCGGTTCTAATCCCAGCAGCCTCACTTCCCATCCGGCTCTCTGCTTGTGGCCTGGGAAAGCAGTTGAGGACGGCCCAATGCATTGGGACACTGCACCCGCGTGGGAGACCTAGAAGAGGTTCCTGGTTCCCGGCTTCGGATCGGCGCGCACCGGCCCGTTGCGGCTCACTTGGGGAGTGAATCATCGGATGGAAGATCTTCCTCTCTGTCTCTCCTCCTCTCTGTATATCTGGCTGTAATAAAATGAATAAATCTTTTTTTTTTTTTTTTTAAAAAAAGAGGCGTCCCCAGGATTTCCCTGCTCGGCCCTAGAACGGGAGCAACAGAGCCCAATCAATTAACCAATATCCGCAGACCCAGAAGACAGGCTGTGTCTGTCTGGGATTTGCCGGGCAAGCAGAACCTGGAGATGAAGCCCATATGGCAGGAGAGCGGAGAGGAGGGAACATAACCTCCTGAGGACTGGGAGGGCGACACCCGTGGCCTTGTAGCCCCCAGAACCATAGCAGTTGGTCTGGTGAGAGGTCCCAGGGGGCTGACTAAGGCGGCAGCAGCAGCAGCAGCGAGAGGCACTGCCCTGCTCCAGCCAAGCAGGAGACGACTATGCCAGCAAAAGCTGCAAGTCATCCTGCCGTGCCGTAGCTGCTGGTCTGCAGAGACGCGGCCCAGTGGCCAGGAGCGGCTGTGGGAGGAGGGAGCCTCTCCCAGCCTTGGTGCAGGCTAGAACTTGCCAGTCAGCTTTCAAGTGGACCACCCCCACCCCACACTGGCTCCCCCAGTGGCCGTGGGGATGATGGGATTTTGTCCCACTGTGCCATCACCCTGGGACTGCTGGACTCCTGAGCCCAAGGCTCCCCTCCCAGAGTCATAGGCACATGGAGAAGGTTTGGTTTGTTCCGGAAAGAGCTGGCTAGACGATTTTGCTATTTTAATGCAACCAGTGGTTCACTTTATAAAAATGGGAAATTTCACCTATAAACCCAGACCGACATCCCACTTGTTCTGCAAGCCCTCGGGCATGAGTGCTCTGTGGCGGCGGGGTATCTCTTGAATTTTGAGATGTGATTCTCATCTTCATGATCTGAGGAAGACTAGATGGGTCCAGTGATTTTGGTCTCAGTGGTTTCTTGGGATAGCACAGCTGACCTGTGCCACCAAGGAGCCTTTGCAGCATGGCCTCTTGCTCTGGGCTCTTCCACGAAGAGCATCCCAGGGAATGGTCCCTGAGCCACAGAAAAGGTGTCTGCTAGCCCCAGGCTGCTGTTTCAAGAGGACCCCGGTAGAGGGGGCTGCCTGGCACCCCGGGAGCCAGTGATCCAACAGGCCAGCCACTGGGGCTGACCATATTGAAAGCCCGCTTGCCACAGCCACAGACTGTGCTGGGAGCCGAGCCCAGCAGACCCCTTGCCAGTGCCGGTTCTGTGCCATCAACAGCAGCAGCACAGGGAAGTGACTCAGGGATGCTTTAGGGTGACTCATCATGAGCCGGGGGTGGGGGGGAAGGGGGGGAGATGAATTTCTGGCTGTTTTTATTTGCGTTTGGTCTGCCTAGCTGCTCAGACATGGGAGTCCTTTAAAACGCTTCTCCTCTCAGAAACAACATCCACAGTGAGAGAAATATTCTTCTAGCCCAAACTGGAGCCAGCATTTCCTGCTGCTCAAACCAGAAACTGTGGCTTGGAAACGATGGAAGACATTGCTGCACATAGCTGATGTTGAGTATCCCGGGGTCACACATCCTGGGGCAGACGGGCACGTGTGTGCCCTTCCTGAAGGCTTGCCAGAGGTGTTGGGCTTCCCTTCATGCCCTGTGGGAGCCCTGAGCAGTCAGGAGTGGTGATGATCCCCCTCCCTGCTGCCTGGAGGTGATTGGCCCCTGGCGTCCTGGGGATCAGCTAAGGCTGCGAGTCAGAGTTCATGTCTTGCTGAAGCATATCAGCTCTACGTCCAGGAACTTGCCTGATCCTTTGTTCCAAAGTGGGGCTCAAAGTGGGGGAGCTGTAGCCCAGGATCCCTAGAAAGGGCTTCCTACCAGAAGCAGCTGTGAAGGCCCCCCCGCCCGGGAGACTCCCCAGGAAGCCACCAAATCCACAGCCAGCACAGCCTGGAGCCTGATGGCATGCAGGCTCCTCTCCATTGACCTGCAGTGTGTGCCTTGTGTCTGGGGAAAAAGGAATGGTGCGGCAAGACTGGATGCAAGAGAAATTCAGAGCTGTACTTTCCGTGTTTACAACAAACCTGCTCCCAGAGGTCCCACGAGAACGACCTCATCACTTTCCCATGGGCTCCAGGACCACCTCTGAAGGTTTTCACCACCTCCCTACACTGCCACATGAGGATGGAGCTTCCAGCACCCTGGTCAAGGGAGAACACTGAAACGATTTGCAACATATAGCACAGATCACACCGTGATTTGTCGAAAGGCAGGTGCAGATTCGGGAGGCTGCTTTAGAACTGAGTTCTGTCTTTCAAACAAGTTCCCAGGTGATGTCCTTGGTCTATAGACCATGAGCTGTGTGCAGTAGGGGATTATACAACACTATGCCATTTATGCCTTCCCAAAGGGAAGATGGTACCCTCCAGATGTGTCTCACCTACTTACCCTCTGCCTGCAGCGGCAGGTCCCTTCTGGATCTCCAGTGAAAATTTTCCCCATCCAAGTGACTGCCCAGGCCTAATTCCAGCTCCAAGGGATTCAGGGGTGACAGAGACAGTGTCTGTTTTGTGGGATCTTACAGGGATGAATCAGGCTAACCAACAAACTGATAGAGTAATGAAGTTGGGGATGGGGCTGCTTCTCATCCTGGGATTGAGATCAGGTGGGAAAACTGGGAGGGCTCAGGGGTAGGGCGGTAGACAGTCTTGGAGGGAGCAGTATGCGTTGGGCAGAGGGAGACAATGCTGTGGGAGGAGGGAGGAAAACAGGATATTCACAGGGTCAGGGATTTCCAAGTCCCCTGGTTAAGTTTGGAAGGGACAGGGAACAGGTGATTCATGATTCCTGCCTCTTGATACATTCATATAGTCTGCTCCCCTTCAGTGTGGGCAGGACTTGCTTCTAACCAATGGAGTTGGGAGCCACTGGATGTGTCCAGGTGGCAAACGAGGCTGACCTGGCCAGTAGTAGGATAGGGATAAGATCAGACACAACACAGAGGGGGTGAGGTTGACAGGTTGGAGCCTGTCGGAGTGTATGGGTGATGGGCATGGCAAAGACCCCTCTGGCTGTAGGCAATAGAGGTGACCCTGGTGCAGGCTGACTCTCCAGCTCTGGGTTTAAGCAGCAGGTTCCTGCCTGGGAATACTGGATCCCTGAGACTGGGGGTCTTCTCTGTGAAGGCAGAGGGGACCTGGCATTGGGGCTTGTGCATTTCCCAGCCTGGGGCAGAACACAGATGCAGAAAATGTCCTGCCCCACATCCCCCCTTCAACACTTACTCATGACTGACCTTTGTTTTTGCCGGGTATCCTACTTGCCCTCTGCTGGATATGGCCACATGGCCGAAGCCTGGCCTACAGGAAGTGAAGGAAATTCACATACTTTTTGGGTCATACCTTCATCTTTTTTCCTTTCTTTATCCTTCTTGCTATTAGGGATGAGGGCACTGCCCGAGAAGGGCAGAGCATCCGGATAGGGTCATGACTTGGCAGAACCCAGCTGTTGTACAGCTAGGGATGCTGTGTGAATGAGGACTGTGTCTCAGCTAAGCCCTTACTGCTTTGGGTCCCTGTGATGGGGACCTTCCACAAGGGTGATGGAAGAAGTTGTCAAAGATGAATGTCTCAGTATGTGTTGTGTCTTTTCTCCCTCGATAAGGTTTTTTGTTGTTGTTGTTTTGCTTTTAAATTAGGCAATGAGTTAAGTAGGGAAATTGGAACATGGACAGAACTGTTTTTCATGGATTTGATAGTCTTGGCATGGAGCGAGTTGGGGTCAGTGAGGCACCATCGTGTGTGTTAAGATCTGATTCACAAGGGACATTTGGCATGTATGAGATGTAAACTTTTGGCTAATAGGCAGCTGAGTTTGGGGGATTGTTATTGCGGGATAGTTTAGTTTACCGTGACTAATGTGAAGGCCTTGACTGAGATGCATGCAAAAGATGATGGTCAAAATTAAAGAGGACAGAGAGAGGATGCAGGGATACAGCAAAGTAAGGTATAACTTAGGAAGTGGAATCACTGGGACTTGGAGGGATTTCTGAGGAACAGAAAGAGGTTTAGATGGCCTACCTGGTGTATGGTGGCGCCACACATTGAAACAGGTATCATTGGCCTAAGCTCAAGCCAAGAGACATGTGATCATAAAGCAGATGAAATTGGGACAGAGTGGCAGGTGACCCCGACACTGCTCCCCTGAGTGGCAGCGGTGGGGGCAGGTGAGGCCTTAGTGTTGAGAGCTTTGCTGGTGGAAGGCTGTGCTTCTCAGGAGACACCTGCTGTTGGCTTCGGGATTACCAGGTGAACCCTCCTGCCAGCATGCCACACATCCATGACAACATGACAAATCTCAGGCCTTGCCTTCCCCTCATCCTTCTCTACCAGGGTTAAATACTCCTCCATGAAATTCCATAGCTACCTCTCACCCTTCCCCGTAGGAAAATGGTACTAAGCCCTTATGCTCCAGCAAACTGTTCTTTCTTTTTTTTTTTTTTTCACTGAGAAACTTCATACATGGCACAGTGCCCTCCCCAACCTGACACTGATTGAGTGAAGAAAAGAATGTGTAAATGCATGAATCTTGAGTGAAGGACTGTATAATCCCAGAGATACTTGAAAACATGGGGAAAGGGATTGTTCATGGTGTGTGATGACCAAGAACCTGTAATGTACCAGCTAGAGACTCTGCTGAGATACTGACCAGTGGAAAGCTAACAGCAGCTACCTGTGAGTGGGGTCCCCACTGCAGCGTCCCCCAGGCTTCCCCGGAGCTTGTCTCCCGACCTTCTACCACTTTCCACAGGCACTACAGAGACACCTCCAAACCTGCTTGGAGGAAGCTGCAGAGTTACAGGGTGGCAGAGACGTCCTACCCACAAGGCCAAAGCTGCCAGCACCCTGGACAGAGTCCTACGGTCCTGGCCCAGTGTCCTTGAGCCTCACAAAGGTCTCTGTGTGCTTGATGGGGGAAGTTTTGAAGGTTGAACTTGACTGCTCTGCCCTGAGAGGCAAAGCAGGTGGCTCTGCCAATGACGCATTTCCACTTCTGCCCAGATGGGCTTCCCAGGCTTTGGCCTCATTCCCTGCAGAGCCAGCTCCTGGGGAGTTTGGCCTTTGGTTCCCATTTTTTGCCAAGCTCTTCCTGGCTGGGACTGGCAGGTTCTTGGGGACAGTGCTGACTCAGGGTCAGCGGCAGGAGGTGGGGACTGTAGTGTGTGGAAGAAGAGCCCAGGTGATGGCAATAGCCGGGACTGGCCTGGTGCCTGTGCGTAGCCTCCTCCACTCTCACTTGCAGGGGCCAGGGAGGAAGAGGACACCAACCCTTAGCTGGGAGGTCCACAGTGACCTCTAGGGCTGGGGCAGACTCCCTGGTGACCAGAATCAATCTATTCACAAGCAGATGAGACCCAAGAAGCATTTGGGAGTGGGTGGCAGTGGGAAGAAGGGAGGCAAAGTGCATGGTAACCTGTGTTCCTATGGACCCACTGCAGTTGCAGAAGATGGCTTTGTCAGAATTTAACACCGCAGCTGAGTTGAGGAGGGTTATGCAGGGGACCACAGGCTGTGCCATCTAGTCACTGTCTTCCCCCTTCCCACTCATCTGGGACCCCTGTATAGTGAGCTGTGCCATAGGAGCCTTCTGTGCTCAGGGCACTCGTCTTCTCCCTAGGCTGCAGCTAGAAGCTGGTGACTGAGAGCCAGGGTCCTCCCCTAGTGGGCAGGACACAGAGCCCTTGCTATAGCCACCCTTCCTCTCACTCCTCACTCAGTTTCCCAGGCTGTCAGCAAGAACATCAATGGCAGTTCAATCAATAATCAAAACTCAAATCCTGTGCTGTCAGTCGATTCATCGTAGGCTTAGCGAGTGCTAAGCACCTCTAACTGCTCAGGTAGAGATGGTGAATGAAGCAGAGGCACTGCCCAGAGCTGAGGGTGAGACGTGGGGTCAGCGAATAGTCATGCCAATAAAGACACTGTGAACTATTGGGAGCAAGGCTACCAAGGAAGGACAGAGAGGACACCAGAGGGTGAGCTTCAGCTTGGAGAGGCAGGGGACAAGGAACACCTCTCTGAGGATGGGGCACTGGTGCCAAGACCTAAAGGAGAAGGAGTTGTTGGAGGAGGGATGGTAGGGGATGCTATGGATGTAGTTCCAAGGTGAGGATAACTTGGGAGCCCTGAGCAGAGCTCCACAAGGCGGGTATGGCAGGTACTGGGACCAACTGCTGTGGTGGACATGCTGGGGCAGCATGTAAGTGTCCATTGTGTCCCTATACCTGCCGTCTCTTCACCTGGGCAGAGGCCATCTGAACACATGCCTGAGGTGACATGGAGCTGTTAGGCTCGTCCTGGGGGTTCAGTCTGATGGGTGCCCAGTTCTATGCAGTGCCCTTTGACATCTGAGGGGGCTGGCCGTAGGGTCTCTGAGTGAGTGGGAGGGTCTTGCGTCACTGTGCATATGGGTGACTTTATGGTTCGGGATCTAGAACCTAGCAGAGCACCCTGGGAAAGCCCAGGAATAGGAGTGGTGATGTGGGTGGGGCCTGAACCCTTGCTTACCTTGCAGTTAGTTGCCCATGCCCCGGTTGTGGGTGTCTCCCACCTGTGTTTCAGTAAATAACAATCATTGTTGAGGGGCGAGTGTTTAGCCTCATGGCTAAGAAGTCCATGTCCCACATCAGAGCACTCAAGCTTGATTCCTGGTCCTGGCTTCCTGTCGATGCAGACCCTGGGAAGCAGTGGCCATGACCAAAGTAGTTGGGTTCCTGACAGCACTGTGGGAAACCTGGATTGAGTTTTGAGAGCCTGGCTTTGGCCTAGTCCAGTCCTGGCTGTTTTAGGCATTTGGAGAGTGAACCAGTGGATGGGGGTTCTCTCTGTCATTTTTCTGCCACGCAAATGAATTGATCCGAAAAAAGAATAACCATTGGGCTGTCAGCCCGCCAGGGCCCCTCAGGATAGACTGACACTGCTGAGCTAGGAGAAGCCAGCACACCAAATGAGTGAAGGCTTGCAGTTGGAACATTTACTATTTTAAAAAGGTTTTTTTAAAAAATTATTTAAATCAAATTTAGAGTTACCAAAGAGAGAGGCAGGGAAAGGCTGGTTCATTCCCCAAATGACTGCAGTGACAAGGACTGGGCCAAACAGAAGCCAGGGGCTGGGAGATGCATCTGGATCTCCTGCATGGGTGGCCATCATCTGCTGCTTTCTCAGCTCATTAGCAAGGACCTTAGTTAGAAGTGGAGCAGTGGGGCCTCCAACTGGTGCCTGTATGGGAGACTGGAATTTTAAGCAGTGGCTTTACTTCCTATACCACAATGCAGGCCCTAGTCTGGACATTTCTTAAGCATTCTCTATGTGTCAAATTCTTGTTATGACCATGACCCCTCCAGGGCACACCTGCTGCTGCCCAACACCCACTCCCCGCCCACAGTAGGCTCATAGGCAGTTCCCTGGCACAAACCTCTGAACTTGGCCATGTTACTTGCTTTGGCTTAGTGGAGTGTCATCAAATGTGACACACGCAAAGGCTTGCCCTCCTGGACCCCAGCAGCCAGGTGAAGGATTCTGACCAAGGTGGCCCTGGTCATGGCTGGCCAAGTGCCCAAGCTGTGAGGAAGGTTGCCTTGGCTTTCCCCAGGCCTGGTCCAACCTCAGATGACTGGGGTTTTTGTAATCTCTGCAGGCAAGAGCATAGCAACACCCACTGGAGAACAAGCTGCAGTATGGGAGCAAAGAGTAGAGGGTGTTTAATGCAAGTGAGTGTTCAGGTGGCTTGTAAGTGATTGACACGGGCTGGGGTAGACATCTGCTATTTCATCTCCTGGATCTGCCCAAGCCCTGCGAGGACCAAGGTTGTGTAGTGAGCAAACCGTGACCCCACCAGGTCTGCAGCTTCCTCACTGGTTCTTGCTATCACCCTGAAAATGAGGCAACTGCGTCAATCTCCATTACCCAGTCAACAAGGGCACAGTTGGTCTGCCCATACCTCTCCTGCTTGTGAAACTCTGGCCAGTGTCAGATGCCACTGTCCAGCTCTGTGTCCACCCTGTGGGCCTGGTACAAGATTTTGGAGAAGTCTCATTTGTCTCTGTGACTCTCCCATGACCTTCACCTTTATTTTCTATTTTCATCTTCCCTAAATTATAACTCCTTCTTGATTCTACTCCCAAAGCAACCACAAGCATGGGGTGGCGGCTTCAAACAGTTCCTTTGCTAACGATCTGTGGGTTGTGAAGTGTTGGCTCAACCCCGCCTTCAGCTACTTAGAATCAGCAGCCAGGGACCTTGTCCTTAACCAGCCATTTTCCCCTAGATGCTGCATCCCACTTGGCACCTGCAGCATGTCATCATCTCCTCCCCACCTGGCTGACGCTCCTCCTGTAAGTGCCAAAGTCCTTTCTCTCCCTGTCATCTGGCTTCCAAATCAGGTGACACCCACATCACCCAGGGGTCTTCTGTTCAACCAGAGGCTCCCCTTCTGAGAAGACATTTGCAGGTGCAACCGCACGTGCATGCTTGGGGCTCAGCAAAGGGGCAGCAGACAGCATGTCTCCGACATCTGCCATTTGACAGCTGGCGCCCAGAGCCAGGCCTAGGGAGACGCAGGCTTCTTCACTTCTGGAAGGTTGAGTCTCTTCCACGTGGCAGGCAGAATCAGTGGAATTTGCCTGAGACAGAGGCAAATTCTGGGCTAGGACCTCGAAGGAAAGCCACACCAACATGCTGACCTGTGCCATTCTACTCCACCACCCACCCCTGTCTCCATCCCCGAGGTAATGCGCGCATGCCCAGCCCATAAATATCTTATTTTGTGTTCCTGCCAGCCCCCACTAATAGGGCTAATGCTTCCTGAGGTACAGCCCAAAGCTGCATTAGTCTCAGATGTTTGATTGATTTAAAACAAAAAGCCTGACCACCACCTTCTCCCTATGGTTTCTCTTCCTGCCACTTGGCTTGCAGGGTTATCTCTGAAATGCAATTAAGGCAGCTTCAAAGTACATTTTCAGGAAGATGCAGAATTGATGAGGGGAGCTGGCCCCTGTGGGTGCCTCCAGATTATTCCAGTTTCGGGCCAGGGAGCTGGAACTTGGCTCCAAGTGGAGTCTACACACCATGAAGTTTTGGGTCTCACAACCCAAACAAACTCCGGCTGGCCCCAGGAGCCATGTTGCGGCTGGGATGAGGGGCCACCTGCTGGTGGAGCTGCTGATTTGGCCTTCGTCCTGAACTTTGCCAAGTGCAGAGCCCCCTTTGGCGGAGGTGAGGAAGGTGGGATCACAGGCTGGGAACTCTCACCTACTATCCCAAGGCCTTCTGTGACTCAACCCTGTGAGCTGGAGGCTCCTGCTAAGTAGGGAGACAAGAATGGGTTCCACATTGGACAGAGTCCTTTAGCTCAGAATCCCCATTGTGATCATCACACCTGCTCCAGCTAAGACCAATTAAGCTGCCAAGGTCGGAGAACAGAGGGACAGGTTATCAATGCGGGCCACCTATGGGAGTCAGAGAGTCAACCATCAGGCACAGCTCAGCTGGCTCCGGAAAACCCTTTGTAAGCTCAGCTAAGTCCTGGACACTGTGCAAGGGGTCACAGGGCTGAAAAGGTAGACATAGTCAAGCAGAAGAAATAGGCATCCCCAAACCATCACACGGGAGCAGGTGGCTGCACAGCGGCCAAGAGCTGTTGACCTGTTAGAGTGACTACAGCACACAGAGAGTGCAAGGGGGAAAGACGAAGCTAGGTTCCAGAATGGAATGCTCTAATGGAAGGGCTCTCCTAGGTGGAAGAAGAACTTGAGATGGTGAGCAAGTGGGGTGGAGAACATCCATGGGTTGGCGCAGGCGACAGGAGAGCATTGCTTGGGCCAGTTGTGCTGGAGTTGGCGACTGGAGCTGACTTCCAGAGGTTGCCCATCCAAGTTGCCTGTATCCTGCTTTCCCAGCTCCCCTACCTCAACCCCGCCCAGCATCCTTAGTACAGGGTGGTTTTTAAAATGCCAGTTTTAAGGACACCCCCGTTTTTAGCCCTATGTGAATCACGTTCTTATCTCAGTCCTGTTCTGGCAGCAGACACGGGCGTGAGGTCACTGCAGGCAGTTTTCTCCTGAATTGTGCTGAGGGAGGCCTGGGGACAGGGCAAGTGCTGATGCTGGCACTGGGCAGAGTCTCTTGGGTCAAAGCATCAAGGCAGCTGTGAGAACTGTCTGGAAGGCTGCGTGTTGCCAAGTACAGGTGCTAGGTTCACTAAGTACAGAGCAGGTTGAAGGAAGAAGGCGATGGTATTCAGGGGCTTGGCCTCTTTGCCTCGGTGACGGGGAAGCATCTAAGATTCTAAGCATCTAAGCCAGGGACAGCAGGCTTCTGAATGACTTGAGCTGGCTGGAAGTGAGGAGAGAACATAGAACAGCTTCTATGGGCTCCTGGGGGCAGGAAATGATGTCAGCCTTTATAGGACAGGCACCTTTGGCATCAGGGTGATGACATGTGTCAATCACCAGGCCCAGTGCTCACCCACCTCAAATACATGGTCTACCCCTCCACTCCTCACTCTTCTAGAACCTTCCAGAATGTGACGGTTTTCTCTGATGACTGACCTGATTCTTTTGAGGAGCTCATGGCATTCAGTCACCCATGTCTGTTGTCATCCACTGAACTTCCAAACCCTCCCTTCATTCATCCAGGACTGGGGCAGGGACACAGACAGATGCTAGTGTCTCTCTGGCCATAAGTTCCATCTTTGTTATGGGAGATATCCACACTCCCATAGACACCGGCTCCCCGGCCTCTCAGCATCTCATCCTTCTTGTCCTTCTCCCCTTCTAGCCACTTGCAGGCTACACCCTGACCTTGATCACTGTTGGCCAAGGTCATCAACCCCAGTCCCCCCTGTGCCCACTGGGAATGCAACTGAACTGGAACTTGGCCCTGCCCATTCACATTTTGACCAGAACTGTTTTCTTGCTACGATGCAGAAACTAGTGGTTGCAAGAGAGACTGCAGGGCCCACCAAGCCTTGAACATGAAGTTTGCCAACCTTCTCAGCATCTTCTCTCTTTTCCTGCTCCGTGCCCAGCCTCCCTCTCACCCCCACTGGCCACATCATCCAGCAGAAGCTGGCTTGGATCCTTACTGGGATGTGGTCCCCAGCTCTAGAGCTAGCTCCATCTCTACTAACTGACACAGCTTCATGTGAGTCCTCTAAGCCAATAACATTGAGCAAGAAATCAGCAGATCTTAATGAAAGGATGAGGGGAGAGGCTCGACTCTCCTTGGGGTGATTTACCTACCAAGGGAGCATTGCCAGTTGCTTTGTCTCTATCTCCACGGTGCCGTCTTTGGGGAGAATGGGGTGAAGATGTTATTTCTTTCTGTCAGGGAGGATGAAATTTGATTTCTTAAATATGAACTTTAAAGTCAGAAGATGGGTAGCAAAATGTTTTCGAGTGGCCAAGAGCTTGAGCCCTTTTTGTGCATTCTGTAGGTTTCTTTGGGTCTCATTTTCCACAGGGATAAGGAGGAATCAGAAGGCGAATTTCTTTGGGCAGGGAGGAGGGCAAGGCCGGGTACCCTTCCAATCTTGATTCCAAGTTAGCGCTGAGAAAGTTGTGTGCTGGCCCTGCCCTCATTTTCAGCTCTTCCCTCTCCCACGTTATTCTGTGGGGAGGGTTGTTGGAGTCCTGGAAAGCTCCATTTCCACTTTTCGCACTCTTACATTCCTGGATTTTACCTTGGTCTGCCCACCATCCTGGAAGGTTTTCCAGAGAAGAAAGTTGAAGAGAGGGGGCCCCTCTTAGTGCCAGAGCTTTTTGCTAGCCGCAGTTATGTTTTCTGTAGAGTGATTCATGGGCATGCATTTACAGCTGAAGTTGTAGATCTGTTTTTAGAAATTATTAGCGGGCATTAAACAAAAACAGGCTTTATTAATAATTCATCAGAAAAAAAAGATATGGCGCAATATCCTGCAATAGTAATCTTTAGTGCCGGAATAAGTATTCCACTTATTTGCGTTTTTTTCCTTTCCTTCAGCCTGAGTAAGACCTGCATACTCTGTCAATGGAAAGAGAGGCAGCTTTGCAGGCACATCTGAGCTGGCTGAGCAGGGTAGAGTTCTTTGCTAAGAGTCCCCAAAAATGCAGGATGAATTCTCGGTGCCCACAGCTAGAAATCAGGTGGAAGCATCCGAAGCAAGAGGGAGGCATGAGGTCGATGTGGCTGTCATTGGCAGCTGCTACTCGTCAGCCTTCAGCATTGCTTTGCCTTCCAGGCTCCCCAATCTATGCATGGGTCGCATCCCAACAGCCCCCAAACTGCACCTCTCTGGCCCACCCAAGTGTACTTCCTGTTCTCGACCTCTTCCAACTGCAGGAAGGCTTGCTGCAGCACAGAAGTGTGCTTGGTGCACCTGTTTCTTCCTCAGAAAGTGCTCTAGAGAAGTGGGTAGATTCCCTCCCTTGCTTCCCCGCCTCTGTACTGACGTACTGTATATGCGAGGTGGCTGCCCAAAGTCCATGGAAAAGGAGAACCAGCACCATTTACTGGCATCAAGACAACGCCCTGATTTCTCAACCTAGATAATGTTAGAAGGATCCACAGGTAAGCTGGACCCCTCTGCCCAGCCACCTTCGTGAGATGGTGCCAGGCATGGCTTGTCACTACCACGTTTCATCCCCTGTCTTTGGTGTGAGTGTGCCCGGCAGACTGCTGAGCCTTCACCTCCATCTGGCACCACAGGGTGAAGTGCGTGATAGCTGATGGGGTTGGGTGGCACTCTCTTTCCCTTTTCTCCTCTCCCAGGCCCTTAGGAATAGATTTAAGAAAGGAGGTGGAAGCCTTCTATCCTAAAAACAACACAAGATTGTTGAAAGAAATTAAACCTCATCTATCAGGAAAAGCCTCCTGTGTTTATGGGTCAAAAGGCATATTGCTAAGAGAGCAACACCACCCACACTGCCCTATTCAAGTTCAAGCTGCCCTATTTGCAGAAATTGGCAACATTATTTTAAAATTCACATGGAAATACAACTGGCAACACAAAAGACTTCAAACAACTAAAGCAATCTTGAAAAAGAGAGTCAGTCCTGATTTCCAAGCATACTATGTTGCTATAAAGACAGTGTCAAACTAGCATGAGATAGACCCATAGATCAGTGAGGCTGAACTGAGGGCCAAGAAAGAAGTCCTTACCTCTGTGATGGATTGATTGTACGTGTAACTACCCTTCATCCTTCCCTCTTGTCTGGCAGGGAACTGATTTCACACCCTTGCTTGGCATCAAAAGACAGAAATGTAAGTCAATTCAATGGGAAAAGTGTAGCTTTCCAAAAAGGGGCACTGGGACAACTGGATATCCATATGTGAAAGAATAAGTTGAACCCCATCTCAACTCATATACAAAATTGAACTTAAAACAGGTTGTGTATCTAAGTATCAGAAGTAAAACTATAAAACTTTTAAAAGAAAACGTAGGAATTCACCTCCATGGCCTTGGATTAGGCAATGAATTCTTAGGTATGACACTAAAAGCACAATCAACAAATGAAAAATTAGACCTGTTGGATTTCATCAAAATAAAATCTTTAGTGCTTCAAACAATAGCATCGAGAAAATGAAAAGATAATCCACAAAATGAGAAAAAAAATTGTGCTTTGCCCCTCAAAGATTTAGTTATTTTTATTGGAAAGGCAGACTTACAGAGGGAGGAGGTAGAGAGAGAGGACTAGTTAGTGAGAGAGCTCTGTTTGCCGGTTCACTCCCCAGATGGCTGCAGCTGGGCCATTCTTAAGCTAGGAGCCTGTTGGCTGTAGGGGCCCAAAGACTCAGGCCAGCTCCCACTGTCTTCCCAGGTGCATCAGCAGGGAGCTGGAGCAGAAGTCGAGCAGCCAGGACACAAACTGGTGCCCATAGAATATCCTGGCACATGCAAGGTGAGGATTTAGCCATTGAGCCATCACATCAGCTCCAAACACCAGTTTCTTTCTTTCTTTTTTTTTATTTCATTATACAATTCCATTGGCTCTGGGATTTCCCTTACCCTTTCCCCATATTCCCTCCCCTCCCCACTGATTTTCCCTATATTATTACAATAGCATAGCCCTTGATAAACAGTCATAAGTCCATTATTCTCCTGTCTAAGTGTTTTCTGACATGTAGGTGTAGGCAATGGCAGAGAGTCCGGCATGCTATTGTCAAAATATACTGAACAGTTTCCTTGGGAGTCCATCTTTGATTTGGAAGTAAAGATGCATACGGCATCATACCTTTCCATCTGGATATGACAGTCTCCATTACACAGTTACTATACATTCCCTTAAATGAAAAGCCATAAAGTAAAATCAAAAGCAAGAAGAAAGTTTAAAAAAATGTACAAAGCCATGAAGTTCAATAACGCTACTGAATGACCAACGCAAACACGGGTTTCTACAGGGGTGTTTGTATACCTTAGAACTTACGTGCAGCAACAACATGAATCGATGTTCTCCATAGGAAAACGGTACTCTCCAATTTTGCATTATCTGAATTGTATAGCTAGGTCACAGAATAAGGCACAAGCAATGCAAAGGAGGATACAAATTTCCAGCCTGTATTAGATAAGAAGGCCAAAAATTGTTTTGAAAAAGTGTACATTTGGCCATATTTTTATAAAACCAGTTAGGAAGGTTCTCTACATGCCCACCAGGGCTAGTGTTTTACAAGACATGTGTAGAGGAGTGGAGTTGGTGGGTCACTCTCTCTGGCTTTTCTGGCCTTCTTGCCATACCTGCTAGCCCCACCTAATGGGAATGCTGCATAGCTTTTCTGAGGTCTGTTGGCTCCTGCAGTTACTCTAACGGGGGAGTTTTCTGACTGGTTTCTTTTTAATAGATGGTGCTTCAAGGGTAGAAATTGAGATCAGGCAGGGAAAGGCCTCAGGAGGGCACTGATTCATTGCTCCAAGCAAAGAGCCATTAGTTTTTCCTGCTGGATGCTCTGCCCATATTAGTCTCTCAGTCTCACAGGTGCCAGTATTGTAGCAGAGTGGGTTAAGCCACCGCTTGGGATGCCAACACTCCCTACTGGAGTGCTGGTTTGAGTTCTGGCTATGCTGATTCTGATCTAGTTTCCTACTAATCTGCTTAGACCAAGATGGAGTTCCTGGCCCCCAGTTTCTACCTGATCCAAACGTGCTGCTGTAGCTATTTAGGAAGTAAACCAGCAGCCCCACCTCTCTCATTCTCTTTATCTCTCCCTCGCTCCTTTTCTCCCTCCATTCTCATTTACTCTGCCTTTCAAATAAACAAGTAATTTTAAAAACATAAGACAAGCTTTATTAGATACACAATAATGTATTTATTTCCCTGTGATTTGATCCCAGGCAAAACGTGAACACTGTTCATACCGCAAAATGGCCCAACCTCACTCCTGTCCTGGCTGGATCAGAGTGACGGCTGCTGCCTGCCTTGCAGTTACCCCTGTCCCTTTGCCCTCTGTGGCCAATCATAGGCCCAATCATAGATCCCCAATCATAGGCCTGCCCTTACTTCCTGGCAGCATTCAATCCAGAGCCAAGTCCAGTTTCCTTAGTCCCTCCCCCAAACCGCCTGACCCAAGTCCAGATCCTGTCACCCTGTCATTGAGATGCACCATGCTGTGAGTTCTTCCTGGGAGTGAGCCGGAGGTGATGCTGGGAGGCCTCTGGCAGGCAGCGGCTGACTGGCAAGCCTTTGCCCTACCCTGGACCTCCCACTGTGCCTGCCCTCAAGGACCAAAAACCCCAGGGCTAAAGTTACTTTCCACCTGTAACAGCATCAGCCTCCCCTCTCAATACCAGTGTGTAGAGGGGGAAAAAGACCCTCAGTTTGTTTTCTACAAGAAGTTTAACTTCTGATTTCAAACTCCTCTTCCCTGGGATTCAACCGCAAGCTGCTCCGCTGCGGTTGGATTAAGGTTCTGCTGACTCATCAAATGAGGGCAGTTGCTTCTTAATCATTATTGTGTGTGGGTTTCCTGACCTCCCCAGCTTTGCCTGCCAGGGCCCTGCAGGGGTGGGGCTCTCAGCTCAGTTCTGGAGTGGAGGAATCTTCTGGGAGGCAGCCTGTGGATGTAGCTTGGGCAGCGCTATGTAGTCATTAACTTCTGGGGTCCTCCGGATCTCCCGGGTAGAGCTGTTGAGCAGGAGAAGGCTAAGCCTCCATTATCTTGTCATCCCCCCAGATGCTCCACCTCACCTATAGCTCTTTATCCCAGATGTCTATTGCAATGTGGCAGTATTGCTGTAAAGTTAGCATCCTAAAGTAACACACATTTGCCGTGTCACAGTGGGTCAGGAATTCAGGCACAGCATAGCTGGGTCAACTGCTTAGAGTCTCACCAGGCTATGCCAAGAACGCAGCTCAGTGCTCAGTGCTCCACTGGCCGCGCGTTACATCAGGAATGCATGGTGGGGAAAGGCAGTCAGAGAAACCTTCCTGGCTCCCTTGGTGTAGAGACCAAGTGTGCAGGTTTGCAGGCACGCACACCAGCATGCCCGCAGGCTGAGGATTACAAACCTGCACCTCCTACCAGGCCTCTAGTCAAGCTCTTTGGGGCCAGCATGACAAAGCAAAAGAAACCCCCAGATACTACTGGCAGAAAAGGTCAACTTGCTGGATATTTAGAACTGACCCAGTCTCCAAAGCAGGCTCCTTAGGAATCATCAGGTTGGCAGCAGCCATGGATGGCAGGAGACTGCAGCCAGGGACAATGCGGGGAAGATGCGTTATGGAGAGAACGCATCACCCCTGCTCAAGCTTGCTGCTGGAGAACAAGATGAACATCTACTTGTCCACTGCGGCAGGAGCTGGAATCACAGAGTGACAGGTTTCAGTCCTGCTGATTGTCCCTGGGTACCCACGTGAGACTGGCAGGATGCATGCTCGGGTAGACCCTGGTCAGTTCCCATGAGACTTGCTGATGCTGGGGCATCGCCAGTGTCTGGGTCCCCTCTGAGACCCCCTGGTCTCCTTTGTCGCTTTCCCTCTGCCTCAGCCTATCCTTTCTGGGGATCCTTTCAGAATTCCAGGGACAAGAAAGCATGCTAGTTGTCTTTGTGTGTTTCTCAAATGTTTCCTCTATGTTCTGAATCCTTTATCTCAATTTAAAACATATCAACAAGGAATCAAAATAAAATTAAAACTGACTATAGGCTGCTTAATCCCCCAGTGGCCAATACAATGCTTGTGTCCAGGCTGCAGTCTGCTGCTGGGACTTCCAGTGTTTTAGCTGCCAGTCACATCAGGCTGGGGTTAGAGATAGCATTCTCAGGATCATTGGAAGGATGAGGAGCAGGTGGGGCAGGAAGGAGAGACGGCCAAGCAAGGCTGCCAAGGTGAATAGAGTTCTACTGAGGGGCGTGTGCAGTAACCCTGCTGGAGGCAGTGGTGGCTGTAAGAGCACTGTTGGAGGCAAGGGTGTGGTGGTGCTTTTACCCCTACACTCATGAACCATTGGCCCGGGACCAAGTATGGCCACTTTCTGCTCCCCATGCACTCGGGCAAAGGAGATAGCCTTCTGAGAAAGTTGGGTGGGTGTTAACTGTTGGCCCACAGAAGCCACAAACAGAACATTGGAGGAGCACCAAATAAACTCTCACAGGGGTGAGACTCACTTGAGAGAAACTGGTCGTGGATAGAGTGAGTTTCCTCGCCTCAGGTGTCACAGGCTAGGAGTCACAGATCACCAACGACCCATTTCCTCAGGGTCCATCGACATCATCAGGGGCAGAGTCCACCTTGAAAAGGATGAGGGAACTTCCTAAAGTCCACGGAAAATAACATATGCTGCAAAAGGATGCTTGGGTGTCAAATGTTTTGCACCCTCAATAAATTTACCTTTGAAGCCCCCTGGCTCATGCATTTTCAGGATAGCTGTAAACTAGTGACTTCTTGCCAATGACGCCAGTAGCACATAAAGCCCTGAAGCCCAGAACAGAGAAGACAGCTTGGAAACCCAAGTCCAGAGACATCAGGGCCACAGCAAGTCACAGAGGTCAAAGATGCGGCATAAAGGATGAAAGAGGTCCTACACAGCTTCTCTTACATACCTGAGTCCAAATGCTAAGATCATGATTATGTAGCAGAGAGTGGGATGGTGTGAGGATTTCCCTAGAATTCCTCCTCGTCACACTAGACTCCACAGGGTTTAGAACAAAAATGTTCACCGTATGTATCTCTTCTCTGAATTTCTACACAGAACTTGGGAAGATCTGCCACCTTGGGATCAGAGGATTTTGATTTGCCTGTTGACACTATAATGGTTTTCTTGGCAGTTAAACCAATAGGCAGGATTAGTCCTTCCTTGGTTTGCTGGTTTTTGAATCCAGTAACTCCAGGAGAGTTGAATCACTCTAGTCTGACTCATGTGTTCTGAAAGCCCAAGTCATCAATACGTGTTCCTGGTGCTGGGATTGGCCCGGTAGTAAAGTCAATACTCTTTTGTTCAAATCCAGTAACAGTAATGAAGTGCTTACTCTACTCCCACCATTGCCATGTCTTGAAGGATATAACACTAATCAGATTTAGGTGCTAGTTCTGGAAGTTCTAGGTTTCAGAAGATCAGTAACACGAAATGCACTACTCTCTGTAGGAATTACACCTACTCGACCATGGCTGAGTGAGTCAGAGGGTTTATATCTTTGTTACAGAAAGGCTGATGGAACAGTCCTGGGGAGATCACCCAACCTCTTCAAAGCTGTAAAACCAGAATTCAAGGGAAGCCCCTCAGGCCAGAGAGAAGGCGAGGAAGAATTTTATTAAGCTGAGAAAACAAGAAATAATCTTGAAAACCTTCTGTGCCTGAGACCAGAAGCAATTTGAGGTATCAACTGACAGATCTATAACACAGTGGTTTTCTCCAGAGGATAGGATTCTGGTTGAGTTTAATTTTCTTTTTCTTTTTTTCATTCTTTTCTCTCTCTCTCTCTCTCTCTCTCTTCCTTTCTTCCTTCCTTCCATCCTCCCCTTCTTAGAGCCTTCTTTAGGTCCTCCTTCCTCCCCCTTATTTTATTTGTGTATTGTTTAATTCTTGTTCGTATAATTTACATTTGTTTGCAGCTTGACTGAGGGAAAATTGGCCAAAGTCGTGTCTCCCTACGGTGTCCAATCTAGACACTTATGGCTACATCAAATTCATCAACACATCCGTCCCTACCCACAGTTGTTACTTCATCTCTCTTTTTTCCTTATGCTATGTTAACATCCGATACACTTTCTATAGTGTGGCTTTATTTGCTTTTGAACTAAAGAGATCTGACTTATAAAATGCAGTTATGAGAAAGGAATCTGAGGCAACCTCTATGGGGGCTGAAGGCCGGGTCAGTCGACTCAAGGATGAACTCTGGGGTGGTGGGATTTAGCTCTGTGGATAAGATACTGCTTGGATTTCCCAGGCTCCACACTGGAGAGTGGTGGTGCCATTTCTTGGTTCCGCTTTGGAGTCTACCTCTCTGTTGATGGGCACCCTGGGAGGCAGCCGGTGATGGCTCAAGTACAGGCACCCCCGTGAGGAGACCTGGGGTGAATGTGGGACTCCTGGATTCTGTGTGGCCTAGCCCTGACTCTGTGGGCATTATAATGGAAAATGAGTCAGCAGATGGAAGATATCTGTTTCTGTTACTCTCTGTGCCTTTCAAATAGCAATATTTTTAAACAGCGATATTTTTTAAAAGATAAGCTAACTCTGTCCCGGGTTCCTCATTTCTCCCTACGCCTCTCCTACCCTCCAGCATTCCACTGTACTTCCTGCAGTGGCGTCAGTTCAGGGGAACTAGTGTTAGCTTAAAACATTTCCATTTCAAAATGTCTATTTGCTGAGATAATTCATGGGCCCTGCTGCCTATTTTTCTTCATACTACTGCTTCTCATTGAGAATGAACATAATTAGGAACCCAAGAGGCCACCCTGGCCAATTACTGATGTGGCTCCATTGTCATTCTTGAGTGCCCAAGGCTCACCTACAATAACCGTAGCCATAGTGCTCTATGGAATTCTCAATCACAGAGAGAAGCATCCTAGGTATAGTGGGAAGAGTGTTAACATCCATTCTATGTAGAAATAACATCCCACCTACCAAACACAGAAGTAAAATTATTTGTGTAGATTTAAAGCCAAAGGAAAAGTAGACTTCTGGCTGCTCCCAAGGAGTTAAGTCAAAGCGACCATCTGAGGCAGAAAGGATCGTGTTGGTTCTGTCTGTTTGACCCCTGAGGATGAGGGCTTTGTGTGCTGAGAAATACTTTTTCAAGTTTTAGGTTATAACTCATTAGTGAGCTCCACACTCCATTTAGTGGACTAAGCACATCTTTCTCTACAATGAAACAGAATAGGACAGAATAGGATGCAACATAAGCCGGAAGAGTGAGACCTGTTTCAGAGGAGTGCTCTGTGGGTGTGATGATGTGGTATGGTGTGTGGTGGGATGGTGGGTAAGCTCATTTCTCACTGTGTATTGTAGTGAAAAATCTGCGTGCCTGGATTCAAGACTTGGCTCTGTCCCTGATTAAAGCTTCCAGGTTATGCTGTAAGTGGGTAATGGCTCAAGCAATTGGGTCCCTGTTACCCACGTGGGAGACCTACATAGAGTTCCTGATTCCTGGTTTTGACCTGATTGTTGCGGGCATTTGGGAAGTAAACCAGTGAATGGCAGGTCTCCTTCTCTCTGCTTCTCCCTCCTCAAAGAAATCAAATGTTTTGGAAATCACTGCACTGGCCAGTCTGTGGTGCCATAGCCACCTCCTGCTGCCTTGGGGTGCGTGTGTGCTGCCTGGGAAGGCTTGATTGTTTTGATGGAGGTGAGGCAGTTGAACAAGCTGGCCTTTGAGGCACCTTTTAACTTAGAAATCCTGATTCAAGCATTCAAGAGTTTGTAAGAGGCTGATCACTGGGAGTTGGCTGTCCCAGATTTTAAAAGCAGGCTGTATCGAATCCATGAGCAAAATCATGGGCTTTTCAGCTAAATGTCTTTAAAGACCACCACAGGGGACATGAGTGTATTTTTTGAAAGTCCCAGTCCCCGTGAGAGCTCTGTTAGCTGTGGGCTCTCACACTGGCAGGATGGGAAGCCCTGGTATTGGCAGGCCACCCCCTTCAGTGTCCTCTGATACTCCTACCACAGCAACAGGTGTGAAAGCCGGGGAACTGGTGGGCAGTCTGGGTACTAAGTGGGCAGATGGGGCCAAACCCTCCTTCGCAGAGTGCACCCCCCTCCTTGGAGGAGACCAAATAGTGAACAGAGACAGGCAGGAACTCCTCCTTTTTCCCGCCATCCTCGCCTCTCCTCATCTCAGCCATGACGCCCTTTAGAGCGGTCTAGGAGCACCTAGACTCCTCGCTCCACCTCCTTTCCTGTCTTGAGATCTGGACTAGGACAAGAAGGAACAAGACCAGTAGTTGGAAGGAGATATTTGTCGTCATGGCATTGAGTCTCCTAATAGCCCGAACAGATTCGGGCCGGGACCCTGTGTGTCCTTGGAAATTCAGTTCCGTTTCGCAGTCCGCACCCAGCTGGAGCAAGGAGAGCTCAGGAGATGGGCAGCAGCGATCCCCGCCTCCGACGGGGGCGGGGGGGGGGCTGGCAGTCACATCAAAGTGGAGGATCAGAGTGATGTGGTCCATGAAGTGTGAAGTGCTTGTTCCGCACTCCGCAGCACCGTTTAGCACCTGGCCCCGAGTTTCAGGGAAAAGAAAATCTCGCGGAATCGATGCTGCTCTCATTTCACAAAATTACAGTATTGTGTGTGCTGTAAATGAGCCAGGAGCCTACTCCAGGCTTCTCTGGCTGGTGGAAACAGCTTTCCTGGAAGTGTGACTGTGCGCTGGGGTTCTTCTGCCACAGTCTCCCCTCCCAGAAAGGCTGGTGACCTGCGGTCAGAAGCGTCCTGCTAGTGAGGAGGTGTGGATTTCTGTCCCTGCTGTCAGCTGCTCCACGGCAGGTTGCCTTAAAGACTTTCTCTTCTTTTTCAGTTTTGTCTGCTGCTGATTCATTGAAGGCCAGAGGGCTGAGCTTGGTGGTCCTGGGTACCTTTCACTTCAGGCAGCCCAGGGACACGGTGGGTGTGGCCTCAGGGGTTGGGGTGGGGTGTGTCAGAAACATAATCCCATCCTCTCCTCCCCAGCAATGCGAACCTGGCTACCCAGCCTGGGAATATCCCCACGTTCCTTATATTTATTTGAAAGAGAGACAGAAGGATTGACAAAGGGAGAGCGATTTCACGTACAAGTTCCCTGCCCAGATGGCTGCAATGGCTGGTGCTGGGCCAACTTGAAGCCAGGAGCCAGGAGTTTCTTCCAGGCCTCTCACATGGGAAGTAAGGACTCAAACCTGGGTCATCCTCCACTGTTTTCTCCAGGTTATTAGCAAGGATCTGGTGGAACAGCCAGGACTTGAACCAGCACCCATATGGGTTGTCACCATTGCAGGCAGTGGCCTTACTCACTATGCCACAACCCTGACCCCTCCAAGTAGTATCTTAATCGCTATGCCAGATGTCCACCGCTGCCCACAGAGCATGCTCCCCAGTCTCCTTTTTATACCTGTCTCTGGTCCTAGCATGGTGAAAAGTACCAAATATGGCTGCCATGATTGCCAATGAAATAAATCCCATAGCTTTCTGATTGCCAAAACAAGAAGGGAAAAATAAATCCAAGTGATGGAATTCCAATTATCTGGGTTTTTAATGGCTACAAGTTCAAAATGCAACTTATGCTGATAGGTAGTTATAAAAGCACATTGGAAATCTAATGAAAGTATCTTTGATGCGGTTTTTACAAAAGATCAAGAAATATTAGGAACAGAGTAGATCCCTGAAAAAAAATAAGAGGAAAAAATAAGAGCAAGTCTACTGTTATGGTTGGACTATCGCAGTATTGTTACACATTTTAGAAAGTGGACATAGATGAATATCCTTTTAAATAGTATTTGTTTGCTATACTGATTTAAAAGGAAAAGAGGGAAATTGAACTCCTTCATCCACTGGTTTACTCCTGAAGCTGTGCCAGGCTGAAGCTGGGGGCTAGGAGTTCATTTGGGGGCTTCCATGTGAGCTACAGGGAGCCATGCACTTGAAACGTCACCCTGCCTCCCAGGAGCTGATTAGCAGAAAACTGGAGTTTGAAGCACAAAAGCTGAGCGTCAGACACAGGCTTTCTGACACAGGCCACAGGCCACAGGCCAAATGCCTCCCCTCATTCACACCTTGGGTCTCCAAGTCTCTCATTATGTATGAGATCAGACAAGAGTGGCCAGTCAAGGGCTGAGGTTGTGGCCTAGCCGATAAAGCCGCTGCCTCCAATGCCGGCATCCCGTATGTGGGTGCCGGTTCAAGTCCCGGCTATTCCACTTCTGACCCAGCTCCCTACTAATGGCCTGGGGAAAGCAGCAGAAGATGACCCAATTGCTTGGGCCCCTGCTCCACATGGGAGGCCTGGATGAAGTGCCTGTGTCCTGGCTTTGACCTTGCCCAGCCCTGGGCATTGCAGCCATTTGGGGGAATAAACCAGCAGAAAAAAGATGTTTCTCTCTCCCTCCTTCCTCTTCACCTCCTACTTCTTTCAAATAAATATCTCTTTTAAAAAGAGAATGGCCATATTCTAACGTTTCTTCCCCCCCCCCCCAACAGAACCTTCTAATCCTAAGTGTATTTTATTTATCCTTAATTATATTTTATCTATTTTATATGAGAGACAAATAGGACTGCTGTATCACTCGCAGCCTCGTCAAGCAAGTAAGAGCCACTCCAGGCATTTTAAACAGCGGGCAGTTAGCACAGTTCATTCAGAGATGAACCAAGCAGAGGCTGTGGCCCTGGCGCTGGAGAAGCTGGGACCTCAGTGAGCCGGAGAGGCCACTTACAGTGTCCTTCTTGAACCCCAACTTCCTCTCCAGTCTCACCATTCATCGTCCAAAGCTCCCAGAAACCTGGTAAGCAGGAAATGGGAGAAGTGGAGTGCACGGCAGCCCAGGGCCTGGCAGGGAAGGCTGTGTGGGCCAACGGGCACGTGGCTGGCACAGACGCCTGGACTGCTGCACCTGTTCGTGGCTCGTGCAGCCCCTCAGGCATTGCTGCTAAACCCAGGCTGCCTGAGAACAGTTTCATGGCATCAGCAGCTGTTTGTGCTCTGTATTTTTCCATGACTCACCTGTCTCTTGAGAACCGAACAGCATGCTTTCCTTTATCTAAAACCAACACCCATGGAAGGTAAGTAGGAAGGCGTGTTTCCAATCTCCTTCCACTTGTAATCATTGCCTTGCCTTTTGCTTCTCCTCTTCCCATGCTTGCCTGTATGTACTTCTTTCTTAGCCTAGAACTCCAACCTAATGTGTCCACCAACACTGGACCATCCAAGCAGGAGCTCTCCATGACCTCTTTCTTCCCTCACCCCCACCTTAAAATCCCATTTACCCTGTAAGGGGTCTTCTCTGGCTGTCTGGAGCAGAGAACAAGCTTGAGCGTCAAGGCCAGCCCCCTGCATGCCTGCTCTACTGCTGCCCTATCCTCACCACCTCCACTCTAGGTCCTTGACTCCAAGGGTCCCCAAGAAGGGATTATGTGAAGAGACATGACCTAGCGACTCTGGGGATCCAGCATAAAGTCAGCCTCTCTGAGTATCATGTTCTGGCTTCACGCACCACTCAAGCCTGGTGACTCACCCTCCACCTTGTACTTCCAGGAACCGAGTAGCTGCAAACAATTACTGAACCCCTGCCTGGCCTCTTGGGACTAGTGTCTGCCTTGTCACGTTGCCGGGTACTGTGTGCTATAACTTTTCTCGGCTTCCTTCCTCCCACCTATAGAATGTTCCTTGTTGAAGGATGCTCAGGTTCCTATAATGGGAAGAAGCCTGCTTGGAACCCTGGGTTAATGCTACTTAAAGCCATGAGGGGTAGACCCAGATTGTCAACCCATTTCCACTCCCAAGTTTGGCCACATGGAGCCTTTGGAAGTCTGTCTGTGACTCCGTCAATTTCTTTCCTTTGTCCTCCTGTCCATTCTTTTGTTCTCCATCTGTGTCTTGGTTCAGAGAAGTCTCTCCTGACCTCCCCAGGCTGGGTTCAATCCCTGCTGTCTTCTCCTGTGGTGCTCTATTTGCAAATTTGGCAGAGACTTAGCATGCCCGCCAGAACCGTGTTTGTTGATGCGGTGGGTGATTCCTGCCTCCAAAGGCTCTGACCTCAGCACCTCTCCTTCCTGTGTGTAAAAACGGAAACATTTTCAAGGCAAGCGATCAGGGTGGAAGGTCAGGGAATGACTTGTGATTTGCAAAGTTAATGCTTTCAAGTTGGCTTTCTGTGGCCCCCCCTCCTCATCTACGTCACTCCCCGGTTCACTGCATCTCCCTTACCTTGGAATGCAAGGTCTGAAGCAGAGTGGAAATGAGATTTTGTCTTGTGCGGATGTTGGAAGTCACTTGTAAAAAGTCCTATTGCTGTGGTTGAGATAATAGCTTGCATGTTGAACGCCCCACCTCCAAAACTTGGTGTGTTTTAGGCCTGGTCCCAGGAGGATGGAGCTGTTGGAAGGTGGTGGAGCTTTCAGGAGGTGGGGCCTCATGAGTGAGGGCCTTAGGTTGTTGGTTGTGTGTGCTGGGAAGGTGGTTCTTGGGAGATGGTTGTTACAAAGCCCGAGTCGGGCCCATTGTCTTCCTTGCTTTCACCTCGTCATCCTTATTCTAAATGCACTGTGTCATGGCCATCCACTCCTTTCACCAGACATCCAACAAATGGGGCCACTTGATCTTGAACTTGAATCCTCCCTCCCCCAAACCACATATCAACTAAATTTTAAAATTTAGTTGACCCAAGTATTTCATGGGAGTAAGAAAGAGCTGACTAATACACACGTCCTATTCCTCTGATTTCCATCTCTGTAAGGACTGAGGTGTGCAGACACTCGGCAGAGCACATGGAGAAGCCTG
Organism: Ochotona princeps; assembly: GCF_030435755.1. Lineage (NCBI taxonomy): Eukaryota > Metazoa > Chordata > Mammalia > Lagomorpha > Ochotonidae > Ochotona > Ochotona princeps. The sequence goes on along the minus strand of NC_080852.1, from coordinate 29,670,083 downwards.
AGAGTATTTAGCCCTGCGTGCCATTTACCCACGATCTCTGACCCATCACAGAGCTGGGGGGTCCCTACAGGGAATCCCAGGATGCACAATTGCCTACTCCTCCCTCTCCCCCCTCACCCTTCCTGCCATCCTGGAATGTGTCCTCAGAGCAGCATCACAGAAGCCACAGTTAGATCCCTTCTAAGCATACCCCACCCCTGAATGTAGTAGTAGTAAACCCTTGCGGTGGGGGCAGGGGGCTCTCTATCTTCTGGCTTGGACTGTACTTGGTTACACTAGATGGATAAACAAATTCTAGGCCATTTCAAAAACTGAAATAATGCATCTTATTTCAAAGACTGACAGTTACTGGTTCATTCTGGTGTCCTCATGCTCCTGTAGTTCCTCTAGTCTCTGAAATTAATGGAGACAGGAGGCAGCCACGTGAACCCACAAGCATATATCCTAAGCTGTCCCCAAGAGATCAGGGCTATGTGGGAAGGAAGATTTATTCCACCGCTGGCTTACTCCACCCTGCAAGGCTCCCCATACCTGGCTGTCCTACACACACCTCTGGGCTTGGCTCTGCTACTTGCCGTGTAAGTCTGAGCATGTGTGCCCCAAGAGAATCAACATGTGGAGTTGGGTTGAAGAGGTTGAAGAGCTTGATACCCTAGCTCTGGGACTCATGGCAGTACTTACAAATGTTCCCTTCTGGTCTCTCTCAGTGCCTGACTCTCTGAGGATAGGAACTTGGCTTTTAACCTCCCAGGGGCTCCTTCCCCACATCTTTACCAGGGATACCCTAGCAGTGATCATCACAAAGGCCTTCCAGGAAACTTTAGGAAGATTTTTCTTTAAACAGGCAAATACTTTGTGAACACTTGATCACAAAAACTCAAAGCATCGTCCATGGCCCCCAAGAGTTTCTGAGACCTTTGTGGAGGATCTGAGTGATAGAAATCATTTTTTACAGATAGTAACGCAAAGGGGACCAGCGCGATGGCTCAACTGGCTAATCATTCCACCTGCAAGAACCAGCATCCCACACGGGTCCTGGTTCCATGTTCTGGCTGCTCTACTTCCCATCCGGCTCCCTGCTTATGGCCTAGGAAAGCTGTAGAGGACGGTCCAAGTCCTTGTGACCCTGCACACATGTGGGAGATCCGGAAGAAGATCTAGATTCCTGGCTTCTGATTAGCTCAGTTCTGACCGATGTGGCTATTTGGGGAATAAACCAACAGATAGAAGATCTTTTTCCTTCTATCTGTAAATCTGCCTTTTTCAACAAAAATAAATAAATCTTTCAATAAAATTAGTAAACTGAAGATGTCAGTTCCCCTTTTCCACTCATTCCCTGTTTGCACTGATGCCACAGGAGTGATGGTGAAACAACTGGTAGCTTTGCCTGAACTTGGGCAGTGCAAGCTGTGCAAGCGTCATTGCACATTTACCTTGCTAGAACTTGCAGACAATGCCAGTTGAAATTAAGAATGTCCTTGATGCACTAGAAAAGTTAGAGTCTCATAAAAACTATGTGTGCCTCTCTGAGCCTGCTGCAGTGGTGTGCTCATGACGCTGTGATGGCGTTGACACCTGCCGGCTTCTGATGCAGCATCCTGAAGCGTTGCAGTGGGGGCTGGTGTTTGGCCTCTGGGATTAAGATGCCTGTTAAACGTGTGCCCCCCCTTGTGAGGGTGTGAGTCCTCCTTCTGCTCCATGAAGGCAGATCCCCGGAGGCAGCAGTCATGGCTCAAGCAGCTAGGTCCCTGTTACCCATGTGGAAAATGGGGATGGAATTTCCACCTGCCAGCTTTGGGCAGACACAGACATTGCCAGGTTTTTGAAGGACTCTCTTTCTCTGTGTGTGTTGGTTTCTTTCTCTACCTCTTAAATAAATAAAAACTTGAAAAGAAATTAACATTTAGAATACCTGAGGGCCCGGCGGCATGGCCTAGCGGCTAAAGTCCTCGCCTTGAACGCACCAGGATCCCATATGGGCGCTGGTTCTAGTCCCGGCAGCTCCACTTCCCATCCAGCTCCCTGCTTGTGGCCTGGGAAAGCAGTCGAGGACGGCCCAATGCCTTGGGACCCTGCACCCGCGTGGGAGACCTGGAAAAGGTTCCTGGTTCCCGGCATTGGATCGGCGCGCACCGGCCCGTTGTGGCTCACTTGGGGAGTGAATCATCGGACGGAAGATCTTGCTCTCTGTCTCTCCTCCTCTCTGTATATCTGACTTTGTAATAAAATAAATAAATCTTAAAAAAAAAAAGAAGACCTGTATAGCCACTTGAACAAATATTTTCCAAATGAAAATAAAAAGATCCACTCAGAAGATTTCAAGAAAACAATCTATGATTTTAATATTGGATTAATGCAGGATTTGAATTCCATAATGCATGACAAGGCTACTTATATATGTTTAGAGTTCCCACTGCAATTAATCTTTAATAAATAAGTGCTAGCTGTAGAGTTTTAAAGTAATAGCTTCGTTTTTCTGAAGGTTGGTTTTTTTTTTAAAGATTTATTTATTTTTATTCAAAAGGCAGATATACAGAGAGGAGGAGAGACAGAGAGAAAGATCTTCTGTCCGATGGCTCACTCCCCAAGTGATCGCAACGGCTGGAGCTGAGCCAATCCTAAGCCAGGAGCTAGGAGATTCTTTCGGGTCTCCCACGCAGGTGCAGGGTCCCAAGGCTTTGGGCCGTCTTCGACTACTTTCCCAGGCCACAAGCAGGGAGCTAGATGGGAAGCAGGGCCGCTGGAATTAGAACCAGCTCCCATATGGGATCCTGGTGTGTTCAAGGTGAGGACTTTAACTGCTACGCTATCATGCCGGGCACTGAAGGTTGTTTTAAGATGACTTCTTTTTTCCTAATTCCATGATTATTTTAAACAAAACAACATATCCATATCCTAATAGATTGAATGAAGAAATGGTCATGAGAATCCAGCTACCTACGATTTGTAGGTATGTGAAAGATGAGACACAGAGGAGAGAGAAAGAAAGAGAGAGAGAAATGGAGATGATAGCAATGATTGGGGCAGGAGCCTGGAATTCCAGCTGGGTCTCCCCTGTGGGTGGCTGGTACCCAAGTACTTGGGCCGTCTGCTTTCCTAGATACGTTAACAGGACACTGGATTGAAAGCAGAGATCCCAGGACTTGGACTGATGCTGGCGTGGGATGCTAGCATTGCAAGCAGTGGCTTAACCGACTGTGCCCCAACACTGAACCCCAGCTGCCTACACTAAAGAGGCTGTAAAAATGTAAAACAATGCCATTTTCTATATTTCTCTTTCAAGGCAAAATAATCTTTTAATAAAAACTATTAACGTGGAATGGCTTTATTTTTGGTATCTTTTAAAGACAAATTAGTAAAATATTTAAATTTTTCTTACTCTCAACTTCTAAAATGGTAAATTGCTATAGATATAACTCATAAAAATTCTTAAGACTTGTGAAGAGTCTTATATTACTCCTGACACTAAATGTTTGAGAACTACTGCTCTGGAACACAGTATGAATCTCAGACTTAAAAAAAAAAAAAAATCACTTTCTCCTCCAATTCCCAAAATGTATTTCTAATGGGAGTTCTCAGACTAAAGATTCTGCTCTCCAAGTGTCACTGCCCAGCTTTCTTTTTCTAGAAATTTGAGGGTTCCAGCAAAGCTCTCCAAATATTCTCTACAAAAATATGTAGTCTTAAAGATAGATTTCTTGTCTAAGCCAGGGAATACAGTCTTAAAGATATATGCCTTAGAGTCACTCAAAAATTGTCCTCAAAGTCGTGAGATTTTCCCATGGATCCTTACAAGCACAGGAGCCAGTCAGTTTCATAGCAGGTGGCTTTCTACGGCTTCCGTCATGGGCACAGGTTTATCTTCAAAGGAGTGTGAATGTGGGTAAGGCTATTCCATCCACATCTTCATTGTTTTTATGCTAGATACGTGGCTCCACCTGCCCTGCCCCCTACTCCGTCTGTTTTTACTTCTGCTAGGTGCCCTCTGTGTGAGGTTCCAGGACTGGCTTTTTTTCCCCCTACAAGACTCTGTCCTTCTGACCGTGGCTGATTGGCCAATAAGAGCATGTCTCTATGATTTGGGTAGTAGGCGTCAGGGAGCCAAATCAGTATCAATTCAGGTCATGAAAGCCACAACTCAAAGCTTAAAAGTCTTTTATCCGGCCCCATTGTGACAGTCTAGTGGCTAAAGTCCTCACCTTGCATGTGCTGGGATCCCAAGTGGGCTCTGGTTCATATCCTAGCTACTCTACTTCCCATCGAGCCCCCTGCTTGTGGCCTGGGAAAGCAGTTGAGGATGGCCCAAGACCTTGGGACTCTGGACATGAATGGCAGACCTGGAGAGTCTAGGATAGCCCAAGACCTTGGGACCCTGCACTTGTGTGGAAGACCTGGAGGAAGCTCCTGTCTTTTGGCTTCAGATCAGCTCAGCTCCAGTCATTGCAGCCACTTTCTGTAAATCTGACTTTCAATAAAAATAAATAAATCTCTTTTTTTAAGTCTTGTGCAAAAACAAACAAAAAAAAGTCTTGGGTCTGGCGTGATAACGTAGTGGCTTAAGTCCTCACTTTGCATGCACTGGGATCCCATATGGGCGCCGGTTCTAATCCCATCAGTCCCATTTCCCATCTAGCTCCCTGCTTATGGCCTGGGAAAACAGTTGAGGATGGCTCAAAGCCTTGGGACCCTGCACCTGCATGGGAGACCCGAAAGAATCTCCTAGCTTCTGGCTTAGGATTGGCTCAGCTCCCTTGTTTGCTGCCACTTGGGGAGTGAACCATCAGACGGAAGATCTTTCTCTCTGTCTTTCCTCCTCTCTGTATATCTGCCTTTTGAATAAAAATAAATAAATCTTTTTTTAAAAGTCTTTCATCCGTGTTTTCTGCCACATCCACTGGGTCTGTCCCAAAGGATGGGCAAAGGCAATGTACAGAAAGAAGCCAACTCTGGAAGACAGAAAGAAACAGAGTTCTGCATCCTGGCATGCGTTGAGCTCTTCCTGTGGTCCTGCCACGTCCCTACGTTTCCTGTGGTTTAGCTGCCTTACACTTCCTAGTTTCTATGAGTCTCTGCTCCCACAATGTCATTTCCCTAACCTCATTTATGTTGTTTTTTCACTTCAGTGCATCTCGGTTGCTACTTAGTTCCAGACATGTCTCTTGCTAGCTTTGGCGATACACATCAACGGGAAATACAGTCATTTCCTGTGCTAAATGGACGGTGGCTAACTGCCATGGATGGGGGCGGTGAATCTGTTGTTTTTGGTTTTAGTAGACCGTGCTGATGTGCGGTGTGTGTGTGTGTGTGTGTGTGTGTGTGTGTGTGTGTGTGAATGTATGGAAGCATGTGTGTGCTTGGGCCAGAATCACCTGATGCCCCATGCTGCCCCAGGCAGCTGGACAATGTCCCCATCTTAGACCATCCACGGAGTCTCAGGTTTCCCTGGGGCTTGTGAGATGCTGCTAACGAGTGGGCAGATTCAGTCTGCCCTGGTCTGCCAGCTTCCACTGCCCCTCTGCACTCATGGATGGATGACTTTCAGGCCCAGAGTCTTTACTAAGAAGCACCAAGCTGTTCAGTGGCCAACTAGGTAGGTCTTAGTTCTCAACCCGAGATTTGAGAGTGGAATTAAAGTAGTCTGTGCATGAAACAAACAAGCCAACCTCTCTGCTTGCATTTACTTTTAAGTGAAAGAATCACCTTCGATATCTCTTAGGAAACTGTGACTGTTTGAGCAGATTCCACCAATGGAAATGTGAGATGCTATCCCATCAGACAGTTCCAGGCATCTCGACAAGTTCCTTGAGCTCATATCATTAGGATTACAAGTTTATAGCAGCTACTGAACTAATTCTCTTGTTTCACACATGTATCCCTTTATGAAATATTTCAGTGTTTTGAAGACTATATTTCTAACTTTATTGGTATATTTTGGGTTATGTATAGGAGAACACTATTCTAAGAATGGACTGACGGCATCCAAGCAAGTGTTCTATACAACCCATTTTCCAAAGCTGATGAAAGAAATAAATCCTAAATTTCAGAGATCACAATAAAATCAATGTAGTAAACTTGAAACAGCAAAACTAAAAAAATTTAAAAGTAAGCAAAGAGAAAGAAATACCTAAAAAGAACTACTATAAAATCAACCATAGATTTCTTATCAACTGTGATAAAAGCCCCATCCAGAGGAAGATTATCTTCAAAGTGTTGAGGGGGTGGGAAACAATTCAAGTGAGTTTTATATGACCATTTTTGCCTAGCGTGGTTTAGTTAAAATTATAAGTTACTATCCTTTTTGATCAAAGAATTATAATTACATATTACTTTAAAAGATAATGAAATATTTTGATAGATGTTACAGTGTGATGTATTTGGTCTTAGCCAAAAGGCCAAAAAGTGATGAGGTGTATGTTAACAATGGACATCAAGCACCGGGGTGAGAAAAACACACTTAAGAACTAGCAAAATGGTCGTGGATTATTTTCCAGGGACCTCAACTTCAGGCACTTCTAAAGATTGTCATATGGGAAGGCAACTGAACCCAGAAGGAAAATGGCACTGCAGTTCAGAGTGGGGCTTACGGAGCCCACAAACCGAGGGGAATGTAGACAGTGCGGCTTGCGTGTTTGTTGCATACTCTGTTATTGTATGGTTTGTGTATGTTATTGGATGAATGTTAATTCCCACAGGTGGAAAGAAAGTGTTTTGAGAAAGAAACACCTTAATTTGTACAGAAAAAAAAACGCCTTGTGGGTTTGTAGCAGCATAGCCCAAATATGTGGGCAAAAGGCAACAAATATTGACTGTGTACGAAACATCAACAGAGGCAATAATTTGTGATATAGAAATGAAACAAGGAAAGTACTGGATCCAAATAACATTTCAGAAGGGAAAGGTTGCTAGACAGAAAATGCTCTGAGGTTCTTCTGTTGTCCTGGAGCAGAAAAAGATTTGTAAAGATTCTCTGTTGCAAAAGAAAAAAAAAAACCACCTTTTTTATATGAGGTATTTTAAAATAGGGCAGACATTCTAACAGGCAGACTGCACATACACCTGCTTTCTCACCACTTAAAGGACACATGATGAAGAAGACAGGGCAGCAGCCAACTCCCGGGAGGGTAGAGACAGAGACGTGGTGCTCCCACCTGGGCTGCATCTGTCAGGGCTCCCCGCTCTCCCAGGAGCACCCTCCCCTTGCCACTTCCTGGGATCTTCCCCACTGAGCTTCCTTTGGTGTCTTCAAGATTGTCCTCTGTGGTTTTGGAGGCAACCCCAGGCCTCCCCTGGCTGCCTGGAGGGCTGAAGTTCAGCACACTGCAACCCCGACCCAGCAGGAAGCAGCACCCTGGGAAGGCTCTGTGTGAACCCAAGCCACTCAGCAAAAGTGGATGCTTCTCAAAAAACAGATTGCTCAGCACCCAAGTGACAAGAATTTGCATACATATGTCATTTATTGGAGGCTAAAAAACAGGGGCAACATTGCTATAGATTACTTAGGAATATGTTCCTATATAGAAACTATCTAAAGGCAGGAATGAAGTTAATCAACAGAATTGGAGACAGCGATTCCTGTTAGGTAAAAGTGACTGGGTGTAGTAAATCCAGGTGTTCAATTGTACTCACAATATCCACTGCTTACACTGAGTGATGGGCACCCAGCAGTCATAGTATTGGTCAACTTGACTTTTGGTCAACTTGAAAGCAGATTGGGGTTTTCGCACTGGAGTCACCACAGCCCAAGCAGTGTGGATAACAATGTATTGATACCTATTCATCATAATGGAATGAGAGAGTGTCTGTCGAAGATAGAAACATCTGAATATCACCAGCAGGTAACCCAGAAAAAGAGAAGGAAGGAAAAATAACAGTAGCTTTAAAAGGAGTGTAACTTTAGATATAGACTGTCTCAAATCTTGAAGTGGATGTACATATTCCATTAATTTTGTAAGCTAAAGTAGCAGCAATTTGGAAGTATATGTAGACTTGAACTAGGTATTAAAATATTGAATGGACCAACAAAACAAATTTTAGTGGTAGACGAACACCCTGTCAATATTTTGAAAATTCATCTGGTACCTTTGAAAAATGGGGCAGCTTCGAAGTTATAAGCAAAATTAGTTCTTGCTAACGTGCCTGGGAAGGCAGCGACACATGGCCCAAGTGCTGCTCCTAGTCAAATGGGAAATCTGGGTGGAGTTTTAGGCTCCTAGCTTTGGCCAGGAAGATTCTTTCTGTCTCTCCTTCTCCCTGTCACTCTGCCTTTCAAACAAATAAAGCTTTGACATTAAGCCTCTGTTCACATCATAGCCTCTCTCCCCTTCTGTGATGACAGCAGGTCACATGGCTGTGCTGAAGCCGGAGAGGCAGCCTCGGATCTCAGAGCCAAGAGAAGGAGGGCAGTGAGCATGAACCGAACAATAGACTGACTTCCTCCAGGTGCCTTGGAGGATGTGTCTGCAAAGTCCCAGCCTTTAGTTCAGTTGCTGCATGGCATGCATTTAGTAAATGTCGAATGAATGGAGGCAAGCATGTTGTGTTGTCGTTACCATGGTCCTAGGGATGGGCAGCTCAGAGACACACCACTGCACGAAAGTCAGAGCTCCGTTCCGTGAGTAGATCCCCACTCACCCCGACCATGTTTGAGCTCAGGTTTCTTCCCCTTGATGTACGCATTTTAATGCCTGCTTCATCAGCTGATTATGTAAATTGAGATTATACATGTGAAACACAAAGCACCGCTTCTGGAATTTCCTAAATACTCGTGTGTCTCTGTTATTATTGTTGCATCTACTTTATCCCTTTCTGCCAATCCGGGGTGGGGGGAACCCTGTTTCTATCAACTAGACAGAGGACAATCTCTCTGGTCTGAGTGTTAACACTTCCAATGGGACTCAACAGTCATAAGTGGATTCCTTAGTAACTTAGATTTGGAGATTAGGTGAAAGAAAGAAGTATACGCATAATAATGGGTAATCTACAAAGACCTAAATTATTTCTCTGTCCTAAGCCTTGGTACTAGGACGTGGTAAAGTGAGGAAGAGATTGCCAAAGAGCATCATGGTCATCCCCTCTGCTCTGAGACCTGGTGCTTCCCTGCGGAGAGAAGCGTGTCCAGGCTCTGCTTGGATGGAGGCCATTCCTGGACTACACAGGATGGTAACGTGAGGCTCCTGAGTCCAAAGTGCTGCAGATAGGCACCACAGGGTAACACTTCTGGGCCCTGGCGGGGCTGCTCCCATGTCTCCACAGGGGACCTCTTGTGCCCGCAGCAAATCATGCTGCCAAGGCAGAATCTTGATAGGACTGGGAGCAAGAATCAAGGGGGAGTTTGTGACCCAGTCTGGTACAGCTAGGAGCATCCTGATAGGAGCTTAGCAGGCCAGTGTGGGCTGCCACTACCACTGCATCCACCCAGCACCAGGATCCTCCCAGAAGTCAGAAACAGAGCCAGAACATGAACCAGGCTTTGCAGCATGGATACAGGCATCCCAAGCATCAGCTTAACCACGGCGCCGAATGCCCACCGCACAGCCATTCCTGACCAGCCAGATGCTGTCTGAAGCCATGGAGACAAAAGATCATCACTGAAGAGGCTGGCCCAAAGAACAGCCGGTTTGCTAAGATAACAAACAAAGCAAGTCTGGAGATTTGCAGGTGAGAGCCGCTGTAGTGGCTCCTCAATCACCAGGCACCCGGGCTACTTCTGTGGCTCTGCTGTGCTATTCTTGGCACATGACGTCCACCTTCAAGGTCACCTCATGGCCCCAAGATGGCGAATGAAACCCCAACCATTGCATCAGATTACAAGCAGCAGGAAGGAAGAAGAAAATGGTAAAGACAGAGCTCCCCCGCCCCCAGCTAAAAGCTTTCCAAGAAGCCTACAGAATTATTTATACGTGTATCTGATTGATCGCTTCCGTCAGTAAAACAGGCTGGGGGAGCAGCTTTCAAAGCTAGAGAAGGAAGACAGGATAGGAAATGCAATCTAGAAGTTCCGTCACAGCCGACAAGTTCTTGCCTCTCGAGCTGCAGCAGGAAAGTTAGAGAAACAACCAGAAAACAAGTACATCCAAAGTCCACTGCAGTAAGTTCTCAGCTTTGCCAGGGACATGGAATGTGGTGACAGCCTCCGGAGGCTGGAGGGAGCCCAGGGTGCGCCGGGAGGTCAGAAAACTTCCCTGGAATGTTCTCCAAACCCTTCTCATTCCCACTCTGATTTGCATTCAAAGAGCAAAGTAATACAGGCGAACAGGAAGGAGTTTTCCATAAGTAACATGGGCTTCCATGTCCTCTGTCAGCTCTTCCTTTCTCTGGGTACCTACATTCATACATCAGATGTGCACAGAGGGTCTCAGATCCTTCCAGCTGGCTTGGACTTTGGGAAATGGCTTAGATGTTGAGGAAGAGTGCTGTGTGACAGATCTGGAGATCCAGAGACAAGGATGATTCCGGGGTCACTGGCATCATCAGCTTGGTGGTTGCGTGGCTGCTGCTTGGCTCTGCCATGCTCCAGGGCTGGTCCGTCGTCTGCCCGATGGGGGGATGGCCGCTCCCCTCCCAACACTCTTTCCTTTTGACAACATCTAGAGGGAGAAGAATCTCTTCCTGTGTGACTTCAAATTCACTGATTTCTGAAATCTAGTTGAACCTGTCTAGCAAAAACTTCCGTTTGCTTTTCTTTTTGAAAAAGACACACATTTATTTGAAAAGCACAGAGTTAGAGAATCTTACATCTGCTGATTCACATCACAACGACCGGGACTGTGCTAGGCTGAAGCAAGCCAGCAAGCAGGAGCTTCTTCTGGGTTCCCACATGGGGACAGGGGGCCAAGCACTTGGGCCACCCTACACCGCTTTCCTGGGCGCAGAAGCAGGGAGCTGGATGGGAAGTGGAGCAGCTGGGCACTCTAGGCAGTGGCTTAACGTGCTATGCCAATCCCCGAATCTTTGCTTGCTAATTTCTTTTCTCTGACCTTGTCTTTTCCTTCCCTTCTCCAGATGATTTAGAAGTGTGTTGTTGACTTTTTTACATGATAGGGGATTTTCCAGATGACTCTGCTGTTAATTTCTCATTGAATCCACAAACTAATCAGAAAAAAAAAATCACGTTTGTATTTGTTGAGATGTTTTTTTCGGTTTCAAATACAGTCTGTTATAGAATGTTCTAGATGTAGTTGCAAAGAGTGTTCTGGTGCCGTCAGATGGGCAGGTCTACAGATCTCAATTAGACCAAGTTGTTTGACAATACTTTCCAAGTCTTCCCTGGCTCCGTGAATTCTACCTGCAGAGAGCGGAGGGCTGACGTCTCCCCTGCTAACCGCGGGCTTGTTTCTCCCTGCAGTTCCAGCTGTCTTTGATTTATGGTATTTGAAGATCTATTATTAGGTAGATACCATTTGGGTCTTTTACAATTTCTTGATTATTTGATCCCTCTGTAATTATGAAATTTCCCTATTTGTCTCTGGTAGTAATTGCTAGTCCTGGATCCTCCTCTGCCTGGTGTGAATTTGGCTACTCTCGCTTTCTTAGGGGGAGTGCTTGCTTGCCATCACATCCTCCAGCCTTTAGCTTTGAATGTATCTGTGAATGCGCTTAAAGTGTCTTCCTTGTACCTAGCACACAGCCAAGGCTTGCTTTTTAAAATTCTGACAATCTCTGTCTTTTAATTGCAGTACTTAGACAATTTACATTCAGTTTAATTAAGCATATAGTTGAATTTAAGCTATCCTCTTGCTGGTGATTTTGTTATTTTGGCCCATCTGTTCTGCTTTTCATATTTTTCTTTTACTAACTTCTTTTGAATAGAGTATTTTGTTGGGTCTGCTGTCCTGCTACCATTGGCTAATAATTTTTAAGCACATTCTAAAAATAATTTTTAAAATAATTTTTAAATGACTTTTTGTTCAAGTTCACAAAATATTCTTTTTAAAAAGATTTATTTATTTTTATTGGAAAGATTTACAGAAAGAAGGATCTTCCAACCACTGGCTCACTCTCGAACTGGACACAATAGCACCAATCCGAAGCCAGGAGCCTCTTCTGGGTCTCCCACGTGGGTGCAAGGTCCCAAGGCCTTGGGCCATACTCTACAGTTTTCCCAGGCCACAAGCAGGGAGCTGGATGGGAAGTGGAGCAGCCAGGACACAAACTGGTGCCCATATGAGCTCCCAGTTCATTCACAGTAAGGATTTAGCCACTGAGCTATCGTACCGGGCCCACAAAATATTCCTTTATCTTATTCTGTGGTTTATTTAAAAATTGTGAAATCACCTCGTGTATGGTATAGAAGGAACCTTACCACACCGGAGTGCTCTTTCTCCTGGCTATCTTTTGTCGTACATTTTTTCCAAGTATGCTATAAATCACATAAAATGTTATCCACATAAAATAAAGAAAAGAAGAATTTAAATGAGGGAAAAAACTATGCTTTCTGTTGACTTGTGTATTTAGTATTCCTTTAGGTAGATCTGAATTCCCATCTTAGATCGCTTATTTCTACCTGGAGAGCTACTCCTAACGTATTTTTAAGATGATCTGCGTAGTCGTTTGAAAGGCAGAGTGACAGAAGGAACACACACACACACACACACACACACACACACACACCCCATCTGTTTGGTCACTGCCCAGACGAACTTAACAGCTAACAGATAGTGGTGGGCAACGCCGAGGCAGGAGCCCGGAACTCCATCTGGGTCTCCTACGGGAGTGGCAGGGCTCCAACCACTTGGGCCATCCATCACTGCCTTCCCAGGTGCAATAGTAGAAAGATGGATCAGGAACAGAGCAGACAAAACTCTGATACAGCACTCCTATATCATATGTAGGTGTCACAAACAGTGGCTTAACCCACAGTACCACAGCATGCTGTTGCAATGCAAATTTACTGGTGATAAATTATTTTATTTTTTCTCTCTGAAGGTCTTTATTTTTGGACCCGGTGCGATGGCCTAGCAGCTAAATCCTCACCTTGTGTGCACCGGGATCCCATATGGGTGGCACTTCATGTCCCAGATGTTCCATTTCCCATCCAGCTCCCTGCTTGCGACCTGGGAAAGTAGACGAAGATGGCCCAAAGCTTTGGAACCCTGTATTTGCATAGGAGACCCATGAGAAGCTCCTGGCTCCTGGCTCTGGATTGGAGCCATTGTGGCCACTGGGGCACGAACCGAGAGGTCTGTGGAACTGGTACATTTATTCCTCTCTAAGTTATGTGTGTATTTTCTTTGGTTGTTGCAATGATTTGAGTGTTGAATGTCCAAGGACTCACGTGTTAAAGGATTGGTCCCCAACTGACCCTACTGAGTGGTGATGGCAAGTTTAGGCCCTGAACCTTCGGAGCGTCTTGTGTCGTTGGAGATGCCCTGGAAGGCAGTTCTTGTGAGACCGTAGCTGTGAGCCCCTGATTTGGGGAGAAGCTGCCTGCTCCCTGGCCCCTCGTGGGACTTGTGTCTATTCCATCGAATGCCATGAGACTTCCACCAAAATCATCAAGTAGTTTTCACTGGAAACTTACAGAAGTATCAACTAACTAAACCTCTTTTCTTTAGAGTTAGGCTGCCTCAGGTTTTTCATCATGCAATGCACAGTGAAGTAACAGGCTTTCAAAAATTTCCCTTTAGTCATGCATTTTCAAAAAAAAATTTTAAAGATTTATTTTTATTGGAAAGGCAGATATATAAAGAGGGAGAGACACAGAGGAAGATTTTCCATCTGCTAGTTCACTCCCTAAGTGACTACAATGGCCAGAGCTGAACCAATCTGAAGTCAGGAGCCAAGAGCTTCTTCCAGGTCTCCCACGGGGGTGCAGGGACCCATGGTCCTGGGCCATCCTCAACTACTTTCCCGGGCCACAAGCAGGGAGCTGGATGGGAAGTGGGGCTGCCAGAAGATGAACTGGTGCCCATATGGGATCCCAGTGCATGCAAGATGAGGACTTTAGCTACTAGGCTACCGCGCCGGGCCCAATTGTGGGGTTTTGTACTTCCGCCACATCACAGGTGAGCTAGTCAGTCCACCTTCTTCACTGCCAGGTCTCCAGCACCTCGTGCCTAACCTGGCCTGGTGGATACTTGCGGAACACATGCTGGAAAGTGAGGGTGGCGGTGACAAAATCAAATGTGCCGTCAGCCCCACCAGGTACGGGTCCTCGGAAGGATCTAGAGATGGGCTTTGCTGCTCCTCTCTGCTCTAGTCCCACCTCAGTGCAGGGCGCACTTCCTCATTGCCCACTTCATCATTCAATTATTCATCAGCCGTGCCTCATGGAACTTCCTCCTCCTCCTCCTCCTTCTCATAGCTGGCACAGTTCCAGAAAGCTCAGCTCTGCAGCTGTAATCAGAACGATTAGCAGCCCATTACGGGGCTCAGCCTGCCTGGTGCCAGGGGTACCCCTGCCCTCAAGTTTTCAGCCCTGCCCTGAACTTGGGTGTTTTCCTGTGTGTTTGGGGCTAGCCAGCCCCCTGGAAACTCAGCAGGCTCCTCATCTTCCTTGGTCAGGATCAACTAATCCAGTAATTGTGTGTGACCAGCTGGCACCTTTAGGTCCCAGTTTCCTTAGGTCTGGACAAACGGGGACACACACACACACACACACACACACACACACACACACACACACCCCACACCCCCCCACACCCCCCCACACCCCCCCACACCCCCCCACACACCCCCCCCCTCTGTCAGCTCTTTTGCAGACACTCCTTGATAGGTCCCGCCACCAGAGGGCGCTGGAGAGAGCAGAAGTGCTGGGGCAGGAAGCAGGGACTGCTGAATCCAGGGCTGCAGCTCTGCCTGCCATTCCTCACTCTGCCAGTGTTTGACTCCTGGCCAGAGACACTGCGCAGAAGTCCAACAGGCCTTCCTCAGAGGTCTCGGGCAGCCGCAGAGGTGCCTGTGAGTCTATCGGCTGCGCTCCGCACCTCCCCCAGCCAAGTGGGTCCCAGCTTTGCCGCAGGTCCTTAGAAGCCTCCCTTAGTGCCTCCAGATCTGAAGTAGCGACTGCCTTCTCCAGCTGCTACATTCTCTTCCCATCCTTTTAAATGTCCCGGTGAACAATTCTTGATGCTACCAATCTCTTGGTCCCGTGAACAGGTAGTTTCTGAACCCTCCTGAGGCATGAAATGATCTGGAAATGGAAGCCAGGAATAGAGGCAGGGAGGACAGCCAGCGGAGGATATGGGTCAGAGCAGAGGACGAGGGGGAGGATGGCAGAGAGCAGGTGCAGGATGCTGGGCGGAGCCACTCCTGAGACTGTGAGGATCCAGTTAAACCAATGGCAGCTGATGTTTGGTAAGCAATTACTGAGTGACTAGGTGGGTGGATGGACAGCCTCCATCTTCACCAACACAGGGTCAGGCAGCCTCGGGCAGAGCCACCTAGCCACCTATCACTGAGACTTTCTTGAGTTCCCGATACCCAGCTCCGTGGCACGTGTGCTGTCTACCCTTAGGGACACCTGTCTGGCTTTGGGCAAGTTTGTGATGGGTCAGGGCAAGGAGGAAAGGTGTAGAAGGAACAATACATAAATGATGGGGAGACTTAGACTCCAGACCCGTGCGCTCTCAGCCTCTGCCCCTGCAATTTGGCCATTGGGCCCTCCTGGGCATAACGCGGCATTCTCTGCCAATCATCTTCTCTGCTGTAAGAGTCAAGAGGATGGTTTAGAGCTTTTCTGTTATAGGAGGGACCCCAGTCCTGGAGATTCTGGGGGTCTGCGGAAAAACAGGAGAGAAGCCTTGGGGGTTGTATATGGGGACAGGCCAGGGTGATGAGGCGACAGTGGGCACAGGGTCCCACACAACCCCTTGCGTCTCAAGGACAGTGGGAGTGAAATTTCCAGGCGGAGCTGGAATTTCATTTGTGGGAATGCATTCAATGGGAGGAGGTCAGGCCCTGGCCTGGGTGAGACACACCTCAAGCAAACCCTAAGTTCAAGGTCAGTGTGCGGGACCACCTGCTGTGGGGACAGCCTTTAAGGGATCCACCCTGGCGGGTGGGCAAGGCCGGGCTAAGAACGGTTTCCATGGGGGCTCTGCAGAATGTGCTGGTTCCGTGGGCTGGGGGCCTGTGTCTGCTGGTATTGATCAGGGATCAGATGCCCTGAGGAGGGAGGGCTGTGACCTTGGGGGAGGGCCATGCTTATCTGTGCTGGCATCTGTGAGCAAGTGGAGGCAGGGCAGCTAGGCAAACAAGGCTTCCCCTCTGGGCATAGGGATTGAAGAAAGCTCCAGCACCTTGCTCCCAGCCCTTCTGCCCAAGGTGGGGCTCTGCAGGGAGCCTACGTGCTCTGGCTCTCCCTGGCCTCCCTGCCTCTCTCTCCCCTCCCCTGCCCTACCTGCTACCGGCCCCCTACTGCTCCCCCTGCAGCTCCCCAGCCCCCACCCTGCAGCAGGCCCAGCTTGGCATTAGCAGCTGCCGCTGCTAGGAAGATCAGCTCTCCAGAGAAGTGCGTGTGAATTACTAAATCAATAAACACAGCCAAGCTCTTGATTCACTGCTCTACTCTGCGGCCTGCGCTTCCCTGGGAGGGAGGGGGGAAGTGCTTAGCGGGCACAACCCACAGCAGGGCACAGCAGAGCAGGGCAACCCCCAGTGTCCAGGACCCAGGGAAAGGGACAAGCCTCCACCATGGCCGTGCCACCTGGCACATAGCAGTACTCAGAGGTGAGCACCCGATGGCCCCAATAGCCTCAGCCCAGATTCCAGCCTGGTGAGGTCTCAGGGAGGACCAGTCAGGGAAGAAGGGTGCAGGCTCTCTCATTTGTTCCAAGCAGGAAGTTTTGTCTGAACACTCAAAACTGTTTCAAAAAAGAAAATGATGTCATGTAAATTCATGCAAAGTCAGATATATATACAGAGAGAAGGAGAGACAGAGAGGAAAATCTTCCTTCTGCTGATTCACTCCCTAAGTGACCGCAATGGCCGGAGCTGAGCCGATCCAAAGCCAGGAGCCCAGAACCTCTTCCAGGTCTCCCACGTGAGTGCAGGGTCCCAAGGCTTTGGGCTGTCCTCTGCTGCTTTCCCAGGCCACAAGCAGGGAGCTGGATGGGAAGCAGGGCCTCTGGGTTTAGGGGCAATGTCTATATGGGATCCTGGTGCATGCAAGGTGAGGATTTTAGCCACTAGGCTATTGCACTGGGCCCTCAAAATGGACAGTTTTTAAAAAGATTTGTTTATTTGAAAGGGGAGAAAGAGAGAGAGGGAGAGAGAGAGAAAGAGAGAAGGGAAGAGAGAAAGAGAGAGAGCGAGAGAGAGAGAGATCTTCACTTAATGGTTCTCTCTCCAATTGCCTATAACAGCTAGAGTTGTGCCAGGCTGAAACCAGAAACCAGAAACCCCATCCGAGTCTCCCACATGGGTGGCAGGAACCCAAGTCATGAAGCCATCCTCTGCGGCCTCGCAGACACGCAGGCAGGAAGTGCTGAGTGGCCTGGGTTTGAACCAGGCACTTTGGTTAATCTGCCATACCACGATGCCAGTCTCCAAAATGAGGAAATTTGAATGACTAACACCTTCAATCACTTAATCCTGCAGTGTTCTCTTCCAGAATCTTCTGTGCACACACGCAAGTCAGCCAGATGCCACAAAGATGGGCTGCGTCTCTCTAAGTCCTCTCGCTGTGCCGTCTTCTGTGGGCTGGGTCACACACACTTGGAATATGTGGCAAGGTCAATGCTTTATTGTGTTCTGCTGTGTCCATTGCACTGGGGAGGGGACAAGCTCCCCAGACCCCACCTCAGTTAAGCCCCAGGGACCCTTCACCATCTTCTCTGAAAGCAAAGGGTCTCCAACCGAGGTCTGGCTGAGGACCCCTTTCCCACCCACTCTGATTCAATTTCTGTTACTTCTGGGTCCAATGACAGACACAAGGTGGTGGCCACTTCGCTGACCTCGGGGAAAACAGCAGGCGTCAGCTAAGATGACCCTGGACCAGCTCGCACACCTGTTTCCCCTGGTCCTAGCTGCTGTCATTAACAGAAAGCAAACATCGCTGTGAAGGGTGTGCTTGTCATACCCTCCTCTCGGCTCCCTTTGTGCTTGCTCTGATTGACCAAGCAGCAGGGCCTGGGCTCCTGAACCTTCTTGAACCTTCTAGACAGACTAGGGGCAGTTTGAAAGGGCGGGGGGAGTGTGACCTCTTGGGAGAGGCAGGAGAGGCAGCTCTGGTCTCTTGCGAGGTGGCGAGGACATGTCCTACAGGGGTGTGCAGTATGGAAACTCCGCAGGGTGGCGCCTGGGCCGTCTGCACGGGCTCTACTTCCCACAAGGCTGGCAGGGCACATGGAGGCTCAGGGGACGTTTGACTTGTGTTATGTGGTCAAGTGGACTTTCGCCCAAGATTCCCTCCTGGGTGGCAGAAGTTTAAGCCAGAAGTCAGCATGCTGCACCTGCAGGGAAGTCTGAGCAGTCCTCCCACTCCTCCTTCCTGCCACCTGTACTCTCTGAGACCCAGGAATCTGTATTTCCCATTGGATTTCCCACCTGGGTGCTGGAGTCTGTTAGGAGAGACGATGTGGCTCAGAGCAAAGAACTGGGGTTTTGGAGTTGGAAAGGCTGCGACTCAAATCCTGACAGTGTCCTTGGACAAGCCACTTTCTCCACTTACTTAGGAGGGAGTGTGTGCCACATGATTGTGGCCCAAGCACTTGTGTTTTCTGTGTAACCCACGCACATAGCACTCTAGGTGAGAAACCTTGGCCCTGCTAGTTAGTGCAAGGCTGGGACCAGGACCCAGATCGGGATGTTCTGCCCTCAGCCAGCATGCTGCCCACCTTCCTTATCCTAGGGGCCAGAGCTGTGGCTCAACAGGCTAGTCCTCCACCTTTAAGTGCTAGGATCCCATATGGGTGCCGGTTTATGTCCTGGCTGCTCCACTTCCCATCTAGCTCCCTGCTTGTGGCCTGGGAGAGCAGTGGGGGACGGCCCAAAGCCTTGGGACCCTACACCTGCATGGGAGACCTGGAAGAAGCTCTTGGTTGTTGGCTTCGGATTGGCTCAGCTCTGGTCATCTGAGGAGTGAACCAGCAGATGGAAGATCGTTCTCTGTCTCCCCTTCTCTCTGTAAATCTGCCTTCCCAATAAAAATAAATAAATCTTTTGAGATAAAAAGGAGTGATAGGTCATGTTTGGTGCTTTTGGCAAGGCCCTACAGGAATAAAATTGTTTTGGAGTGGAGAGATTGGGAGGAAAGGAAGAAGAAGGGTCAGAGTGAGAAACTTCTGGGTCTCCAGATCTCTTTGATGTTTTTCACTCAGCTTCCAAATTTGGCAAAGGAAGCTAATGAGGCCCCCAAATTAAAAGAAAAAAAAAGCCTGGCTAGGTTTTCCATCAGTGAGCTAAGGACAGAGCTGTCTTCCAACGGAACCATGGGGTACCAAAGACAGCACAGCAGCTGGCACCAAACAAGGAGTGGGTTGATGTCTTGGGGT
Organism: Ochotona princeps; assembly: GCF_030435755.1. Lineage (NCBI taxonomy): Eukaryota > Metazoa > Chordata > Mammalia > Lagomorpha > Ochotonidae > Ochotona > Ochotona princeps. The sequence continues at coordinate 29,650,650 of NC_080852.1, read as the reverse complement.
TTAAAGTTTCATTTGTTCTTTGGCAGTTTGCTGCTGATGTGCACAGAAAGTGAGGTCACTGTGTCCCTACCTACATGGGTCAGGGTCAACAGTCCCTGCTTCTGCATGTAGCACAAAGCTTACCTCTCCCTGGACCCTCACACACTAGCCCTCTTGCTATGCAGGACCTGCCCCTGGACTACAGCCCTAGGGCACCTGCTCTCCATGCCAGGGAAATAAACAAATAAGGCCAAGAACAAAGAGCTCTCAAGCCACATCCAAGGTGTGTGATGCGACAGGCTGGCTTTTGCCAGGAGATGACAGTTATAAATCAGACCACGCTGGATGGAAATTCTGCTGCCTTTTCAAGTCCATTTGGTCTCATTGCTTGTTCAGCTTCTTAATGCATTAATGATAAAACATTAGAGTGCATATGCAGTCCAAAAAAAATTGCAGTTAATCAATACTGCACTTAATCCATTTGGCTGCAACTAAGTAATAAACAGGGGGAGTCAGGCAGTCTCTGTGAGCAGCGGGCTGTCCGGTCTTTAGGCCTTTCCAGGTAGAGGGTGGAGGAGCCCGGGGGCGTCAACTCCCAGGCAAGAATCGGCCCAGTCCTGAGAGCCTGGCCCTGCGCTAATGCCTGCACCCCTTTCTCATCAGGGAAAAAAGGCCTGTGGTGCCAGACCCACACCCACAATGGAGCCCAAGAACTAAGAGCCCAAGAACTAAGGAGGTGTTCTGGGTATTACTAGGGGCTGTGCCACCTGCCGTGGGGCATGCTCAGTGGGGCCTTCTTGCTGAATGTCCTTCCAATGGGGACAAGAGGAGTAGGTGGGCAACATGAGCTGCTGGTCCACTAGAGCAGGGCCATTGAGCACACCAAGGCCCAGCTCCACATCTGATTGAGCGAGATGAATTCTGTGACCCAGACAAGATGAAGACTGTGTTGAGGCTGCTACAGCACTGGACACAAGGCCATGCTAACATTTTAGTGGCCCGTGGGCCTTAGAATATCCAGGGCTTGCATCAGAGTCATCCTCTGCTGGGTGTGGCTATCACCTCCCAAGATGGCATGCACCCCTCCCCTAGGACCAGCTTGTGCAGCCAAATCCATTTGTCAGAATTGCTCTCCGTCTTGGTGCAGGCATGTGGTGCACTTTGCTTCCAGGGCAGCGTCTCAGCTACTCCCAGCTGAGTTCAGATGAAAGAGGTAGAACCTTGGGTTTTATGCTGCATTCAGTTCTACCCTGGGAATCTTCACACTGTGATCATGCTAAGAGCCGATGGCATCACCAATGTGCTTATGCCGAGACAAGAGAGCAGAAGTTGAGAGAGAATGGGCAGAAACATGCAATACCACCCTAGGGCCTTGATTCAGTGTGGCGAACACTGAGTTTCATCCTCTTCCCATTGCTTGAGGCCGAAGTCAAGGGTAGAAGAACTGCTTGGGGACAGAGAAAGGAAAGGAAACAATAGGCAAATAATACGATCTGTCACTGATAACAAGGGGATTTTCACAGTCAGATCACTGTGTAGCAAAGCAGCTAAAGTTACAGGTTAAAGTTACAGTTAAAGGACAGGTTTTTGGCCAAGTAGTTAAAATGCCTATGTCCCATATTTAGGGCCTGGATTCAGGGCCAGCTCTGGCTCCCGGTCCCAGCTTCCTGTCGTCGTAAGCCCTGGGAGGCAGAAGAAGTTCCAGCATCCAGCTCCTGTCCTGGACCCAACCCTGGCCACTGCGGGCATTTGGGGGGACGATTCAGTTGATGAAGACTCTCTGTCTCTCAAATAAGCAAATAAAGGAAGAGAAAACTGAGATGGGTTTGGGTTCTGTCTCTGCTACTGCTAAATGGCCTTGAGTAACTTCTCTGGGCTCCAGTTTGGTCATCTGGAAAATGGGAACATTAATAGCCCATCACTTTTAACATGATTGGAGGGATGAGAGGAATGACACAAAATGCTGAGCCTGGGGCCTGGCTTGCAAATAGATGCTGGGCTGGTACGTGATTAGGAAATTGTGCCAGGTAGCAAGAAGCGAGGAGGCGCAGGGGCTGCAGGGCTGGCTGCCTGTACAGCCGCAGGTGCACAGCCTGGAGGTCACGGCTTCTTCTCCCAGCTGCTCATTCTGCTGCACCCTCAGCCCCTTGCACACGAGGGCCTAGCACTTCATCACTCAATATCTAGCTGAGCAGGAATGGGGGTCACGACCTCTTCCACCTACAGTGAAGTAGTTTCAGAACCAGTGTCCAAGACCTACCGGCCCTTACGCTTGCTTTTCCTGTCTTTAAGGAAGGGATTCAACTCAAGCAGCTCCTCCAAAAACCCTCCTGGAGGCCCAGCCTCTGGCTCCCAGCCCAGGCTGTAGCCTCCACTGCCGGCCTCTCCCCCTTGCCTTCACAAGCACCCCTGGCCCCCACGCGTCCCTCATCCGAGCGCTGTCTGTGAGTGCCGAGTGCTGTTGTGCGTCCTGTACTTTGAGGCTTGGGAGGAATAAAGCTAATAGTGACAGCAGGTGGAACGGGCAACTTCCAGCACCAACCTGGAGTTGACTGCTCTTGGCTGCCCCCAGTTCTTAGCATTCCCTGGGGGGCTGTCCTTCACCAAGGGTCTCCCTGGCCCTTTGTTCCCAGCTACTGAGCCCCTCTCTCCTGACCCTCCTCTTTCCAGGGCTCCTACCATGAGTTTGACCCTCTCCCACCACCGTGTCCATGCTGGCTGTGACACTGAGGTCTCATGACCCCACCCTGCCACCGTTTAGCTCAGTATCACCTTCCCTCACAACCCCAGAGCAGGGGTCTTATATTCTCAACCACCATTAAGGAAAAGAGAAGAAAGGAAAGAAAGAGAGACCATTCCTCAGTTTGGGCCTTGTTCTTGTTTTGTTATTAAGTTTAACAAACAAGCAAGCTGAGTCCAGAGGTGAGCTGGCCCAGCCACGTGATTTCTGCAGTAGCCACCCCTTCGTATGGCTTCTCCCTTTGTGTGTGTGTGTGTGTGTGTGTGTGTGTGTAGGGGTGGGGCAGGCTGCATGCCTCCCCAAGCCTGTGGGGTGCCCTCCCCCCTGCTCCAGCTGCTTTCCCAACTCCGCCCTGCACACATGCTTTGTCTGTCTTCCTGTAGCTCCTGAATTGCTCCTATGGCAGCAAGCCCGAGCTGCAGCTCCCCTGCCTCTTTAAGGTGACTTGACATTTCTCTGCATGGATCCATGTTTGCTGGCTTCGTGGCTCGGCTGCTTTCCGTACTTTCTCAGGCATGTCCCCATGCAGCTGAGGCCTTAGTCACCCATCCCTCCTGCAGGGAGGTGGAGGGTGGGGTGGGATGGGGGGCCGGGAGCTGCACACCTGTCCCCAGGGACACAGCTGCTGCTGAGCCCCCTCCTCGCTCCTCCACTTTCCAATGACACCCAGGACTTTCACCCCATCACGCCTCCCCCCATCACCTGTGCACCTCTGGAATGCTTTGGCAACTGGTAATCGTTTTCATGGCAATGAGTGTCCATGTTTGTTGCAGAAGCAAAACAGAAAACTGCAGACCCACAAATGCCACTATCTGGATTGTCTGCCTTCAGGGAGCATGTGGACACAGTGGTCCCTATGATGCTAAAATGATTTTATCAGCCATGAGAAAGCATCATATAGTCAAAACTCAGGTCCTATCCTTCCAGGGGCATACCTTCCCCAGCCTCCAGAATCGTGCGTGGGTGCCCTCACTCTCAGTGCCTCAGAACCTGTGTTTAGGGGAAAGTAAGTGGGTAATTCAATTAAGATGAAGTCCTTCGGGTGGGCTCCCATCCAACATAACTGGTGTCCTCAGAAGGAAGTGAGGACCACAGCAAAGAGAGGAAGCAGCCATGTGAGGGTTCCAGAAGGGTAGGAGACCATCTGCAAGCCAGGGAGAGAGGCCTCAGAGAAGCCAGCCCCACAGACCCCTTGACCTTGGACCCCGGCCTCTAGAACTATGGCATGATCACTCAGACCTTGCATCCTGCCTTGTGGCAGCCCAGGAAAAGTATTACACCCTGCAAACCAACGGCTTCCCCAGGGGCACAAAGAATCGCAATAGCAGGACCAGCTGGGACATGGCTGGGCCGCCGGGCAGCTAGAGAGCCACTGGAGTACACCTGTCTTCATCCCTGCTTCTTGTCAGTTGCAACCTCAGAGCTAGCTTCCCCATGCAAGACCGTTTCCAACCTCTGGCCCCACCTCTACAGAGGCACTGCAAGCTCACAACATCCTGGGAAGGACTTTGACCGGCTCAGCTCTGCTAATGTGCACCCCAGGAAGCAATGGTTGATGATGGGTCAAGGACTTGGGGTCCTGCCACCTTCGTGAGAGGTCCTGGTTAAGTCCCCAGTTGCTGACTTAGGCCTGGTACGGTCTTGGGGACGAGAAGCATTTAGGGAGTGAATCAGCAGATGGAAGATTCTGTCTCCCTGTGCCTCTCAAATGAAATGAAAATGACTAAATAAATAAAAGAAAAGCCCGAACAGCACACTGCAGCTCCCGGGCTGTCTGCCTGTTTTATTCAGTCAGTTGTCTGAGTTACTGTTGCTCATCTACTCTGGAGCCGAGCCAAAGACAGAGAGCGTGGCCCCGAGCCAGCTCACGTTCCTTGGGACAGCGGCTGAGGTCGTCTGCTGGCTGAGTTCCTTCTCGCTCAGCGGAGGACAGTCTTTCTGTGTTCTGACCTTCAACTGATTGGACGAGGCCCACTTCAGGGTCTCTTGACTCAGAAGCCCACTCGTACCTTTGTGGATGATGTTGTGGCCACATGTTAAGCTTGTGATTGTGACCGTGGCATCTGCTAGGAATGCTGCTTTGAGTCCTGGCTGCTCTGCATCCCATCCAGCTTCCTGCTAATACAGCTGGGAAGGCAGCAGAAGAGGTCCCATGTACTTGGGCCCCTGCCACGTACACGGGAGACCTGGAGAGAGTTTCTATCTTCTGGCTTTGGCCTGTTCCAGCCCTGGCAGGTGCAAGCATTTGGGGAGTGAACCAGGGGTTGGAAGATCTCTCTGCCGCTCCTTCTTTCTCTTTCACTCTCCCTTTCAAACAAATGAAGTAAAATCTTAACAACAACATGAACAAATACCTTCAAAGAAACATCTAGAATGTTGCTGAGTAAAATACTTGGCCGCTGTTGCTGAGCCAAATTGGCACAGAAAATGAATCCCTGCAGACACCTCTTATTGCCATGACTGAAATTCTAATTGTTTTTTTCCTTCTGTATGCACACTGCACGAATCCTTTTTCTCCATAGAAAAGAATAATTCTCTGCATTTAAAAGGAAGAGACATCATTTTACATATCTTCGCATTTTTCTAGCAGAGTGCTTTGTATCAAGTAGCCCTTAAACGTGTGTTGCTTGGGGCCTAGCGCCATAGCCCAGTGGCTGAATCCTTGCCTTGCATTCACTGAGATCCCAAGTGGAGCTGGTTCATGTGCTGGCAGCTCCACTTCCCATCTAGCTCCCTGCTTGTGGCCTGGGAAAACAGAGGAGGGTGTCTCAAACCCTTGGGACCCTGCACCTGCGAGGGAGATTTGGAAAGAAACTCCTGGTTTAGGATTGGCTTAATTCTGGCCATTGCGGCCACTTGGGAGTGAACCAGAGATGGATGATCTTTCTGTATCTCCTGCTCTCTCTAGATCTGCCTTTCCGATTAAAACAAACAAACAAAACGGTGTGTTGCATGGTGGGTAGCTGTTTGTTCAGCCACTTTGGGGGCCTCTGTGTCTTATCTTTCCTTTTTGGCCAAAATTTCATGCAACCTTGTGGGGACATTTTGGTTGCTTTTCAAGACTCTAATACAAACTAGTCCAGGCACAAATATCAGAAAAGCAGACCTTTCAAGATTTTTTTTTTTCTCTTGCTTTTTAAATTCCTGTCTTTAAAATCAGCCTCCAGCACTTGACCTTTGAGAAAACCAGAACAGGACAAATCAAAGACCAGGCAGTCTTTCTGTGAGAAACATAGAAACTACTCCTCTGCAATTTCTTTCTCATCTCAAACGTAATCCTAGTAATGAAAACGATTTATCAGATTAAGACACAAATTAATCCTGTCTGAACAACTTGATGCTATCATGTTTAATTTCAAATTTAATTATTTTGGTATTTAATTACAAAACAGCTAATTACTTCATTGTAATTGTGTATCTTCTTAAAGTAGAAAGAGGAAAAAAAAATCCTTGATAATGGGCTACCCTCCGGTCAGAGCCACTTCCTGGTGTATCTCCAGCACGCATCAGTCCTGCATCTGAGTCCTCCCGGGGTTTAAGCTTCTCTTTTATGTCCTTTTCAATTTCTCACTTCCTATCGGGTTTTGGTCTCTTCTGCGTGCGCCTGGAACCACTCGCCTCATTCTGTAGTTCTGCCTGGTTTCCACCACCAAGCCCTCCACAGCCTTTCTTTTTTTTTTTTTGTAGGCATACGGCCACCGGAGTCAGGTGGTTAATTTATTTATTTTTTTAACATATATTTTTATTGCATTTCCTTTTTTTTTTTAAAACTAATTACATTGCATTATGTGATACATTTTTTTTATGCACTGGGATTCCCCCCCGCCCCTCCCCAAACCTTCCCCCCAAGGTGGATTGCTCCACCTTGTTGCATTTCCATAGTTCAAATTCATTTGACATTCTTTCATTGGAGGTATTTACCAAGCATAAAGTCCAGCATCTTATTGTCCTGGTAAGTTCAATGGTTTCTTGGTGAGACCATCTCTGGTCTGAAGGTAGAGCCGGCAGAGTATCATTCCAATCAATTAAAAGCCCCAACATAATATTTCCAACCATTTACAACATTATGGCATTAATTGACATGGTATTGATTAACCAATATGTTAATAGGAAAATGCAGGTTCTCAACCACAACCTGTGACTTCTCCATAGACATTTCAATTTTGGTTTACATTCAACCGTATTCTATACACCTTAAAATGGCTTAGATTGCTATTCAGCTGTCTTGTGCCTATTTTAATTTTAGTATTTAGCAGTTTATAGCATTGAAGCAGGTTTTCGCTGAACCTGGCTGTTTTTCGGGTGGTCTAACGCTATAATTCTAACAGGATATATGTCAACAGTTTAGGTGAGCATGTTTAGGAGGGATGTGCAGAGAAATCTTCCATACCCCAGTGAGGAGTAACTAATCTTTGTGTCCCACCCAGTGAGGTATAAGTGCATCCCCGCTGACCGTTTCCTGTCTGTTTCTAAGCTTTTCTTGTTCTCTGTCTATCTATTCTAGTTTTGTTTGTTTGTTTGTTTTGAGGGGTTTCTGGAGCGCTCCTGATGGTTATTACGAGAGGGGGTGGGGACCCAAAGTTGGAAGCAGGCAAGGACCAGAGAAAGCTCCTCTCCCTAGTCCCGAAGGAAGTTTACTGTTCTTCTGTTTCTGCGGACTGCTCAGGGATCCTGGTTGTTGTTCCAATGACCTTGGATCCTGCTAGGCAGGATTTGGGCTTCTTCCATCCCATGTGGTAGATCCAAATGGGGGTGGGTGACCTCAGAGTTCTTGGTCTCTGAAGGCACTCCATTTCCCCGTGGTCTCCTTGGCAGCAGGGATGTAGTCCTCGGTGCTCCTTGGTGAGGATCTGGGAGTCTTCAGGATTGGGATAAAAGCCTCCTCCTGTCCGCCTGCTCCACTCTGGGGTCCCCCCCTGCTCTATGCGTATGACCTCCTGTTAAGAGGTTGTTAGGATTACTCCTGATTCCCCCATCTGCCTTTGTAGTTTTGCTATTGTCTAATGCTAATTCAAGTCTGTTGTCTATGAGTTACCAGTTATGATCCTGATAGGTTATATTTCCCATCTTCCTCACACCTTCTAGGGTGATGTAAGATTTCTCTGCTCTCCCTCCCCATTTCCAAGTATCATGGGGCCTTACAAGTATATTAGGTTTTACAATTCTTTGATGTAGATCATAAGCAATCCCTCCACAGCCTTTTATCTGCCTGCCTCCACCTTCTCACAGCCAGATCCACACCAGCCAGGTCAGCACTTACAAAGCTGTTGTGAGCCTCATGCTGTCCCAGGCATCTAACCCTGGAGCAGGCACCAGCCAGCCCACCATGTGCCAGTCACAGCTCTGCTGGGGCCAAGGGAAGCGGCCAGTGTGGTTGATGCTGAGGAAGTTCCCCAGGGCAGGGGACACGTCCACTGGCATGGAGTATGAGGTGTCTTTGCAAAGTGCTTGGGAAGCAGATATCATGCAGAAACTGTGAATTTCTAAAGTGTTCTCCCCAGACTTCTCTTTAAATTCCATTCCCCCCTACCAAGGACTTCTTAAAGGACCCTTTGGATTTCAATATTTTCACTACTGTTAGACCCTTAGCCAAACCAAGTGGCTCAACCTCATCTCTGTCTGTGGGGCAGTCCTGGGGAAGCCAGCCTAGGTTGCAGAAATAAGAAGGAATGACGCACACTGCCTCACACCAAGGAAATAGCCTGTGCAAGAAGGCAGCTGGCAATTTTTTCTGAAAAAACCAAAAATCTAAATTATATTATGAGACCATTTCAGATTTGAAAATGTTCGAGGGCAGTTCAAGTTCTTTGTTGAACTCCTGTGAAGCGATGAAATATCATGGGCTGGGAGGTGAGTGTTGTGTGTGCTGACGCTGACCACTGGGCAGTCCTCTCCCCAGTTTTAAGTTATAGCCGTGGAGCCCGCCTGGGAGCTCTGTCTTCCATACTCTGTCTCACAGGGAGGCTGGACTTTGGCCTTCTTCTTCAGCTGCGTATAGCTGAGAAGACATCTTGGCCACCCTTGCGTTCATTCCCTGCTGATGTGCCCCTGGGTCCCTGCACCCACTGGGGACACCCAGTTGGATTCTACTTTCCCGGCTTCAGCCCTGTCCTGGCTTTTGAGGCTATGTGGGGAGTGAAGCACTGTACAGGAGATTCTCTCTTTCTTTCTCATGCATAGTTTTCATTTATAAAATGCCCGTTCTCCATCAATGTTTTGGAGAGCTCTCAAGGCCTCCTGTAGCTGGGGATGGCTCCGAATCCTCAGAAGGCCTCACTCCTGAGACATGGCAGTGTAGCACCTGGCCAGGGCTGAGGCTGAATGAGAACACAAAAGGCACGTTCCTGAGCCCACCCTGGGTCCTGGCTCTCCTGCCCCTACCCTCTGGGCTGTGGTCAAGCAAAAAGGCCCCAAGATAGTCTGGTCATCAGGTGGAGCAGCAGCAGCACCTGCGGCCAGAGAACTGTGAACTTGGGTCCTGCTGGTATTCCTGGAAGAGGCTAGCGTCTTTATTGGGTTAGAACGGGTCTTGCTGGAGTGGACGGAAGGCAGCGTTTCTGCTGCCAAGTGGCAATGAGAGCTCATTAAGGGAAGTACATGCAATTATTATTATTTTGTAAGTGCAGTTGGCCTCTCCAAGGCCCCACTTTAATTTGGCCATGAGCCTTGTCCTTGAGCATGAACCCCAAGAAGAGTCAAGCAGCCTCTGGCACTTGGGCAGTGGTGCCCATTTCTTTGACAACCATAACAGGGCTGGGGAGCCTCATCCGGGTGCTGGTGGCAGAAACTGCATGCCCCTGGGTGCTCCTGGCCACAGTGATTGGGGGAGGGAAGGTGATATCAGCATGGCAAGGGTTTTAATTTGAAAAGCAGATTTACAGAGAGAAGGAGAGACACAACGAGAGAGATCTTCCTTTTGCTGGTTTACTCCCCCAAATGGCTGCAATGGCTGCCACCAGGCCTATCCAAATTCAGGAGCCTCCTCTGGGTGGCCCAAGTGGGTATAGAGTCCCAAGGCATTGGGCTATTCTCTTTCCTCCCAGTCCACAAATAGGGAGCGAGGCTGAAAATGGAGAAGCTGGGACACAAACTGGTGCCCATATGAGATGCCGGTGGTGCAAGGTGGAGGATTAACTTATTGAGCCATATTGCTGGTCCCAGCAAGCATTTTTTTAAAACCATACTCTGCTGTTTGCATTCACTGTGAGCACAGCCTCAACACTTCAGTCAGCTTTGTGTGTGTGTGTGTAACAGGTAGGAGCTCAGTTGCTCTGTCACACAGACCTGAGCTTGAGGCCCAACCCTGTCACCAGCAATACTAAGGGTGAGCAGGATCTTAGTCCATAAGGGCTCAGCTCATCATGGAAAGCAGAAAGGTGCCATCAATGACACAGTGACCAGAGAGGACTGTGTCAACATGCACAAGCTCACCCTGGCATGGGTGCAGGGAGTGTGCCCTCTTGGCACTTAGAGACACCTGGATGCTCATCATGAAGGAAGCTGGGACTCCAGATGGACACACTGATACCAGACCCAACAAAACCATCAGGGCCAAGGGAATAAGCAGTTCTCTTTCCTGTGCTGCCCAGGAGATGCAATGAGGATGGGCCACCCAACACACTCTCTCCACTTTGGTTAGCCGTGCACCTGTCATCTCTTTCCAAAATCAACAGTCAGTGTGAATGAAAACTCACTACCAATGGATGTTATAACACTGAACCCCCTCCAAATAATAGTACATTGGGAATTATTTTTTTTTCCAGAAATTGTGAGTCTCTGTCATTATAGATGACTATCACTTTCCCAACCCAACTTGCTGTAGACACACACCGCTGGTGGCCCCATGGCCAGTGTAGCGCCCATGAGAAGGACTGAGTCATGCAATGGGAAGTGATCGGCATGGGAACAGGCACACCTTTGTGGGATGGCTATGCTTAGACGGGACCTGTGTCATCTGGCAGCAACAGCTCCTAACATATGGTGACTGCCACCACGGAGGAAAGTGTTTCTTCTTCAACAACCCAGGCGTTTCCCATAAGGTCTGCCATTTATCTGCTTGCAAATGAAGGCGAGGCTTCCTTACATTGGAACTGTCTCCTGTGCTCTGCAGACAGGAAGCCAAGCTTGTTTTAAAAGAGAAAGGATGGACACTCAGCCCCGATGCGAACATCAAGTGCTTCCAAAAGTCCCATCTTCAAATTGCAAGCATTTGAAAAATGACTCCGGTGGAATCTGGCAGGGATTTTCCAATCAAGAGGCTGAGCAAGGAAGACAGAACATAGCGCTTTTCTTTTAAAAATAGAACATGCCAGAAAGCTGGGTTCAACTTCTTCCTGCCCTCAACTCCACCCACCCCACACACAGTCACATTCACACCCCTCTACTCATACGGCCTCCCACGCACGTCAGTCCCCACCTGCTGCCCTCAGTTACGGAGTAGGATGGCAGGTCCAGCTCCGAGTCCTCTGGCATCAGGAAGCTTGCTGTTCCCTGCACAAAGCAATCCGGCCTGTGACAAGATTTTGTCACATCTGCTAGAGCTGTGCTACTTAGGATCAGGCAAGACCGATGACAAAATTTATTTTTAAAAACCCTTCTTGCTATTTAAGTCACAACAGATGATGGATGGGCTGTGCTGGGAAACGCAGAGGGGTGCCCTGCCGGGTGGGGGTGCCACTTCAGCTTGCTTCTAGAACTTGGGCGAGGGAAAATAACTCTAAGAAACATACTTGGGACATCATCTAGAATCTGAGTTCCTCTGAGGCAGCCTGTCGAATGCCCACATGCCAGGCTGTCCTAGTCCCTGTTTGGAGGCAAGACAGCTGTGGGGCTGTAGCAGTGCTACCCAGAAGCCACGGACCTTGGGGAAGCATCAGGTTGGAGAAATGCCAGGACTCCCTGCTCCTCCCCGCTCCCCGGGACTTCCAGGTGATGCATTCCAGAGGTGGAATATCAGCTCTTTCTCTGGCCCCCAAAACTCCCCCACACCATACAACATTCTCACTTTACCCCCCTCCCATAGCCCAAACAGATCATCAGGCCAAAGGGTATTTTGCACAACATCGAAAAGTCTCAACCATTTATTTCAATGTGGAATTGAATTCATCCCATCACTATTCCAGTAGTCCCCCTTCAGAGACAAATCCTTCATATGCAAGGGGAGACATATGAATTTCTCATTCCAAATAGGCACCTGTTTTGGTAATTGAAGCAGCATCAAAGCCTGTGTAGATCTGTATAGCCTTACACACTGTGAGGTTCCCAGTAACGTTCAATGTTCAAGTACCTTCCCTTTGAGAGCAAAACGTCACAGCAGGGATGGGTGCTAATGGATCTCTGCACAGGATGGGTGCAAAAGTCAGAGCTGCAAGGAATCAAAAGCCCACTTTTGTAACTCACCTGGGGTTTGCAGAGAAACGCCACCTAGGGCAGGAAATGGGGCCTTGAGTTAAAAAAATAAATAAATAATAGCCTACTCTCTCTGTGTTACAATGACAGTGTTCTTTCTTTTTTTAAAGCTTTATTTGTTTTTATTGGGAAGGCAGATTTACAGAGAGAAAAAGAGACAGAGGGAGAGATCTTCCATCCACTGGTTTACTTCCCAAGTGGCCACAACGGCCAGAGCTGAGCTGATCTGAAGCCAGGAGCCAGGAGCTTCTTCCAGGCCTCCCATGCAGGTGCAGGGTCCCAAGGTTTTGGGCCGTCCTCCACAGCTTTCCTAGGCCGTAAGCAGGGAGTTGGGTGGGAAATGGCTGGGACATGAACCAACGCCCGTATGGGATCCCAGCACCTGAAAGTGGAGGACCAGCCAGTTGAACTGTTGCAGCTGTCTTGACGGTGCTGTTTCTTTAAGGACCTGTGCTAAGTATAGTAATGAAAAGAAGTTCAGGTTTATTTTTAAAAAAATGGTTTTAAGCATTTCAATCTGATGCTACAGAATTCTGGGTAAACCTTCAGGTAAACCAAGCCTTCAGGGATTTTTCTGGGGCCATGCAATGACCTATAGTTATTTCTAACACTTTCCTCCCAACCCCACCAGGCCTCTTACAGCCCCTGATCATCTCCACAGCAGACACAGATGTCACATATCAGGGAGAAAGAATAGATGAAGATGAAATTGGTATTGCCCTTATTTCATAAGTTGCTTTAATAATTCATCTGAAAGAGAATTTTTAGCAGCATGGTTTGCATATAAAAGGGAACATGGCTTCCCTAAATAGGCATCTGTGATTTGTTTCATCTCAGAGAGGGCTGGAAGAAGACCGGGCAGCGGCCAATTGTGATGGCTTGCTGGCTAAATCCTCACCTTGCAAGTACTGGGATCCCTAATGCGTACCAGTTCATGTCCCTGCTGCTCTGTTTCCCATCCAGATCCCTGCTTGTGGCCTGGGAAAGCAGTCGAAAATGGCCCAAAGCATTGGGGGTCTATACCCATGTGGGAAACCCAGAAGAGGTTTCTGGCTTCAGTTTGGCTCATCTCTAGCCACTGCGGCTACTTGGGGAGCGAACCAGTGGATGCAAGATCATTTCTGTCTCTCCTTCTCTTTGTAAATATGCTTTTCCAATAAAAATGATTTACTCTTAAAAAAAATAAATAAAAAGGCCAGTTGGGTCCAAGTGCCTCTCTGACATTTGCTTGGGAGAGTACCATCTGCAGCCTATTGGACAGTTATTTCAGGGCAAAGCTTTGGGATGGAAAGAATCCACACCACACCCTGAACAGCTCTGTCACCCCACCAACACACCTATTCCACGAACACCTGCAGATTTTCACCTGTTCACGTCCTGATCCTAAGATTCACCCTGCCCTGACCCCTCCCTTCTCTGTCCTCATTGCCTCCAATAGCAAGCTAGTGGTGTCTTGGGAGGCAGCCAGCAGCTGGCAGCCGGCTTGAGGTCCAAAGGTCTCTAGACACACCCAAAGTGGTTGGGAATGTCGAGAAAATCAGTCACTCACACATCTGCTCCTCGTGCATAAAGGGCTGACTTTAAATATCCCTCCCTCCAACCTGCTGGTAGGGCGAGGAAGGGAAGCTGGTGTCTTGAAAGGAAAGACAAGGAACAGAAACCTCTAATTACCTATGTTGGCTGATTGAATATTGCTGTAGCAGCTCTGCTGCAGGCAGCATGGGCAATGCCCACAGCCCTGACAGCGGGAAAGGTGCCAGCGGCTAAGGCTTAGCAAGAGCAATGAACCTCGCCCTCTTTGTCTGGGCAGCATCTGCCCCTTGGCTTTCCAATGCCAGCTTTGCTAGTTGCTCTTTCTAAACTGTTCCTAGGTTATTGTTTCGTCTCCTTGCATCAGATAAGCATCCGAGTAGATTGAATTTTCTCAGCATTTTAAGCATCTGCAATCCTATGCAGTCTTTTCCCTGGAAACGCAGCACACTGCAGCAACTTTACCTGGTGGTTTTTTTTTTTCTCTAAGCAGGAGATCTGGTTATTAATAAAGGTCCTCTTGAGCCAAAGCATTGCTTTTTTGCAGAGGTATGTGGGCCTTGGGCTGAGTCCAAGGAAGTGGGGCTGGTTTGACGCGTTCTGTGTCCTGGCGGTTCCACTGCTCCTCGGCTGCCTAAGAGGGCTGCACATTGCTGCTGCTCTCTGGCCACAAAATGCAAGGAGCACTGCAAACATCACCAGAATGGGTGGCCCTGGAGTCTTTCTTGTTTTTGTTTAAGTTATACCTTAAAAAAATAATTTATTGGGAAAGCAGATCGGATTTATGAGAGAAGGAGATACAGAAAGATCTTCCATCCATGGTTTATTCCCCAAGTGGCCACAATGGCCAGAGCTGAGCTGAGCCGAATTCAGGAGCTTCTTCTAGGTCTCTCATGCAGATACAGGGTCCCAAGGTTGTGGGCCATCTTCAATTGCTTTCCCAGGCCACAAGCAGGGATCTGGATGGGAAGCGTAGTAGCTGGGAATTGAACCAGTGCCCATATGGAATGCTGGTGCTTGCAAGGTGAAGGTTTATCCACTGAGCCATTGCACCGGGCTTGATCCTTGAGTCTTACAGGAACTGCAGTGATGATCTTTTTGATGGAAGATCGTGGAGATGAGAAAGATCCCTTTCAAAGAGGGGGTGGTGTTGTGTTTACAAAATAACCAGGAGTGGTGGAAATGATGTTTCTGGGGCCACGCCCCATGCAAAGTCTCCCAGCAGCTGGGCCACTTAACCTCCTTGTGCTTTGCCTCCTCATCTCCAACGGACAGGAATCATAGTGTGGGTTGTTGCTGGGGGCTCCCTGGATCCTGGGGCACCTCTGGCATGGCCCTGGGCTAGGACACCCAAGATCGGGAAAAAGGCAGCCATGTTCTCCTCTACCGAGGTGGTGGGGATCCAGCTTGTGGCCACAACCACGCACTGTCTGCCCTGTCGAAATCTCACCTGGCTCCTTACCCGAGGCCTTTTTTTTTTTTTTTTTGGAATGAAAATTGATTTCGTTGTTAACACTTCCCGGAAAAATCGATCATCGCTTTTGTGATAGAAATGTCAAGCACTAAAATTGCAAATTTTATGTTGGCTCAGGCCTGCTTTCTCTCAGCAGCTTTTGAGCTTTTCAGAATAATAAAAAAAAAATCATCTTTACTACTTTTACTCAAGAACCAAAAGCAATGTTGACATAGTACAGTCTTGAATGGCAAAACTGCATTCATGGTCAGGTGAATTGGAACAGTTGGACCAATTTAGGGAGGGAAAAATGGACAGAAAAGTATAATCAACAATGAGACTGTGAATTCACCCAGTGTTCTGGGCTTGGAATCAACGCCTTTGCATCTTCCTTCTGTCCCATCCCTGTGTGTGTTAGCATCTGACAGATAACGGGGTCTCCCTCGGTGCTGCTTTAACCGTATTCCCCTTTTGGCAAAGCTTGTCTTTGTGTTTCCCATGCGCTCCCAACACCTTTGTAAATTACCAACAGTTTGGGCATGACAGCGTCATTTATTACATTAGCAGGTGCTGGCACTCAGGGCCCACCGCCCAGCACCAGCCCCCGCCCCCTTCCCGTCGGGCCCGTCCATCCACTGCTCACACTGCAAAGGACAGAATGCGAGATCCCAGATGAAGGGTGCATCAGAACCCCATGGGTGGCATTATTATTGTTGTTATTATTAATATTGCTGGAAGTAAAAGATTGCTGAGCTCAGTTTCCTAGTTTCCTTGGTCTTTGTGGTCCCCTTTGATACGCTTTGATAATGAGGATGATGGCAATGATTTGCTGAATATGGACTGTCTATTAGCCCCTATACTTTTTTTTTAAGGATTGCTCAATCCCTACAACAACCCTAGAGGGAGCGATCACTATTAATACATTTAACAGATGAGCAAACTGAGGCTCTGTGTTGAATGTCACTTGGTCTGTTGTCACCCATGTATGTCATAAGGAGAGGTGACCCCCAGCCCATGCATGTGAGAATTCTTCAAAGATTTCATGGAGCATGTGCCTGTGCTAACAGAAACTGTATGTGTCTTTCAGGCTGTTTTGCGCTAAAATCTGTTTTTCAAGTACATTTTACTTTTTCCGAGAACCGTTTTCTTTGCAAGCATGTCTTTGAGAATCAGTGGCACAAAGACTGTACTCGTGTGTGCCGGCTCGCTTCCCAAGTACATAAGGCTGAGCCTGGACCACGGACCCCATCTCAATGTCCCCATCACCTGCCGAGCCATCACCTACTGCTTTCCAGGGTCTGCCTCAGTGGGAAGATAACCCGGGAGCTGCGGCCAGGAATTAAACCCAGACACTCCAATACGAGACACAATGATCTTAACCTTAGTCTAAACATGGATCTCACACCAACTTGTTGATACACAGATGTGTGGGGGACAGTTTCTTTGTCCTCTGATGATGCAAGGCAAGGGGCTTATCACTTGTCACGGCAGCTGAATTACTTAATTTTTCAAAAGTTATCAAAACAATACATAATTGGCATGAAAAAATCCAAGCTGTGCAGAGAAATAAAAACATGTCAGGGCCCTTTCACACTCCTCATCTTACCATCGCATTCTAGCAATAACTGCTGTGGACAATTTCTTGTTGATTCAAAGGAGCCTAATGCTTCTTTCCTGAACTTGATGGGATGGAGTTGGGTACGGTGATAGCTTCAAAGGACGTGGCCCACAGGAAAGCTGGCACTACAGCACGGATAGGGGTCCTGGCTATTGGCTTTCAAAATCATTCTGAGTGGTAATTTTCTGATGTCTTATCATTGACTTCTGCCATCTGCAATATACAGAGGCCGAGATGGATGATATTTGCATGTTATTGTTCAAGACCCAGTGACCAGGGACAAACTATCGTGCCATCCTCTAGATGTGGGGTTCGAGGCTTAGAGGCCTAATGTGTTCACTGATTGCTGTTGCACTTCAGCCTGGGCTAACAGTAATGTGTGTATGTTAAATTGACATTGAATTAGTGGATTCAGAACCTTGGCAGATGTGACAGGTGCATTATTTTTTTAAAGATTTATTCATTTTATTACAGCCAGATATACAGAGAGAAGGAGCGACAGAGAGGAAGATCTTCCGTCCTATGATTCATTCCCCAAGTGAGCCGCAACGGGCCCATGCGCGCCGATCCGAAGCTGGGAACCTGGAACCTCTTCCGGGTCTCCCACGCGGGTGCAGGGTCCCAATGCACTGGGCCATCCTCAACTGCTTTCCCAGGCCACAAGCAGGGAGCTGGATGGGGAGTGGAGCTGCCGGGATTAGAACCGGTGCCCATATGGGATCCCGGGGCATTCAAGGCTAGGCCACGCCGCCTGGCCCTCTCTTATTCTTTTTATGTTGGCTCTGGTGGCTATCACACAATATTATAGAGCAGGTAGCTTACAAACACCATGCATTTATGGCTTACCATTTTGTCGATGGGTGAGCGTAAGATGAAGGCTCTGGCAGATGCCAGCTGGTGAGTGGCTGTCCCCTGTGTGTACCCCGCCCCCTTCCTAATGCTGCACAATGACGTGGCAGAAAGGGTGAGGGAGCTTTTAGAAGGGCACTGTTCCCAGTTGTGAGAGCTCCATGCTCATGACCAATCAGGCACCGAAAATCACCCTGTCCATGCCGCCTTCTGACACCGTCATGTTGTGGGTTAGTGTGTGAATGTGGGGAAGACACAAACATTTGGTCCCACCATTGCTACTGTAATATCCTCTGTTCCCTGGCTTTCCCCCCTCTCCGGTTCCTCCTGCCTCCAAAATAGAAGAGATACCATCAGCTGCAGATCTGTGGTAGTTCGTGCACTTGTGATCTTAAGCAGACAGCAAGCCTCACTCATTCCTCTCTGAGTGATTCACTAAAGCTCTAAGTCAAAGGAGGGGGGTCTCTTGAGGGGATGCTAGAAGGTTAAACCTGGTCTGAGTTTGCATTCAATCACCTGAAAACAGAAAGACATTTTGTGCAGCAGCGACCGGTGAGAGAGTTGTTGAATCTACGCCCTCTTCTCCCAGGGAACACAAAACTCCATTTCTCAGGTTGCTTTGCAGGGCCCCATGTCCATGTGCCAGTGGCAGCCAATGGAATACAAGCAGGAGTGATGGCTTCACTTCCAGATGGAAGAGCCCTGGGTCCCTAATTACCACCTGGAGGGGAGCTGCTCACCCAGCAAGAAATCCATTCTAGACTTGACCTGGCAGACAAAGAACCACTGCGAAACCACTGTTTGTTATAGCGGTGAGCCAACCATGGCTAATACACTGTTAATCTCTCCTGTCTGCTAAGCTTTTCTCATCACCACACTCTGAATGAATCCCTAAAGTTGGATGGCAGAGAGCAACGAAGCTCCACTTCCTTGACTAGCCAACAGGGCTCTGAGCAGTCCTCCTGCAGGGAACGTGGCCTTGATGTTCCCAGTTCTCCATGGACATTCAGGGAACTGTATCTTTCTCCAGTGGTGGCGGCTTTAGTCAGGGATCCTCAATTCCCTGCCCCTCCTTGTCAGGATGACACATCGGTCAGTCAATCAACCCTTACAAGCCTCAGAAAATCCCCTGGTTCGTGTGCAAGATGGACAGCAGTAACAAGAATCACAGTCGATTGTGGTTGACATAGAGACCAAGTTAGTATGTTAATAAGTTCACTCACTTAGTTGCCCTAGGCACCAATAACCTAGGTGACGTTATCACTATTTTGGCAAGAAGAGAAACCAAGGCACAGAGAAATAAAAATGTTGATCAGAGCTATCACTAGTAAATATCAGATTTCAACCTGGGCCATCTAACTCCTGGGCCCAAACCCACGTTCCTTGGATTGTAATATGCTGAGATGTGCATCAACATGGAGTCTCGTGTGGTTGCAGGGCTCCTGGTGCTGGCCCTGTGATAGGCCAGCCCTGGTCCATTTCCTGCTGTTCTCTGGGGCGCCCACCCTGCCATGAACATCTAGTTTTCTCCCACTGATGTCATCTGCTCTAGAAATGTACAGCTCTGGAAGCCATGGGATGACCGCCCTCTTCTTTGGTTGATTTAATCTGATTAGACACACATCATAATAGGTCTTGATTCAGAGAATTGCCCTTCACCAAATTAAGTCCCCCAAGAACTCTCACATGTGAAACTTGATTTATGAACACCAGACTCTTTCAGTCCTTTATGATTTTCTTTATTGAATCCAGGCAATGTCAACTTTCAAGCAAAAGAAACCCAGAGCCAACATCTTGGTTTCCTATAAATTTAGGGGAATTGGAGGACATCAGAGGTCATACATTAGAAATGCAGAGTTAAATTGCCTTGACTTTACTCAATGGGAAAAACAATTAGAAAATGACAACCAAATGAGTCCTGGGCTTTAATAGGACACCTGTCTCAACACTGAAATACTAATAACACTATTTGCTCTGACTGTTTTCCGTAATTCAACATTTTATTCGTCAAATGCCTCATCCATTCTGAATGTCTCCAATTGTATGAGATTGGAGACATTTTTTACCCTCCTGGACTGTGAGGAGGGTAAAAATATTAGCCACTCATTGTGATCCCAAGACTGTGCCAAGCAAACAGCATCTATTTATCTTTCCCTCTCCATTTTTTAGATAAGAAACTGGCCTTCCAAGGGGTTCAAGATGTCGTAGGCAAAGCAACAGCACCCCAAAGATGTTTGCGCTCTAATTCCCAGAACTTGTGCGTATGTAACTCTACGTGGCAAAAGCAGTTAGGCAGCTGAATTTGGAGTTTTCAGATAGGACGGTTATCCTGGATTATTTCAGTGGGCTCAGTGTAATCCCAGGGATTTTTGTAAAAGGAAGAAGGGAGGAGAAGCAGATGAGGAGCTGGGACAACGGGAGCAGAGATCGTCGTGATGTGGGACTGCAAGTTAAGGAATACAACAATCTTGATCCTGGAAAAAGCAAGCATGCGGGCTCTCCCCAAGTGCCCTGTAACTAGATTTATCACCTGCAGAACTGAAAAATAATAAGTGTGTCTAAATGTGAGCCTCGGAGGTTGTATACAGCAGCGACAGGAGACTGCTCCCCAAGGCCACATGGATGCTGAGTGACAGGGGCACAAGCTGAACCCTGTTCCCTGGGAGACATAGGCCATGCCTCTCGTTTCTGGGTTAAGTGGCCTTGGAGTTCAAATCAACAACTTGGAAAATATAAATCCCTTGTTACCACCAACATGATAATGTTCAACAAAAGGTGAACCCTGAAATCCTTTTAAAAGGTAAAATGTAAATGAAAAAGTAGATCAAAGGAACTTAAGAGAGAGCAGAGAGTCAGACTGTCTTTGCGGGGTTAGTTGGTTCAGATGATGGGGAAGGGTTGGATCGCTGTGCAGTAACATGCAACCAGAGCCCTACCCCACACAGCCTAGAGCAGGGCTGGGAATATGTTTTGTTGCCAAGGGCCACTTGGAAAATCGTAACATCATTTGTGGGCTGTACAAAATCATCAGCTGTTGTAGATTTATTGATGTTCAAGTCCCACCTGTGGTTGCCTTGGCAGGGCCAGGATAAAGGATATCATGGGCTTTAAACCCTGACCTAGAGGAAGATTCCAGAACAATTAAAGTCTTTTTTTATATATATATTTTTTAAAGATTTATTTATTTATTACAAATTCAGATATACAGAGGAGGAGAGACAGAGAGGAAGATCTTCCATCCGATGATTCACTCCCCAAGTGAGCTATAATGACCGGTGTGCGCCGATCCGAAGCCAGGAACCAGGAACTGCTTCTGGGTGTCCCAAGTGGGTGCAGGGTCCCAAATCTTTGGGCTGTCCTCGACTGCTTTCCCAGGCCACAAGCAGGGAGCTGGATGGGAAGTGGAACTGCCGGGATTAGAACTGGCGCCCATATGGGATCCTGGGGCGTTCAAGGCAAGGACTTTAGCTGCTAGGCCACGCTACCGGGCCCAACAATTAAAGTCTTAAATACGTAGAGGGAAGGTGATAAGGGCAACAGAGGCAAAAAAAAAAAAAAAAAAATCTAGACACCCAAGAGATGGGCAAAGACAGATAATTTTTTAAACCAATGGATTTGACTACATGAAAAAAATATCATGAAACAATAGTACATCGATTCAGTACAGATATCTTAAATAGATGTTACCCCGGGAAAAGATGTTTCCAATGATTGGAAAGAATAAAGAGCATTTCTTATCTACAAAATTCAGGCAGATGAATAGAAGGAAAGAAACCTAACAGACTAGGCAAAGCCTGGCTATAGTTTGTCCAGATAAGATTCTCTAACTCACTAATAATAGGTAAATGCATTGAAAATGATGAGATGACATATATATTACACCCGCAAGAACAGAGGCAAAATAGAAGCAAAATGAGCAGAAATTGGGAAATTGTGTGCACTGCTGATGGAAGCGTGAACAGGAATGGGCCTGAAGAACGTGTCCCAGGACAAGGACACCTTCATGCGCTATAGAGCGTGGATGTACCACAATGTGCCCTGCAGTACTTGGCTGTGTATTCACTGTACAGCAATATGGATCTCTTTGGAAGGCAGCTATGCTCACCACTATACCACCAATGCAATATGGATCTCTTTGAAATTAAAAAAAAAAAAATCACAAATCTTAAAAAAATTTTTTTGGAGCTAACACCATTGGGTTGTATGCTAAGTTCGCATTTGCAGCACCAGCATCCATATGGTCTAACTCCCAACCGCTCCATCCCAATCTAGCTCCCTGATAATGAATTTGGGAAAACAGCAAATGATGGCTCAAGCCCTTGGGCCCCTGCACCCAGCGAGGAAACCAGGAAGAAGCTTCTGGCTTTTGTCAGGCCTAGCTCCAGCCATTGTGGCCATGTGGGGGAATAAGGCAATAGATGGAGGATCTCCTGTCTTTCCTTCTTCCTATCTCTGCCTTTCAACTCCACCTTAATTTTTTTTTTTTTTTTTTAACCAGCATGATAGCCTAGTGGCTAAAGTCCTCGCCTTACACATGCCGGGATCTCATATGGGTACCAGTTCTAACCTTGGCGACCCTGCTTCCCATCCAGCTCTCTGCTTGTGGCCTGGAAAGTAGTCGAGGACGGCCCAAACACTTGGGACCCTGCACCTACATCGGAGTCTCAGAAAAAGCTCCTGGCTCCTGGCTTTGGATCGGCTCATCTTTGACCACGTTGTGGCCACTTTGGGAGTGAATCAGTGGACAGAAGATCTTTCTCTGTCTCTCCTCCTCTGTATATTTGACTTTCCAATAAAAATAAGTAAATCTGGTTCAATCCTCAAATGGCTGCAAAGGCCAATACCAGGCCAGGCTGAAGACAGGAGCCTAAAGCTGAACTGTCCATAGGGAATGCCAGCCTTCATATATCTTAAAGGACAGTATTGAGTGAAGAAAGAAAAGAAACAAGTTCTGATGCCATCAAACACATTGAAACAAGGACTCATACAGGGTGTTTAAAAATATGTGGAAACATGAAATTAAAAGATGATTTTATGTTGATGCAAAAATTCTCGAAATTCACACATCCAGTACGTCTTCAGAGAGTCCTTGTCCATTAGGAAAAGACTAGACGTGGATTTCAAAATTATTCTGTACTACCATGAGCTTACACTGTCAATCTTTTCCCACAAACTTTCGAAGTATTTTGGACTTAAGAACTTTTTTTCTTCTTTTTGATTAAGCCCATGCAGGTGGGTGCCCATGGAAGAGAACAGAAGAAAGGATCAGAAATGACAAGGAAAAAACCAAGAGAGTTGGAGGGATGCCTCTTATCAAGCAGTGATGTAAATATCTCAACAAGCTCCTCCTGCGCCTGAATCCTGGCTGAAAACCAGATACCCATTCTTGCGGTGAGTCACACCAAACTACAGGAGCCAGGGGTAGCCGTTTGACCCTGCTGTTTGGGTAGAAAATGTGAATTTAGGGACCGTCACCTGATTCCTAAATAGCAGGACCCGTGTCTAGAAAAGGCTTTTTAAAGTCACTCCACTTCAAACAAGGATCAAAATGATATTTGAAAAAGTGGAAAAAAAAAAAAGGTAAAGGATCTTTTTAAGCCTGAAAAGTGAAGCTGCATGTATTTTGCCTCCTATTTCACAAAATTGTATTTTCAGCACAACCCTGGTTGGCTGTATGCCTAGGGCTCAGAGGCAAAAGTGAGCAGTGAACATTTGTTGATTGTGTATTGGATGACCAGATGTTCTGAAAAAAAAAAAAAAAAAGCAAAGAAGGAATCAGGTATTACTGTCTCTCTATAACTTTTCACCATTTTTCTTTCCGAGTTTTCACTGGTTTTATTTTGCAAGGGTTTTGTTTTTTGCCGGTTTACATATAGGTCTGCCATTTTTCTAGTGTCACTTGCCTCATCTTTGTGAAACATTGACTGTAATTTTCCCCCGTAGTTTTCCTGCCTTGCATTTGCAGTGCCAGCATAGCCAGGACAATTTCTGATAGTATTCAGGACTGACAAATTGGGTGTCGTGTTCCCAACTGGATCATCATGTTGACTGAGCTCTCCATGCACCCATGCTCCTGTGCGAACTCTAAGAATACTTAAATGTCAAAGATGCTCTCTGCCACCCCTGACTTTGTGAATGAGGAAACTGGGGCTCGCCAAAGCTACGTGATTGCCCATGGCTTGAAGGGGGCAAATCACAGGAAAGTCAGTGGGAGAGAGACCCAGAAGACAGATCAGAACCAAGGAACTGCAGAGAATCTAAAGATTGGGGCTAGGGCTGGTGTGAAAGGGTGGGTCCACCTGTTACAAACAATTGTCCTAGTAGGAGTTATGACTAGGGAAATATTAGCAGAGCTGCTCTTCCTCTCTTCCTGCTATCCTCCACGGAGCAAGGAAACCTCCAAGTGTCAATATGTGATCTTTCCTTCTCCCTGGATCCAGAAAAGGTAGCAAGCCTTATAAGGAGTTTGCCAAATCTGGGAGCCAAAGAGACAGGGTCAGGGAGAGGGGTCCCTGGATCTCCCTAGCTTCTGTGGATATAGTGTCTCCCTCCTTCTGTCACTGCCACCAAGACTACAGCATTTGAAGATTGGGGATGAATCTGCTCTCTCTTGGTTATTCCAAGCGTCCAGTGACCCTGTCACAGCTGTAGCCCTAGGGACTCAGTTCATGGTTCCTGTGTCCTGTCCAGGACCTCCTCCTGCTCTGCACCGGTCCAACCCATAATCCTGGCCCACATTCGTAGCCTTTGTAAATGCTGAGCATTTGCTAATCATTTGCACATATGTGTTAGTCTGGTCAGCGTCTGAGGCAAGGACATGGGTGCAGGTGGGTGTTTTTGGCACGTGTGATGGTGGGGATTGAGGGGGATGAAAGCCACTTGAAAACTGTCACATTGAGATCATCACTCAGAGCACCTGGGAGTGTAGAGGATGTTCCTTAGAATTGCCCCTTCGTGGACAAGATCATGACCCGTCAGCTCCCACCCTCCATGGATGGAAACACTCCTGCACCTGCGGGCTGTGCAGATACTGCAGGTGACATCCAGGACTCCAGCAGGAACAGAGTCCTGTGTCCTCAGCTGTCCTCGGAGGCCCTGAGCTATCAGCACCGTAGAGGTGCTGCATCTGAGATCACACCATATCTCCAGGGGCAGCCCACATGCTGATCCACGCTGGGATGTGGGATGAAGCCTGGCCCTTCTGGAACTTCTGGAGGTGGCGTGGACTCTTGGAGGCACTGCATGCCAGCCCCACTGCTTCCTCTGTCCAGACCTGTCTTTGTACCCTCCCTTCTTGGGAGCACTCACTTTCTAGCAAGCACCCTGCACCATACTCTGCTCTCTCCAGAGAACCAGGCCTGCCATAGGTACTGTGCCACACAGCTGCCCCAGGGTAAGGGAAGCTCAGAGAAGGAAGCAGAGAACACACAGATGAGAGAGAGCATGTGGGGTAGAAGCTCCGAGTGACGAGGCTGCACACTGCCCTGGTGTGGCTCCCCTGTGCAGAGAGGGCTGGAGGCAACAGGGCCAAGAGTCTGATTCAAAAGTGATTCCAAAACCATTCAACACATCTGGCCTTTGCCTTGCTGAAGCTTGATGACTGAAGAACGTGACATTGTATCTTGGGCTTGTATCTCAGTGTGCCCAGCTGAAGAGGTGTTTGTGGGAGGGTGATGTGGATAATGACAACAGACATCTTGCCCTGGCAAAGATCCTGAGCCCCACAGTTGCCTTCTGGCTGCAGGTCTGTCCCCTGAACCCAGAAAAGAAACATTTGGTGCTCAGAAAAATGCTGAGTCACAGAGGGGGGATCCTGAGGGGGGATCCTGGAGCCAGTTCCTCAGAAAAGGCTGACTCTCCGAGGGAGTCTGGGAGCCAATTCCTTTCCTCCCAAATCGCTTATGTTTAGAATTACTCAGAATCAGAGGTCCAGGGACTCAGGCCACAGGGCCAGACTGTGGATGGAGGGAGTGGGAGGAACAGAAACCCAGTGCTCAGTGCTCCTGGGACTCCCCAGCTCTGTGTCCGGTGCTTCCTGTTTGCGTGTATTGGAAGGACAACTTCAGCTTGTTTAGCAATCCACTGCAAGGGACACTCCTTGCCGGTGACAAACCTGCAAAGGACCACAGGTTCAAAATTAGGAGACAGAGAAATTCTCTTTTTCTAAACAAGATTGGGAGTGAGAAGGAGTGAGGATAGTGGAGACGAAGGGGAGGACCAGAATAATGGAAAAAATAATGGCAGCACACATCGTGGAAAAACGGCTGACCCAAGGAGCTAGGAAGGACCACAGGTGACTGAGCTGTGTGGCAGGGTCTCTGTCACTTCTCTCTTGCATGTGTATGAAGTCTGGGCGGGGTTGGTCTGAGAGGACAGCCATCTCCAAATGGCACCTGCAGAAAGCAGGTCCCTTCATCTTATGACAGAGGTGGACCGCCGTGAAGGGGTCTGCACAACTCCTGCGGCATCTTTAGCTTTGTCTTGCTGGCCCTAGCCGAGAGCTGGGCACGGCCTCCGTCTTCCCTTCCGTATGAGAATTAAGCAGACAGTCCTCAGGAGAGGGAGCTATGGCAGACCTCTGAGGACTGGACTTGGACAAAGTGAGCCTCCAAGTTTTCCACAGCTAAGCTGTTTGCAGTGGACGCTCCTGGAAAAGTAGGCATCGGGCTTGGCAACGTTAAGGATTTCCCAGGTCACTCGGAAGAAGACAAAATTACGTAGTCTCATTTCTACCTAGCTTACTCTCTGATCTTCCCAACGGACAGAGGCTTTGAGTGGATGAGTCATTACAGTTCAGTTGCTACCTGATCATCCATCATCAGAAGGAATGCACCTGCTGTAAATCCCCCCCGATGCTGTCCCCTGCCTGATGACTGTGCCATCAGGGCAGGTAGCTGATGTGACCATCCAGCCTTCCCCACCCTCCACTAATGTCTCAGGGCTTGCGTCTCAGATCCACCCTAGCTGCCCCTGGGATTTGGTTTGAGCCTAGGTGTTCTAGACAATCTCATTCAGATGTTTTCAAAAAAAAAAAAAAAAAAAAAAAAGAGTGGGAAATAAAAGAGCAAAAAGCCATGGGCAGTGATATTGAAACAGGAGAAATCCCAAGCAATTAGAATAAAAATTAGGGAGGCGAGGCGGGGGGACACAGTGCGGAGAAGGGGGATCAGTAATCCTGGTTTTGGAAAATTTAATAGAACATATAATTGACCCTCATTAGATTCATTCACATGACAAAAAGGAAAAAAGAAAAAGGAAAGCTGTTTGCTAATGAGAAAAGCTTTATTCCCTAAATTTCAGATCATGAATTCATTTTCCCTCCTTGCCGGTTTGGCACATTTTTTAATGGCTTGGTTAAAACAATTATTAATCCCAAATTAAATATCCATGACAATTAATCCCCTAAGAGCTAAGAAAAGTTGCCACTTCTTCTCACCTCATTTTCTCTAGGTCCAACGAGTCATTTTCTTTCTCTGATGTTACATAGGAGCTACTTTGAAGCAGAAGAAATATACTCCAGGTTAAGAGAGAGTAGATAAATAAAAATAAAGCAGAAACAATGAAAAGGCTTGTTTAACGGGGCACAGGCAAGCATTTTTTTTAGCTTTGTTACTGTGGACTTTTTGCATTAGGGATTATATTTTAAAAGCGCAGGCTTTATTACTAGTTGTGTACCTCATCTGCAAGTTATGAATGGTAATTGTAGCTAATAAATTACTTCAAGGTTTAAATGAGTTAACCAATGTCAAGTGCTTAAACACTGCAGGGCATACTGCAAGGGCCATTTCCCTGTCAGCCCCTATCATTCATTCTCCCACATTGTCATGAGCCACTTAAGCTCCTATTTGGGTACTTCTTCAAATTATATTGTGTATATATATGTGCATGTGCGCACACATGTGTATATATGTAAATACATATATGTATATGTCTCCATATATGTATATGTACATATACAGTGTATATACATATCTACCTACACATTTGTATGTGTGTATGCGTTTGTGTTCATTCAGGAGCAGGAGTTTAGCCGAGCAGTAAAGACATATCTCACGTATTAGAGTCCCTGGGTTGGATTCCCAGCTCCGGCTCCTGACTCCCGCTTCCTGCCCATGTAGACCCCAGAAGGCAACACTGATGGTTAAAGGATATAGGTTCCTGCCCCCAGTCCAGTTCAGCTATCGCCCAGTTCCAGCCATCAAACATATTTGAGGCGAATCAGTAAGCGAGAGCTGACTCTCTCTTGCCTCTCAACTAAACAAATATGACAATTTTAAAAAATTTCCCCTCCATTCAATTTCTAGTGACTCTGAGAAACTAACATTGTGTTCATAAACCTATTTTTCTATGTTGAAAGTCAAAGTGGTCATATCTGTGGTTACATGCAGTTTTGTGAGCCAGAAAAACTGGGCAGCGTTTTGAAAGGTTTTGATATTTAGCTGATGAGCTATTCCTTCCACAGCTTACTTTTTTTTTTGCTTTGAAAACTTCAGAATCGGTAGCTACACTTGCAGGTTGTGGCATTCCCCCTCTGATAAGTAAATGACAAAATACACAGCAGAGTGCAGCCAGTCTTGGTCAGACATTTTTTGCTTGAGGTCCCATCTTCCTTAGCAGGAACAGAACCAATTCCTTTTTGTGGATTAGAACAGACATCCTGACAGCAAGAAAGCGTTTTCTTTCCACAGGAAGATGTTCCTCCTGGGGCACTTGACAGGGCTGCTGAGTTTCTGCTTCACCCAACACATGCAAGGAATGTCCTGCTCAATGTCCTGAGTTACAGGATAGCTGATTTCTCAGGTGTGTTTGAGCATCCCCTCCTGCTGGTACATCCGATTCGTTGCCCCAGTGGCCCACCCTGTGACGCAGCCTCAGATGACCCCACTCCCTATCTAGCCAGCACCAGCCTCATTAACACTCTTAAAATTCCCCATGTCCTGAAGCCTGGTTCTTTTAGCAGGACCCTCAAAGGGTTACAACACACAGATAAAGCAAACAGAAAGCAAGCAGAGGAAGGTGGAGGCCAAGAGATCAAGGAGTAGAATATTCTGGATAGAATATTCTGATAGTAGAATAATTTCTGGATGCATATTTCACCCTGAACTAGTAATGATTTGTTCTTTGGATTCCTGTAAAATCTGTGCTGTTCATCTGCCGACTCTCCGAGGTGAACTGGAGCATGGCTCTGTGGTAGTCACCTTGACCCTGAAATAGGCAATTTCTACACTTGTCCAAGTTGTTATGCCTGCCACTTTATCATAATTGCATTCACCCACCACTCAGAGTAACCCTAGTAGAGTGCTTTAACCAAAACAAAGGTTTCTTTCTCTCATATGATTAGAAAGTCACACATGGCAGTCTTGGGCTGGCACAGCTGCTTGAGGGTCATTAGGAACCCAAGACCCGGTTCCATTCCCCAAGCAGGTGGTTTCTGTCACCCTTGCTGAAAGACGACTGTCCCTGCCTCTTAACTGAACCATTGCCTACCCAACAGGGGCAGGGTCCTGTTGGTAAGAACAAGGGAGAGAATGGAGCAGTGTCTGCCACTGGTTTGCCTATGAGCAAACAGACACGGAGAAGACTTGACATCCCTTCTGGGGCAGGCAGCTGCCCATACACCCACCATGATGTAGATGCAATCCAAATGCACTTGGTGGCAGTGACTCAGGTTCTGTGTCCTTGGGTGAGCTCTTGGGCTTGTTTGCCAATGAGATGGATATAATTTATGCTTGCACCTGTTTTGCTCGTGGAAAAAAAGTTCAAGTGACTTACTCCAACTCTCCATTGAGTTGGTAGAGGCCCCAGAAGTAGTTTCTTGATGAACCGATGAGGAGATGAGCTGTCCCTCCTGTTGGAAATACAACTGTACCCCAGGAAAGAAACTCCAGAAAAGCCACAGGTGTATAAAGGTTCCTGGCCGATAAACAGCATCTCCACTGTGCTTTTATTTTTTTTAATGATAGTGACATAAAAATTCAAGAGAACGTCCAGGGATGGATGGACTTGGATCTATGATGATTGCTGGGGGTAGGAGGTTCTCTGGCAGAGCGGGCTGGAGAGTTATTTAGGTCCACTGCAGTTCTAGAATGCTGCAGTTTTCTGTCTAATTTCATAGCCATGTGGGCTGCACAGCGACAGAATCGGTCCCAGCACAAACCCTGGACTTGGGTGTTGTAATTTAGTTCTCCCTGCTAATCTACTCAGCCTTACTCCTTTTCTTGGCCATCTATGCTCTTTGACTTATTGTAATTTTTTTATTAGTAATTTTGGGCCCTCATCCTAGTCATAGAGTCACAGAATACAAACACAAATCTCTAGTGGCCCTAATGGTCGGTCCATGACCAGAACTACTGTCCTACTATGGCTTAGCACCTCTACCATGTAATTCTATTCCTGAAGGTTGGAGCCATCCCCCAGACCTTTGCATGGAGTAGGTCCTCTGCTGGCCTGACTCCTTCGCTTAGCCGCCACCAGTTAGTCCCTTCTCATCCTTTAGGTGCAGCTTGGTCATCACTGATTCTGAGACTGAGTTAGGATCCGATGTAAACAGCTCCTAAAGTCAGACCCTGACACCCTCTATGAATTATGGGTTCACACAAATCAGCTACTATAATCATACAAGAACAGTGAACATAGATGGAGACACATGCTCTACCCCAAGTATCCCAGAGATGTTAAAATGAATGAAGACTGGGTGCCTCCCACAATCAGAGGAATGTGGCATTGAACTTTGAAGGCTCTGCTCGGACAAGTGAAGACCTGGCCCTGCTATGCCCTTTGTGACCCATCTCTTTGTTGTTGCTTCTTTGCTAAGTGATGGACCCTGGAGTAAGCAAGCGTTAGAAATGGCAGCAACCATTTTGGTACAAGAGTGGAAAGCATCTCGATGGACCTGGAAAATATTTGATATTGTGCACCAAAAGCTTTAATAATCATTCATAACTTCTGGCTCAGCAATTCCACCTCTAGATTATTCCACTAAAAAATAATGAAAGGCCCAAAAACATGTTCTTTATAGTATTAGAGAAAAAGGAAATATTTGAAGTTTTCAACCTACAAAGTGTGTTAAATCCATTATGGTACCATTCTTTCGACAGAATACAAACCTTCTCTTGGATAGTTGCTCCACTGCCTGACTATGTTCTTGAACATACTCTTTTCTATCACTAAGCATCATCTTATAATTCATGTTGCTTAGTCCTTAGTACCATGGGATTTGGGGCCTCCATTTCCCTTTCAAATTTGATGTTTTGATGGATTTTTTTCCCCTTGGTTTTGCTAGACTCCCATATTCTGATAGGCTAGAAGGAAGTCCCAACCCAGAGAAAAGAACCGAGTCCCTCCATTTTCCTTCCTGCCCAGGAGACAGCGT